>NW_028229517.1:3026071-3356076 GCF_053477565.2 Lygodium microphyllum
CATCTTTATATATTGTGTAGGTACATGGTCATGGACCCATATGCTCTAAAGAAAGATGATTGTCACCATAATGGATGCATTTAACATGCAATCTTATGGGTCGTCACAAAGCATCCTAAATTCGTGCCATGAGAGGTTGCTCACTTTGGATTGTGGGTCTCTCACTATGGATGGTAAGGTTGATAGCAAGCTGTATAGCTTTGGCATTTCTCTCGTTTAGTAGGTTGTTCATATGAATTACCTCTTCAAGAACCCTAGCCAGTGTGTCTCCTTGCAACCCCCGATCTAGGTGCCCTCCAAATGCCAATATGCATTGCATTTGATTAAGCTTAACCTCTTTCCTTTACCTACTGACCTATTGATCTTGTGTGAATCTTGTGACTTGCTACAACAGGTCCTTCCCTACCTTCTCTTCTTCCTCTATCTTAGAGATGATTTCATGTGCTAGTTCTATCTACCTGCACTACTCATGCCTTTTGCTCACATTGTTCTAGGAGTTGTTGTATTTTAGCTAGAAACTCTGGAGTGTCGGAGTGGCAATCCCTAGGTCACTAGTATTTGTTCCTGATGCTGACATGGTCACTTTTTGTTCTTATGCAACTAAGGTTTAAATGATGCTAATGAGGTTTGGTAGAGCAATAGATTTTCCATTGAAAGACACTTCATTTAGGCACTTGTCTCTCATGAGGGTTCACTCGACTTATGTACTCAGTGGGTTTGTTTTGTCACCTTTTCCCCCTTGGCTAATATTGTCGTGATTCAATTCTCCTATGAACTCTAAGTTCCATTTTCTTGTTTTGTTTCTAGTGATTGGTTGATTCTTCCCCCCTTTTTGGATGACTTAACATGTATACATGCTTCTTATCACAACAAACAATCTCTTTCTTGCCAAATATAAGTAACTATGGATAGTGCACAAACAAAATTTCAATTCTTTCTCAAGAAAAGAAAATGAATTCAATGTATTTTTTAATCATGTCATGGATGCTCAATCAAACTTTTCAATCAAATTTTGTGCAATTTCATATTTATTCAAAACTTAGCACAAGAACTACAACATAACACTTTGAAACTAATGTTGACTTTCCAAATTAAACTCTTTGAGCCTATGGTCAGTGTAGTCTTGAGGTTATGGTTTCCTTGGGTTTTGGATGCTACTTTTGCACCCTTAATGATTGTCCTTGTGGTTTGTTTCCCTTGACTATTAGTCCTAGATCTGGACTCTACAGTCCCTCTTGCTTGCCTTGGAAGTTTCAATTGGAAAATGACTCCCTTAGTCTCCCAAAAGCAACTATTTAAAACGTTGTGTAGCTATGATTGGGGTCTTATGATGTATGGCAATTCATAAGCCTTTAAATGGTGTTATATGTGGCATTCTAGTTCACCATGAGTGAAGAATCCTTCCAGGAATTTGGTGGTCCCATGCTACGTAACTTCCTAAGACCTAGCCTAGTGTCATGCACCCAATCCTACTATGAGTTGTGAGAGTCCACAACTAAGTGCGTCCTAAGAATTATCTAGGTTTTGAGGTGTTCCTAGTTGGTTGTATCTAGGGTTGTGCCTAGGTGTGTATACTCAAGGTGTTGCTCATGCAAGTGCAATACAAGGTTGAGGAAAAGTGTGTGGTTAGTGTGGCAAGACTTTACTAAGTCAAGGGTGATGGTGTATTCTATGAAGTGCACCAAGCAATTAAATTAAGGAAGGTGAGAGTGCAGTAGTGAAGGCCATGTATGATGTGGTGTTGTGGGGTGATGTGAAAGTGATACCGTGCTAAAACCATGATTAACAAGCCTACATAAGTACTATTAGGAGAGAAGAAAAGAACAAAGCGAACAACATCAAGAATTCAAATACACACAAATTTGTGTAAGGAGAGAGTACAAGCTATATACTCGCAAGCTCTTTGTGAGAGATGGCGGACCTTGGTGGAAATCCAATTTTCTTTATTCTCCTTCACTCTCCTCCATGATTATGTGTCCAATATGGTCTCTTCTTCTTCTTCTCCTCTCTTGTTCTTATAAGCTCTTGCACCACCCAAGCTCTTTCACAAAAGCAAACACAAAAAGCACAGACGCTAACACCCAAAAGAATGCAAAAAGTCATGAACTCAAAAATCCAATACTAGCTCTAGGAAAAACAAAGGAAAAAGTGAGAACCTTGCTTTTGGGCAACTCCCAGATCCCATCAAGCCCCTTGTTGCATAGTCTGTGTCGACTGCCAAAAAGTTAAAGTTTTATATTCTTTAAAGATTTTTCTAAGATGTGGAACCTTATTCTATTGCTTCTATCTTGCTATAATTCTCATGAAAAATATGATACACACAACTACCACTAAAATACTAGCATACGTGAACGAATCAATTGCCTCTTGATCCGTTCGTCCTATGCTAATCCATGTGGTGATTGAGCACGAGCTCCTATTCCATTGCATGGCATAGAGAGTATGTGCCTAGTTGCTTGATTCCAAGTCTCGACAACAACAGAACCAAAAGGTCGTCACTCTCATGAGCTAGACCATCGAGCTTATGAACCACTTATTGTTTCAAGTGTTTCAAGCAATTGCCTCTTGATCCATCCGTCCTATGCTAATCCATGCGGTGTTTTGGAGTACGAGCTCCTATTCCATTGCATGGCATAGAGAGTATGTGCCTAGTTGCTTGATTCCAAGTCTCAACAACAACGGAACCAAAAGGTCATCGCTCTCATGAGCTAGACCACCGAGCTTATGGACCACTTATTGTTTCAAACATTTCAAGCAATGTGGCTATAACTATCTCTCATCTAACCATCACAACTCTCCAAACAAGTATAGCAAACTCACAAGTTTACCTTCTCATATTGTAGTCTATCCGTGGAAGGCTCGTTGATGGCTCCGCAATCCTTGCAATGCGTCGCAAGCCAGCTCTACCTTCCTTGCTTCGATTGCCATACAAGCTTTCTTTTACCTGTTAATCAACTAGTTTGGCAAAGAGTAATTGATACAATTTGCATGGGAGCAAGGTTGTCTTGTACAAAAATAATTCCAAATAGATAATACCTGTTAATCAACTACCTATTCGATGTTTTAGGTCAATAGGAAGAGCTTGCATATTTGATTGTTGAGGGTGCCATTGAGACACGGCCTATGGGCTTCATGTGAAGAACAAGACGTGCAGAGGGGGGGGGATTTTTGGATTGAACCCTCTTAATAACTACTAGGAGAGAAGAGTTCAAGGACAAAGCAAATGATATCAATAATTCAAATACACAAATTTGTGCAGGGAGAGAGTATAAGATATATACTTGTGAGCTCTTTGTGAGGGATGGAGTGAAGTCGACCTTGGCAAAATTCCAATTCTCTTTCTTCTCCTTCACTCTCCTCCATGACGATGTGTCCAATGTGGTCTCTTCTCCCTCACAATCTCCTCTCCCTCTTGCATAGCGTCCTAATCCACTCTTCCATGACTAGGTGGTGCCCTTACCTCATTCACTTTGTGACAGAAGGGAGTTTGGCACAGTATAGAAGCTGCCATACCAAATTTCCTTCGTCATAAATTTGTGCCCCCGCCGCTGAGGACATTCTCATCCACAATTCTCTACCTCCTTATGCGGGACGATACAACACATAGTGGTGCATCCTCTACAACAAGTGCTCCAAGTGGCCCTTCTCCAATGCCTTCACCAACTCTATATTTGAGAGTGGTCTATGTATCAGCTTGTGGCAAGCTACTTAAAACTTGGAGCTATCAAAAGAATCAAATAAAAACATTCAAAACAAAACATTCCAGCACAATTTCTCTTTTGTATAGAGGCTATTGATCAATAGGCAAACTGCCTTAATTAGTAAAATACTTTATACATTCTTGAGATGACTTCTTTCATAGTTGGACATTGAGGATTTGAATACCCTTAAGCACCTAAGAATAAGTAGATATTTAGTCCAACTTATAGCAACCATTTGGCGAAGTACTTGAGGCAAGAGAAGTGTGGATTTATGCAGCAAATTTCATGAAATATGTTTTTCTTTGGGGTACTTCTCCTTGAGAATATGAGATGTAAGATAGCACAAGATTGCAAGGTAGAATGTCATCATGCTACTAAAGATGGCATGAGTTGGTGATAGTGCTTTTATGAATACTTTTTGGCTTTGGAGTAGTTTGCAAGTTAATAGAGATTCGGCGAAGATATTTTGAACAACTCATACCCTCCATGGAAGCTCTACTCTTGAGGATTCTGGTAAGCCAAAATGATTTGCCTTGTAGCAAGGTGAGGGCTTGACATTGTCTTGCAGCAATAGGTAGGCTATTGTATGTAGGTGCAAAATAGGATTCACTCAATTCAACTTTTTGATGCTTCATTAGCTTTTCAAATGGAAAAGATAGAGTGACAAGAGATGCTTTTTTGGTAAGAGGGTCAGCTTTTCTCTTTGACATGAGGGGTTTTATAGAATGCAACAAAAGCATTTACTGTCTGAGAGAGGTGTCATGATCATGCTAAACAATCTCGATACCAAGAAATTAATGCAGAAACCCCCCAAATTAGTCCTCCCAAAAGTACTCCTAGTAACTGATGCATGGTACTAGGATCCTCAGTATTCATGCACACAAATATGAACCTCTTACTATGCATGTTAGTCAACTTCATATCAGGGAAAAGCCTTGCATTAAAAAGGAGTTTGTAATTCCACTTTGCCCACATCAAAAGTCTTGGTCTATCATTGTTATCTTCAGACACATTCATCTTTAATTCACCCTTTCCTTGCTCCTTTCATACTCCACTTGCAAATTCATATAGAGTGGCATTTGATGCACAAACTGCATTTTCATGCTCTTCTCATGTTTGGAAAGGAATTTGCAAGAACTGTAAAGTTGTCATGGATTGAGATGCCAATATAGCTTTAGTTGAGTTACCGAAAGTTGCATTTAGAGAGAAAAGAAGACCCATTGGTGTTCACCAAAGCTGTTGAGGAGCTCAAAAAGTTGCCATTACTATAGCTGCTTTGAAGGCAAAGGTAGGCCCTAAATTTGTACTAGAAGCAGAACCAGACCAAAATTGCTAAAGGAAGTAAAGCCTGAGATTGAGGCATAGGAGAAGATGTTCCAGCAAAAAGGAAAATAGAACTAGAATGTGTTGAGAGTTAAGCTCATAGTCTTCGGTTAAGTTTTCTACCTTAGTTGAATAAGGTTTAGTCATACTAACTTAACTATGGTCAGATCTAGGTTACTTGATCTTTGTATGTGTGTGTAGTACTATAGTTGACTTAATTGTGTGGAAGAAAATGGATTGAACAGGGAGCGTGATTGCTACCCTTATGGCTTGGCCTTTGCCCATCTCTCTCCTTGGTTCCTTACATGGTATCAGAGCTTCAATTCTTTGAGGCTTTTGGTGATAGTAGGCAAGACCGTGGCCTTGGGGTACGAATTGGTGAATTGGATCTTAGAGGTGATAAAGAGGTCTTGTCTCTTCACGAGGTCCAATGCCATAGCCTCTTCCAGGGCCTCTCCAAGGAAGCCCTCACTGTTGTAGATGGCTGCCATATCAAAATGGCAGTAGCCAACCTCGATGGCATCCTGCGTGGTGGCCTTCTTCTCTACATGGCTCAACATGTCAACGGAACCCATCCCCATGCCTAGTAGGGGAATCGATACTCCATTATTAAGCTCGGCCACCTACACTGATCCAACAGTCATAGCTAATAGCTATATTAGAACATAGAAGATCCAAGATGAATAATCAATTATTAACACCTGCAGGTTTTTCTTAAGGAACTCGTGTGCAGCAGTTGCACACAACAACATTTGAGATGAAGTTCTATTGAAGGAAGAGTCCTAGAGGTCCAAGAACTCTTGTGTAGTCGTATCTCTACAAGGGCTAACCACTCTATTAGTATTCTGTTTTGTGAATGTAATGAAATCGATACCCAATGTAGAGCATGCTAGTGACATTACTAAGACTAGTTGCTGGCATGAAATGGTGAAGAAATGTATCCATTCCATCCAACTACTGTTTTGATTACCTGTGCTACAATCAAGAATCACCAAAAGATAGAGGGAAATTTTTTGGGAAACCCTAAAGCAATTCTTGAAATGAGGATGATGTGCATCAGATCGGGAGTGTCTTCCTCATCCTAATCTCTAGTGATTCATTTATGAGTTGCTGTAATCCTAGTATATATTTAGTCATCTAGAACCATCTGTGAAAAAGAACATGTATATATTCTTTCCATCCATATGAGATGTTTTTGGATCAGGACTCTCCTCTGACAGGTTCTACAGTTTCAGTTTCACACTTTCCATTGTCCTGATCAATATCACTATGTTTTATTGGTCCCATGTTGGATTATCATCTCATTGTAGTTGACATTGTATGATCACACTAGTTTATTTCAGGGAATGCAAAGTTTTTTGGCAATTGTGAAAATTCATTGTTAAAGATAGCACATCAATAGCAAGTTCAAAATTCCATAGCTCCATTTTCCATTGTATCTAACTCTAGTTGAGTTTGTTAGCACTATCTATGCATGTTCCATGCTGGAAAGATGAACTCTAAAGGGAGATTGGCAAATATAAATCTTTTGTGAATTGCAAGGGTCACTGAAGTACATTACCTGCTGGCATTTTGGGAAATTGACCCTCTACATTAAAACTTGCTTTGCAAAGCTGAACACTTTGGAATGGCAAACACATGAGAGAAGGATACTATCACCCAGATAGTAGATGAGAAGCTGGACTACAACAATTTTGTTCTATGGAAATTCAGGATGCCTAATTTCTTAATTAGAAGAGTCTATTGGGACCTAGTCACAGTTCTTAAAGATGAGCTCAAGCTACCAAAGGATAAACCTCCAACACATGATCAATTAAAGGCACATAGGACATGGTTGGAAAAGGCTAGCAAGGTCTTGCATTGGTTGTCCTTATGTGTCTCAGACACAAAGGCTATGCAAATTGCAAACTGCACTTCACCAAAAGCTGCTTGGGACTTATTGATGAAGAATTATGGGCATGTCACTCATGCAAGAAAGACACAATTGAAGCAAAAATTCAGCCACATATCCAAGAATGGAAGGTCTATTGAAGACTATGTGAGTGAGATTAGAACCATTACAAAATAGCTAGGCTCAATTGGAGTTGAAGTTGAGGATGGTGATTTGATGGCCACTACCCTCCATGGTCTTGGAGAGAAGTATAAGAAGTTTGACACTTCCATATCAGTAAGTCGTGAGCCACTTGACTTTGATGAGCTTGTTGCACTTCTTTTGCATGAAGAAGTGAAGCTTGGACTCAATACAAGTTCCAGTGGGTCTAAAAATAGTAGGGACAATGTCTTCTACTCAAATCAAAGGGGTAGATGTGGAAGAGGAAGATAAAGTTGAAATCATGGCATGAGAAGAAGACCATCTTGATGGATGATGATGTTTGTCAGGAGACTTATGTACATGCAGGTACAAATGAGAGTGCAAAATTTTCTAGGCCTTCTAAAGATGCTACTACATCAGACAAGTAGATTGAGGACTTCAGCATCTTTGTCCATTGACATGGGTACGTGAGTGAGGGGGAGAAATGTGGATAAAGGAAAAGCCAAACTTGATGATGTTACAAGGCCACTCACTTGCGGTTATGATTCGCCTGGCATTGAGAGCTTGGGTAGTGAGTTTGGTATTCCATCAGTTGTGACTCCTGGTGTGAGACATAGATACGTACCACCTCATGAGAGAGGAGAGTCTCATACTGCACCTCAGTTAAGGAGATTAGAAAGAGTTAGGAAGCTTGTGGATAGGCTTACATACAATGGCTACACAGTGAGGCAGTATGCATATATGGCAAAAGTCACTAGGTTCAAGGAACCCATAAAGTTTTCTAAAGCTATTTTGGATGATCATTGGTGTAAGGCAATGGATGAGGAATATTCAGAATTGGCTAAAAATGACACTTGGGATTTGGTTAATTTTCTTGAAGGAAAAATGCCTATTGGTTGAAAATGGGTATACAAAGTGAAGTGCAAATCAAATGGCACATTGGAAAGATACAAGGCAAGACTTGTGGAAAAAGGGTATGCACAACAATATGGTCTTGATTGTGAGGAGACATTCAGCCCCGTTGCTAAAATGGCAACCGTGAGAACAATGATTGCATTGGCAGCATATAGAGGATGCAGTATATATCAGATTGATGTGAAGAATGCCTTTCTCAATGGTGATTTGGTTGAGGAAGTATAGATGGATCGGCCCAAGGGCTATGTACATCCAGATTTTCCTACACGTGTGTGTAGATTGAAGAAAACATTGTATGGGTTGAAGCAAGCACCTATAGCTTGGAATGCTGAGATAAGTGCATGCTTACAGAAACTTGGTTTCACTATGGGCAAGGCTGATCATAGCCTATTTACAAAGAAGACAAGGGTTGGTTATGTGTGATATTAGTCATCTATATGGATGAGTTGATCTTTACAGGTGATGATGTCATGAGAATTGGAGAGATCAAGAAAATGTTACATGCTGAATTTCATGTCAAACATTTGGGTGAACTGAAGTATTTCCTTGGGATTGAGGTTGTCTCTACACCTCATGGTACTTGGTTGTTGCAAAAGCAGTATGCACAAGACATGTTAACCAAGTATGGTATGTTGGATTGCAAGTCTTTGAGCACTCCATTGGAGCAAAATGTTAAGCTACTTGCAGATGTTGGACATGAGATTGAGAATGTCACTATGTATAGACAAATGGTGGGTAGCCTGATTTACCTTACAATTACTAGACCAGACCTTAGCTATTCAATTGGACTAATTAGCAAATTCATGTAGAAGCCTATGAAGCCTCACCAATCTCCAGCCACTTGACATTCTACAGATAAAATGGGAGTTCATCAGTATGGATTTCGTAGTTGGCTTATCAGGTATAATTCAATCATAATGATTATGGATATGCTAACAAAGGTAACTCATCTTATCCTAATCAAGACCAACTACAAAGCTTCAGATATTGCACAACTATTTATGAAAGAAATCTTTAGGCTTCATGGATTGCCTAAACAGACCGTTAGTGATCATGACTCTCTATTTACATCACATTTCTAGAGAAGCCTATTTGAAGTAATTGGAACCCAGCTTTGCTTTAAAACAACTTACCATCCCCAAACTAATGGTCAAATAGAGTGGGTTAATCAGGTCATTGAAGATATACTGAGAGCTTACTGTTCCAGAGAGCCAACAAGGTGGATATAGTATTTGCCCTTAGTAGAATTTTCCTACAAAGCCTCATATCACCAAAGTATTCAAATGACTCCATTTCAAGCATTGTGTGGGCAATATTATTTGGCGCCATTGAATTTATTGGATCCAACCCTAAATGTTGAGGCTTCTAAGAAAATGCTAGAAGAAATGGATAATCAGGTCAAAATGATCAGACAAGACATCCAACTGCCAAAGACCGCCAGAAAGCTTATCTTGATCTAGGACGGCAAGAGCGTATCTTCCAAGAGGGAGACATGGTTTTCATTTGTGTACACCCAAAGAAGAGTTATTTGTCATTAGGAAAGTTCAAAAATTTAAGTCCAAGGTATTATGGACCATACAAGGTTCTCAAATGCCTAGGAGCTAATGCGTACAAACTGCAACTTCTTGATCATGTGAAAGTCCACAATGTATTTCACGTTAGTGTTTTGAAAGCTTATGTGGCAAATCAAGATCATATTCTTGATGGACCAACAAATTGTAATGCATAGCCAAGGAGCCCTTGAACTCCAACCTGATAAGATTCTAGATATAAAAGAGAAACCTCTAAGAAATATAACCATTAGAGAGTATCTTATCTAGTGGAAAGACTATCCTAAGGAGGATGCCACCTGGATAGAGGAGACAACTCTAGAAAAAAAGTTTCCCGAGTTCTTTTCGAGATGAGGACATCTCGATTCCTCTAAGGAGGAGAGGATGTAATATTCCATCCACTGTGCTTCATATCAAGAAAAGAATTTGGGCTTGAGGCATTTTAAAAATTACTCGTCGAGTTCTCACATAAGTGACCACATGTAATTTTCTTAATATCAAGTCTCACATTAAATCAATTTGACATGAGAAGATGCCTCAATGTTCCTAGCCAACAAAAAGCAAAGATGCCTTGTAAATAATATTACGACATCTTGATCATATAATTTTTTCCACATTATATTTGATTTGGCATTCCCGATTCCATTTAATGCATCGAGGATTGCATTGATTTCGTAAACACCGCCACAAGACAATTCCCAAATGCCTCCATCGAGATGGACGAAGAATGAGCACAATATTGAGTAAGTTAAGTATCAAAGAGTATGACATGAATTTATATACTAGATAAGTCATGAAGTAACTAGGCCAAAAACCACCAAAAGAAGTCGTTTTGAAAAGAAAAAAATGTTTTTGACATTTTTGATGCCTGGAGAGAGAGAAAGGATTAAATAATAATCCCCATGCCACCATCCAACAAGTAAGTAAATGAATATTTAATAAAGCTAAATTGGCTCTTGACAAGTAATCAAATGAATCAGTTGATTGTATATCTCTCTCATGCCTATAAATACACCCCCTCTCTTTCACCAAAAAAAGCAAGAATGAAGACCTCCTGATGATGGAGAATTTTCTTTACTTCTCTTATCCATTGAAACTTTGAGACCTGCATTGTAGCAGTCGATTTTAATAAAATCTAGAAGCGGTTCGGGCTCGTTTTAAAGCAGAAACATGGCCAGGACAAGTCAATGAGCCAATTTTTCATGAAAAATAAAATGGAGGCATATGTATGAGCTAGAGTTTATCTAGATGCATTTCGACATTAGGAATCTAATGCAAGTCTCGGTTTGTCAATCGGAGGTCGTTTGACCCCCCATTTAATCCCCGCAAGGTTCGGTATTATAAAGCAACTTTTGGATCGGGAAGCCATAAAGTGCATGGGGGAGGCTAGGCTGATGGAGTTCGATGCCATGAAGCCACCTGTCCAGTCGGATTGCAAATTGGAGTTTGTTTGGGCCTTCAAAAATGAAAAATTCACTTGTGGGACAGTGTGAACACAAAAACATGAACCAGTTATTTTAATATTTTAAACCTTAGGCTTAATAAAAGCCTTGAACTAATGCAAAAATTGTCAAACAAAGGGAAGCATGGTGCACAGATCGGATGCTGTACGCTCACGTAGTGAATGCCAGAAGCTCCCCAAGAACAATAGAACTCTACTTTTTGCACAAAATACAAGGTAAAAAGCATGAACGACATGAATAAGAGACCAATTGGGTGTAATCTTCCCCCATGCCTTGTGTGAGCGCTCCACAAAGCATGTATTTTATGTATTAATCATCTTCAAGCTCAAATAATAGCCTAAATTACAAAATAGCAAGCTTTTAGCTTTTGAGTTTGTTTTAGCACAAAATAGAAATAAAGCTAACGGGCGGTGCCCAAAGAGTCTGGCATGCCCAATACAATGTCCAAGTACAAATAACATAATCGTGCGCCCATGCACATACAAAATAATAATAAATATCCAACGCCTCAATAAATAGACGCGACAAAATATAGGCGCCATGCCTAAGATATGCGCCCATCAAAATATAAGTGACAAATCGAATACTCACTATCCTCCAATGCTTTCCTCCGCCACTGCTGCTATCTCTACACATCAACTGAAGCATTCACAATCGTTAGTAAAATAATACAATTAAACCGACAAAAGTGAATACCTAGCAGTCTTCAGCTACATAAATAAATCAACTGGTTAGAAATCAATCCTAACCTTAATTTATTACGAATGCGCACTTTAAATTCATAAACGTTTATTAATTTAATATGCATTTTGCGAAATCACCTGCTATGGAATCACCCATGTACACACTAAATTAATGAAACGCCCGAAAAGGACAGGCGTCCCCATCAACTTCTCGCACAAAGAATCCACTTTGTGTATGAGCCCCGGTCATCAAAGTTTACGGAATCCACCGTAAAACCTCACGGAATCCATCGTGGCACAGAATCCACCGTGGCACGGAATCCACCGTGAAATATGCCTCCTGGCATCATACCCCCAGGGTGGGATAGCAATTGACCTCAATTGCTATTAGCTCAATGTGGAGCTAATAGAGTGGGGAAAGCATTTAAGTCTTTAGCGTGCATCCATTGGGCTTCTTCTACAGGATGGTTCTTAAATTTGACTAGATATCTAGAATATCTTCGGCCAGTTCTAGTGGTCATAAAGTCAGTGTCTATGATAGCTTCAGGTTCAAGTATTTCAGTCTCTTCCTGTGGGAGCTTTCATTCAACCGCAGAGACCCTCGGACCGCTTATTGTTTCAAGCGTTCCAAGCCGAGCACTAATGGCTACCTCTCACATAGCCGACACGCAATGCCTACCTTACGGGTGTAGTGAGCTTACCTTGATGCCGTTCGAGTTATCTCCTCTCCCGCGCACTCCGGTAGCTCCACGATCCAAGTGCAAGCTTCAAGCAAGCTCCATCCTCAAGCTCCACACTCCAAGCTCCATGTCCGCGAGCAAGACAAGAGAAGAGAAGAGAAGAGAAGAAGAGAGGGGAAGATGGAGAGCTTCTCCTCCTCGGTCCCTCACCCTCACACACTCACTCCCTCACACTCTCACACTCCCTCTCTCAAGCACAAGCTCAAGCAAGCAAGAAGAAGGAGAAGAAGAAGAAGAGGAGAGCCACTTTTGGCCACACACAAGAATGAGCTTCTCATTCACTTTTTAACTTTATATACAAAACCCTAAATCCCTTTTGGGCGGTCATCCCCTTTTTCCCTTTTTTACATGGCTGGCCGTAGCCTAGGCCCTTTTTCCCATTGTCCTTCTATCTTCCTAGCTTCCTTTCCACCGCCCATCTATATTTACAAATTGCACGGGTGAGAGCCCGGCGCTTTTTTACAAGATTTCAGGGTGTGCCTTTTTATTTTAAAATGCATCTTTCCCCTTTTGTATTTGCCTTGGACTTTTAAGGTTGCCCTTGCGTTTTTGGCCTTTTCTCCTATTCTTTCTTCAGTCGGGCTACCTTTTTTCTGCCTTTGCCCTGCGTCTTTTTTATTTCCTTTTGCTTTCTTCGTGTTGGGGTTAACAAGAGGGATATGTAGTCATCATGGAGTATTGACCCATTCCAATCATTCTGCTAAAGTGATGCAGAGAAAGATCTCTAGCACAACCTAAAGACCCTATTGAATGTTGGACCTCGAGGTTGTTCAAATGGATGCAAATATAGGTTTCTTGCATGGGAGCTTGCATAACTAGATCTATATGCAACAGTTAGAGGGGTTCATTGTTTAGGGGCAATGAATGAGTAGTACGTAACCTTAAGTTGATTGAGTAGAGGGTTAAAAGGGCAAAGATACCTTATGCATCCATGATTGGTAGCTTGATGTATACTATGGTAGCTACATGTTCGAACATTTTCTATGTAGTGGGAGTGGCTAGTAAGTTTATGAAAAACATAGCAAGAAGAATTGGGAGGCAAAGAAGAGTAACATGAGATACTTGAACGGTATAAGGGATATATAGATTTTCCTTTAAAGGAAGGATACATCTATCATTAGCTATGCAAACTATCATTGAAAAGATATCACTAAAGTATATCCCTTTTTCTTGCCTAAATCCTTTTGCTACCAACCTTGCCTTACACTTTAGTAATGTATCTAGTGGTGACATTCTCAGCTTCTACACACTTACATGATAATGCATGCTTACATTTAGGCAACCAAATTAACTCCCAAGTTGTGTTTGTTGAGATAGCAAGCTCATTATGTGTGGACATCAATGATGGAGTTGTTGGCTAGATGGACCTCCACATCTACACTTAGCACATCGATGGGAATAATGAACTTCACGTGACCACTATGATATCCCCTCTCCGCATATGAATGAGGGTTAAGGGAGAGGGGAATAAACTTTAGGAAAATGAATTGAAATGTTATTCTTAAATTGCATTCGCTACTTGTAATCACTGTAGGTAGCTAGCAAGTGGTACATCACTACCATCATTGGCATATAGTACCACAAAATGACATTTCCACCATGTGATCACAAGCAAACAACCTCAACAATCACAAGTAGGAGAGGAGTCGACAAAGAGGAATGGGGCATTTGTGGACATATACAATTAGGGAGAGGGGGAAGGGTACCCCCTCTAAGGGTTATATAAATCCTTAATATTTTGAGGCACGAGATTGCCATTGGCTTTTTAAATAGGCTAAAACGTTGGAGAGAGAGAGAGAGAGGGGGGGAGGGAGAAAGAAGATAGAGAGAAAGTGAGAGAGGTAGAGACAAAGAGAGAGAGGGAGAGAAAGAAGATAGAGAGGAGAGATAGAGGAAGTTAGATAGTGCGAGGGAAAAGAACTTATTCGACTCTCCAACAACTATCTTCGATCTTCCCCAATACAATTGTTCCTTTGTGGCCATTCTTGCAAAGCCACACTCTTAGCCATTATCAATCACCTCCCTGAAGCAAGCTCAAGAAAATTGTTGAAGATGTATTAGATGAATATCGAGAAGGGCCTTCTATACGTGAAATTCAACCTTCGAACAAGAGGTGACATGGCACCCAAGAAAAGCACTTCACTCTCAAAGCACACGAATGTGACTACAACAACTATTCCACCTGTATCGCAAACTATGTAGTTGCCTTTTATAAATTTTGACTTCCTTTCACCTAAGAAAATTCTTAGAAGGATAAGTGATCTGGTAGTTGAAGATAAGCTACAATTTGGTAAAAGTAAATATTAGACTAGTATAATCAGTACCATGATTTACTTGATGATAAACTTTATACAATTGTACTCTAAGGAAAGATAAATTATGGATTATATCTTCTTTGCAAAGTATTCAAGGACACTATTTGGTTTCTTGAATTGGTCTTTTTAAAGACAAGGTTTATTGAGATGGCTTTCCTAGCCGAATATAATTTTTTTTACTCTTATGGAATATTCAAAGTGATTGTTTGGTTGATATTATGGAAAAGGAATGTTTTTATAGTAGTTGGCAATAATAGACTACATGTCTTGGTTGTGTATTTGTAAAAGGTTAAAATAAAGGATTGCACCACTAGACCTCCCTTAAGGCTACTTGTGAAACCCTACACCAAGGGGGCTAATTTTATCCTTTTGGAGAGCTCGAACTGGTTCCGATGGCAAGTGGTTGCTCTTTAAGAGGATGTTAGGTAAGTGATGGTAAGGGTGCTAGATGTTAGAAATGCGGGATCTAGAGCATGGCAATAACCGGAAGCTATGGAGGATGAAGAAATAAGTGTAGACTCATGATGGAAAGGACACTGTTTGTTACACAAGTGAATTAGGTTCCAAGATTGAGACTTGGACTCATAAACACAATCTTGTGTATGTGGAAAATGACATTGACACTTTACTGAAATGAAAAGAGTACTATCATTGCATTAAGAAAGGAAGCAAGTACAATGCTTTATAGGAAAGTAGGAAACTGCAGTAGGCACCATTGTGCATATGGGATAAGTTAGCCTGCATGTCCTTGACCCTGAGGCTCCATACAAAAGAGGCTGTTTGAGTGTGATTGCTGATTCTCAACACCCCTCCTCAATCACAACTAGGAAAGGCACAAAGTGTGTAGAGGCTGTAATGAGAACCACCTACAAAGTGTGGGCATACCACAGACATGGCAAAACACCAGAGGCTGTTGCAGAAAAAGCTAAGTGTGGGTACCATAAACATGGTGGACATCCAGAGGCTGTAACAGGGGCCTCACAAAGTGTACAGGGACTGTAATGCCAAGTTACATAAGGAGTTTACAAAGCTTATGGCAGGAAACATTAGGGCAAGGAAAAATACAAGGCTATTAAAACAGTCTATCAGAATTATGAGAGTACAAGGACTGATGAGTCTTGTCCTTCCGATCCTGGTGGTCTTCATCTTCATCTTCTTCATTTGCTCCATTTTCTTCTTCTTCTTTGACTGCGACTAGATAGGCCTTTTGGGATCTCTTTCTTGCGTGGCAGAACTTCTCGGTGTGTCCGGTCCTTTTGCAGAAGTCACAAAAGAGCTGATCCTTCTTGCCTTTGTTCCTGTTGCCAACATATAATGCATGCTCATCTCTAGAGGTACTTGGTTCTTCTTTGGTTTTTAGCTTCTTTTCTTCTTCTAATAGTGATGCCTGGATATCAACAAGTTCAGGATTTGGCATGTTGATTAAAGTTGTTGATACGTTATTATATTCAGGAGGCAAGCTCTTAAGTAGAACACCGATGCAAACATCTTCATCCATTTTAATGTTTATTCCTGCAAGTTGGGTTAGGAGTCCTTCCATGTAATTGAGATGTGTGGCAAGTGATGTGCTGGACTTCATTTCAAGCCTGAAGAATTCAATCAGGAGACCATACTTTGATGATTTAGATTGTGCACCGAACAGGGTGTCAAGTCTTTTCCATGTATCCTGTGAGGTCTCACAGTTATCCACATGATGGATATAACTGTCGTCTAGCTCCAGTTTGATAATGGCCTGAGCTCTGTCATCATTCTTTTGCCAAGTAGTTGCAAGGTCCGCGTCCCGAGGTTTCTTCTCTTTGCCATTTGTGATGGCCCAGAGACCCTTCTTCATCAGGATGAGCTTGATGCGGGTTTGCCAAGTGTGGAACCCGACTCCTTTGAATCGAGCATTTGGAGAGTCTTTGCCCATGTTAGATTTACGGGAACAGTAGCAAATCAACTTCAGACTTTATTAGATTTGAGCAACAGAAGAATTGATTGAGAGACACAAGTGCTAAAAAGCACTAACTGAGTGTCAATGAATACCAAATCTGCAAAAAGTCTTTTACTCCAAGTGATCTTCCCCTTCTTGATTTGATGCTGATGCCTTCAGATCTGAGTGACAGTACTTTAACGAACTTCAAAGAGTATTTCTCAGTGATTAAAATCACTGTTGATAACTTCAGTGAGAGAAACAGTGAAAAATGTCAAGATTTTGAAGCTTTTGGCTATGGTGGAATTAGGGTTTCTGAGACAGGGGCCTGGTTTTTTGCTGATTGCAGGAGCTACAGTGCATCATTTTCAAAACTTTTTACATATCTAGGAAGCTTATGTCATGGGCTACCAAAGCCCCATGGAGATTGTCAACATCGTGGTCAGTATGCAGCGCGCAGGTGCCGCGATCAGAATCGGTGCATATCTGGACAGCGAGGTCGAATTTCTGCAATGCTGGAGCCAGGGAGCATCAATGTCATCAATTATTGTGCCAAGATGAAGTGTCTTGAGCAGAGGAACAACTCTCCAGAAGAAATCGTGGGCTGAAATGGCCTGGTTGAAGAGTTATGGAAGCTCCAAGCAAGGTAGGTCCTGTCTGGCTATGGCAGACACAGAACAGAGATTGGGGATTTTCACAATGCTGAGCTCCAGATGGTCCAATGTCCTGGATTGATGTGATACAGGGAAGCTTTATGAGTTGGGGAATACTTTTCCAGAAGGAAGCTCCAAGAGATTTGACCTGTGGAGTGAGATATAAGCAGTTCAATCTGATAGGGTGCTGCTGGCTATGGCTGCCATGGAAGCTTCAGTGAGAGTAGAGTTGAGAAAAGAAGTCATACACTGACACTGAGCTGGATGGAGGTTCAGAGGAATCAAGAGAGGCTGGAGAAGCAATGCCATGCCCAACTGGGCTCTGATACCATGTTAGAAATGCGGGATCTAGAGCATGGCAATAACCGGAAGCTATGGAGGATGAAGAAATAAGTGTAGACTCATGATGGAAAGGACACTGTTTGTTACACAAGTGAATTAGGTTCCAAGATTGAGACTTGGACTCATAAACACAATCTTGTGTATGTGGACAATGACATTGACACTTTACTGAAATGAAAAGAGTACTATCATTGCATTAAGAAAGGAAGCAAGTACAATGCTTTATAGGAAAGTAGGAAACTGCAGTAGGCACCATTGTGCATATGGGATAAGTTAGCCTGCATGTCCTTGACCCTGAGGCTCCATACAAAAGAGGCTGTTTGAGTGTGATTGCTGATTCTCAACACTAGACGAGTTATGGATAATAAATTCCTTATGCACTTTAGGAACTATCTAACCCCTATGTGATCCAGGATGGTATTCCTTGAAAGCCTTGATATTAGTTTTTTTATTTCTGTGTATGGGTGGAAGGAAAATTTGTAATGCTTTTGTATGGATGGGAGAAAGAACTATCATAAGAAAATGAATAAACAAATGGTTTGGAACTACTTGAATAAGGACTAATTTATCATATTTGAGTATTGTGATGTAAATTATGTGAAAGAACTAAGTGAGCTACCAGGTTAGTTAAGGAAGCTGCCTTTATGTATTGAAACATAGGCATGGTAGGTAATTAAACAACTAAAGCTAATCCAAAGAGGGAAGGGGGAGGGTGAGATCTCCAATGGGCCCCTCCTAAAGCAATGCGGTCTTGGTTAGTAAAAAGTTTTTCTCCAAGGTTCTAGAACTAGAAAAAGATTGAATGCTTAACTA
This sequence comes from Lygodium microphyllum, assembly GCF_053477565.2. NCBI lineage: Eukaryota > Viridiplantae > Streptophyta > Polypodiopsida > Schizaeales > Lygodiaceae > Lygodium > Lygodium microphyllum. The sequence goes on from NW_028229517.1 coordinate 3,044,514, forward strand.
CCTAATGTGTCGTCTTAGATCGTGACCAATACCATTTTAGGGGACAAAAATCAAGACTTTACCCTATGAATAAAGGGGTCAACGTGTATCGCTCCCACTTATTTCTCAATCACTATGAACCAAGTGAAGCATTGATCTACTTTAGTTTAGGCTAATGAAGACCAATGCTAAAGAATTAATAGGTAACCTTAGCCTACTCTAGAAACCTAGATTCAAGACAAAATCCTTATGGGTTATTGGCCAAAACCTTCCATTCCAAAGTGGACTCAAGAAAACCTAAGTGACAAATCCCATGCTATTTCAAAAAGTATCAAATAGTGTTACTTAGGAAAATCTCACGATGGATGTATGCATATGTATATATACACATACATACACATTGGTTAGCCAATTGAGTCAATAAATGACACAAAAAAACCAATCTAGCAAGATAACGTGCAAGCCAAGAAGTATCTCTATCTTGGAGAGTCCCTATGAGAAACTCGAGCCATATAAAATCTGAGTAGTTAAGGAGTGACTTGAGCTTTAAGTGTAGCTAGATCAAGAATGGGTGAGCTTATTGGGGGTATGTACAAAAATCCACATAGCAGCACTTGGAAGTACACGTAAACCTAGAGGAAATAACCAAGGAACTAGAAAAAAATTCAACTAGTGGTTTTGCTCACACAAGCATGTCTTGGAGGTTTCTTTGCTACATTGATAGTAACTATGTATTTAATAAAGGATTTAATCATTGGCAAAATCTTGCCACTTGGTCATCAACATCCATGATAGGGGCATATTTCTTAAGTGTGACAAAGTAAGAGTATTATGATTTGAGGTAAAGGTTTTGCTACTTTGAGTTGAAAAATTTGTTCATCTTGATACACTTGTATGTAATTGTGGGAGCTTTCACTCAACCGCCAAGACCCACGGACTGCTTATTGTTTCAAGCGTTCCAAGCGAGCTCTAATGGCTACCTCTCACATAGCCGACACACCCTCGATCCTAAGAGTGTAGTGAGCTTACCTTGATGTCCATATGAGTTGCTTCCTCCCTTCCACACTTTGGTAGCTCCATGATCCTAGATGCTAGCTCAAGCATGCTCAAGCCTCCTCCTCCTCCAAGCTCCAACCTACATAGCTATGCGCACAAAAGAAGGAAAGGGAAGAGAAGAGAATAGAAGATGATGAAGAGTTTCACCCCCTTGATCCCTCACTCCCTCTCACTCCCTCCCTCACTCTCACAAGGGCACACACACATGCAAGGAGAGGAGAAGAAGAGGAGAAGAGAAGAGCTCTTGTTGGGCACACACCAAAGAATGAGCTTCCATTCACTTTTTGAACTTTATATATACAAACCCTAAAACCCCATGGGCACCCATCATTTTTTACATGACCGGCCATTGTGGCAAGGTCCCTTTTTCTAATTCCCTCTTTTTGCTTTGTGCCCTAGACCTATATTCGGCTATTCTTTTATAGGTGACATAGGAGGGAGCCTGGCGCTCTTTTACAAAAGTTTTTTGGAGTTTTTGAGGTGCCTTTTATTTAAAACTATGCTTTTGGCCCTGGCTTAGCTTTGGAGCTGCCTGCATGTCTTTGCTCCTTTTCCATCTTCTTTCTGCTTTTTCATTCGTCTTTCCTTCTTTTCAGCTTGGAGTTAACATTACCCCCCTCCGAGACAGGTGCCAGTCCCATGGCACTCTTGTCGACTATTGGTGGTTGAAGAGGTAGTCGGTGGAGCAGTGATGTGGGGGCAGGGCAGCATGTAGACTCGGGTGCTCGTGGAAGCGTGGGAGGAAGGTTGGGTGGAGAAGGAATGGATGTTGACGGGGGCCTTCGATTTTGGTGGGTGGGCACAGTGGTGGTGCTTGGAAGAACAGAGGGTGGTGCGCCCCGTAAGGAGGGGGATGTTTATCTTAGAGTGCAGTGCGAGCGGCTCAGGGTGACACGTCTAACCATAGGTGAGTGGCCTCCCTAGGTATGTCCTGCCCTTGTGGGCCCTAAGCGTGCATTGGGGGGGCAAAAAACGGCTAGGGGGTTAGGAGTGGAGCCATCCGACTGAAGCCACCGGGCACACCTAACTTGAGGAACCCTAGGTGTGGTGATTGTGCTTTATGTGGTGCTTAATGGTTGTGGAAATGAGTTGTTTGGCTTATGTCATGCGTAGGGATGCACAGGTATGCCATGTGTAGGGAGAGTTCTTTTATTTTTCTTTTATTTTTCTCTTTTTTTTGGCACTACTAGGAGAATGAAGGCCAGTACCTAATCTTCCTTGTTTGATGGAGGCAGAGAAGGAGGTCAGATGGATTTGCTCATGGCGTCTTTGCATGTACGCTTTGAGGTTCATGCGGACATGGAGAGAGGTGGTAGAAAGGAAGGGGTGGTTGCACCTAGTAAACTGGCTATTGTTCATGTCTTCTAGGACAGCTAGGCAAAATGAGGGAAGTAGGCTAGCTCTCATCATTAGGCATACCATAGCGCAGCTATCCATAGCATTGGGGTCAAAAAAGAGGGGGGGCAAGCCACTCTCTTGTGGTGTCGGATCTTGCATGAGTAATAGCTTAAGAAGCCTAAGGTAATTACATGTAGTTATAAAGGTGGGATCTGGACATGAGGAGAAGTCTGCGAGAAAGTGCGTCATGGAGTCATTGAGGCTTCCTAAATAAAAAAGAAGGGCATGCTCGAAGGAGGTTGTGTTGGAGTTGTAGATGATGGGGAAATCATGCCGCCCGTTGAGAGTGGCAACAAAATCCATGCCTACCCTACGAGGATACGCCATGAATGTGGGGTCGTTCCTCTCGTAGGGTAGGGTGTTGCAAAATGCCATCCAGGCGAGCATGTTAATATCACATACTCGCCTTCTCCAAAGAGATTGGCAGTTGTAGCCCCTTACAGTGTGTGGGACCTCGAACACTTTGTCTGGCCAAAACTTTGCTTCCTCCGTGTCCCACAAAGTGGAGGTCTTTGCCCTGTCTTCCAGCCATTTTTTGGCCCAGCCAACTGCCAGCCCCGATCACCTCCTCCATTATCTTAATTGGTAGGACCCTTCTCAGGCTGTTAGGCATGAGGAAACTGAAAGTAAAAGGGTTCTTTTCATTTTCCTACTGTTCCCAAATTACCAACTCCGCATGGAATTGGGTTGGGAGGTCATTGGGGCATGGTGGGAGGGATGTGGATGGCCACACGACCGGTTTGGCTCGCAATTGCCTTTGGGTTTCTTCCACTAATTTTCTCCGTCGCTCCTTGAGAGTGGTTTGTATGTCCAAGGGCATGTCGAGTTGTTGTTGTTCCTAATTGTGCGGGGAGGGGGGTTGTGGGATTATTTCTTCACTGGTTCTTCTTATGACAAATTCAATGTCAGTGTTGTCCCCTTGTCAGTCCTCTAGCTGCGCTTCTTCCTCAAAGTTAAGTGCATCCACCTCCTAGGGGGTTAGGCTGGCCAATAGCAGGTATTTTTGTTGTTTTTCCAAGCCCAGCCTAACCTCTGCAGGTTGGGGTGGCATCTGTAGCCTCGCATGCAGGGCTCTGCGTGCGATGCTCAGTTTCTTCTGCACCACCTCCAACGACTCCTTTCCCTCTGGCCGGGTTGTGTCCAGTAATGTGTTGAGGAAGGCCTATTGGGCAGTGTATCTGGGCGGCATCCTCTTTGCTTTCTGCCAAGATTTTTTCTTTTTCCACCAAAGCGAGGCACCGTGCCAGTGCCTTCACCCGTTTCTCATTCTGCTTGGCCCATTCCTCGGCCCTTCTGTTCATTCCTTCCATGCTCTCCCCCTGCTTTTGTGCTAGGGTTATGAGCTTCTACTCTTGGGCGGCCTCATTTTAGACACTCAAGATTGTGGATAACAGTTTCAGGACATACTAGAATTTCAGCTATGTTGACCAAAAGTGGGTGCACATGTTACAAATTTTAAACCTATAAGATTGAGGTGCTTTCAAGAAAAAAACATAAGTTTTATCTATAAACAAGTTGCAGATTACGTGTACTATTGAGCAATCAATGAAAAAGGTTGCTGGGTGTATTGTTGTGTACTTATTGTGAAAGGTTGTAGAAGACTTGTTTACTTTTTTGTATCATTTTTGTGTGATAATAGCAGAGAACAATGGAAATCCCATCATTAAGAAGCTAGATGAAAAAAACTATCCATCATGGAAATTTTGTGTGATAAACTTCCTTATTGGAAAAGGCCTTTATTAGTTCGTTTCACATGAAGAAAAGGAGCGAGAGAGTTGAGTAACCCTACTTAAAGATGTGGAAAGAATGAAATGCAAAGGACAAAAAGTGAAGTATTGGCTATCTCCAAGTCATTAATAATACTATGCTGGGGCATATTAGGAATGTAGAAACTTCACATGTAGCTTGGATAATTTTTGATAGCATGTTTTCAGTAAATACAAAGGCACGAAAGATTCAACTAGAGTGAGAGTTGAATAATTTAAAGAAAGGGAAAATGTATGTTAATGAGTATGTTTTGAAGGTGAGGAGCATTGCAGATGCTTTGGAAGAGATTGATGGAATCTTGATGATGATGATTTCATTTCATCTACTTTGGGTGGCCTTAATAATGAGAAGACTTAAAAATCATTTGTCACTTCTATATATGTAAGGAAGCCATTTTCAGATTTTGATGAGTTGGCCTTTCTCATGATTACCAAAAAAATCAATATGCATGGTGACTCATTGAAAGAAATGGTGAACATGTCCAAGAATTTTAATCAAGTTCAAGAAGGGGAGGTGACAGATCCTTTTCAAAAGGCCGTGGTATGGGACATACTGGTGATAACTGGTAACACAGGTTAAATCAACAATTCGGTGAAATATAGGTTTCAAGAGACCGTGGAAACTTTAGAGGCTAGGGGAGCTCCAAAGGAAGAGGTGGATGATGGCAAAACTTGCTTTTGGAAATTCTACTATTTTTTGCCATTATTATAGCAAAACAAGTCATATTATAGCCCATTGTTATGCTAAGAAGGATGATATGCACAGTAATAAATTGCAACAAGGAAACTATGCATTGTCTTCACGATAGAATGAAGAGAAAAATGAGTGTATGTTTGTTATGCAGCATATGATGTGAGTGCTGTTACAGGAAAGGGGACACATGATGATGTATATTATGTTGATTCAAGTGCATCTAATCATATGACTAGTCATAGTGAATGGTTTGGAGGGATGTAGGATTTACGAAATATAGGTTATGTGCATATGGTTGATGATTCATGCCACCCAATTTCACACATTGGAAAGGTTCCCTTATTCTCGCATGATGGCTAGACAAAGAGTCTATAAGATGTATTACATGTACTATCAATCCCAAAAATTTAGTGTCTATTGACCAAATGGTAGAGCAAGGGTTACAGGTTTAATTATGTATTGAAAAATGTTATTTTGTAGAAGAATTTAATGATAAGTGTAGATTGGTCATAAAAGGAATTAGAGTTGGCCGCATGTTCACTTTAGATAATGGAATTCCTACTATGAATGCTGCTATGTATGCGAAAGGGAAAGAAGTGATCACAAACATTGAAATATGGCATAAACCTATTGGACATACAAATGTGCAAAAGCTAAAATTAATGTAGTTTAAAGGATTGGTTACAAGGTTGCTTGCTTTTAGAGTCGCAAAATTTCATAAAGTGTGTGAAGCATGTCAGTTTGGTAAGCAAGCAAGAAAACCTTTTTTTTCATGATAGAGATGTGAGAAAAAATAAACTTGATGTTATGCATATAGATGTGTGGGGGCCTACATGGAATGTATCACTTGGTGGAAATAAATACTTTGTTACGTTTATTGATGATTATTCAAGGAAGTTGTGGGTATATTTCATGAAGGAAAAGAGTGATATATTTGAGGACTTCAAAACTTTCAATGTTACTATTGAAACAAAACATGCATGAAAGTTAAGTGCTTGAGATCGGATGGAGGGGGAGAGTACCTCTCTAATGATTTTAGTGGCTTCTTTAGGTCTCATGGGATAAAGAGACAATTTACTTGTAGGTATACCCCACAACAAAATGGGATCGTAGAACGAAAAATAGGCATATTGCAAAAGTTGCATGGGCATTGATGGGAAAATAATATGGAAAAATATTACTGTCTATATTATGAATAGAACTCCCATAGCTAGAGTTAATGAGATGACCCTCAAAGAATGCTTTACAAGCAAGAAGGCCGATATGTCACACTTGAAAGTGTTTGGTTGTATCATATATGTTCGTATTCCAGATGAGCTGCGAAAGAAGCTTTCAGTCCAAAATTTCTTGCCTTCCACCTCTCTTGCGCTGCCACTTCCAAGCTTGGGGCAAAAATTTGACTCTCAAGCTTGGGACAAAGAATTTCATTGCCATAATTGCATCGGTACCATAAGTCAATTTAAAGAGGGCTTGGCCACTCGCAGTCTTGAATGCTATGCAATAGGCCCAAAGTGCTACCATCAACTTATTGTCCCAATCACTTTAAGAGGTGGAGACGGTTTTAGTCTCAAGACATTAATCAAGATTCTGTTTGTAGCTTTAGCATGAGTGCTTGCTTTTGTGGGTGATATGGGGAGGATTTTTTTTGTATGATCATGAATGTGGACAAAAGTGTGAAATTGCTTCATTAATGAATTGCGTATCTTGATTGCTCATGATTTTATGGGGTAATTGAATTGTGATATTACTTGCTCCCATAAGAACTTTGCTATCATTCTTGCATCATTTTTCCTTCTAGCCCTAACCTTAATCCACTTGGTCAAGTAATTAATTGCTATAATGATGTATCTAGCATGAGAACATTGAGGTATAGGGCTTATAGGTCCTATGAAGTCTATCACCACCTTTTCAAAGGGTTATCGTGCAATCACTTGTGAGCTCCATCTTTCCATTCCTAAATGGAACTTTCGTGCATCGGCATTAATGATAATGCTTGAAAAATCTTATAGCATTGCAGAATAGAGTAGGCCACCATAGCTAAGACTGCAATATTTTTTTAGCTGTGGAATTTCCATCAAAGTGAGACCCCATGCAATTCTAGTGCACACTTCAACCAAAACTTTACGAATCCTTTTGCCCAAAATTGGTTAGGTAATCCCTTTCCCTTAAGGATGCACCCCCTTTCCATTTCCACAATGGTGTGATTTTGGTGTTCAACAATGCCATTCTGCTAAGGTGTATAAGGCATTGTCAATTGATGCTTAATCCCTTTGCTCTTGCAAAAGTCTTCAAACTCCTTTGAGTTGAACTCACCACCACCATATGTTATAAACTTCTTCACACTTTACTCGACAGGTTGAACCCATATGGAAACCACTCCTATGTACTCCTCAGTAAGTGTAGGGCCGCCGTCTCTATCTAGACCGAAACTGTACCAATGATCTTCTATGTGCTGCCAAACACTAAGGATGCAGGCCCGGAGACGTTGCTAGGGCAAAGCTTCAAGAAGAAAACTCGTTGCCATGTCGATTATGAGTTGCAACGCATTCACCTCACCATAGGCAACATTCCTATTGATGCACCTTTCAACAAGGATGGCGCGATGGAACAGTCCACACGACCACCAGTAAAACTATTTGCATCCGAATCTAAGGAGAGGGGTAGTGACCGGCCCCCACCACTACTCAAGACCACTACTCATGGAGACAAAAGCTAAAGCTCAACAACATAGTTTCCAATGGAGGCCTAAGCAACCACAACTGCTGCCTAGGAGTCACCACGCACGATCGCATAAGACCCATGGCGCTAAAACTAGGACACCAAGGCACAATTACAGAAATCAGGGCATGATTTGGCGCAGGTGTGTCCCCAAAGATCTCCTGCTCTCACGCAAGGCTACTATGAGGGAAACACCTGTTTGTATATCCCTAAAACCCACCTGGCCAAGACCGCCATTCATATGCTACCCTCGAGCTTGATCACCCCCAGCCCCATCAAACCTCAACACAACGAGCCGCAGTGCTCCCTAGGACCATGTCCAGCAAGCCCATCTACACATATTACCGAGAGACTCGAACAAGCCTACCGTCCCAAACGACAGACACCATCGCATAACCCATCACTCACTAGATTCCATCCAATGACATGATCCATGCTGAAGGCAGCAATCCATCCGAAGTAGCTGCCACTCCACTAGCCCTAAGCCAAGACGCCCAACCGCAACCTCTGGCACACCCGCAGCCACAACTATCCACTGTCAAAGGCTCTTGGGCCATCAAACCCCAATCATTGGCTGGTCTTAAGCCCTCCTATGAGCGAAAGTCATTTTTGACACTAGCCTCAGATCTAGCCGTAGATACAGGGGATGACGTGGTTGATTCCATTAGACAGCTCGATGCCACCTTTAGAGACCTGGCTCTAAGCTATGACTGCTTGGACTTAGGCTTGTTGCCCAAACATTTCTCAATGGAAATTCACACGATGCCTTGTTCTTGGGAGATGTTTGAACTTGCCTTTGCAAAGGCAGCAAACTCCGCGGCTGTATTACTCTACAGCGAGGTCTCCAAAGAGCAAGCAATCAAATAGCATCTCATAACATCATACGATCAGTGAACTACTTCTGTCATCACCGACTAAGAAATCACAGAATTATCCCAACTTTCTAGAACGGAATCCCCATTTTTACGGCATTGGTACACTCTTAGGTTGCAATGGGAAGTAGAGGGCTGGCGAGTTATGACCAACGCGGAGCAGTGTCGCGCAATCAAAACAGCGGAGTACGACCCCACTTATATTGCGCCAACCTCGTACAAAGTGTTGATCACTCTTCGCAATCGCCCCTTGGAGGAGCACATCAAGGGACATCCTTACCTTGAGTGCCTACTGACTGAGGAGGAGCTACACATTGCTAGCCGCAATGCCTCCAGTGACTTCCTAACAGATGTTCTTACTTACATAATGCACGTGGGCACTCGCCCGGCTGATCTTGATCGCACAGCTCAGTGAGAGTACAACCTCGACTTTAACACTTGGTTCCTACACTGATGACTCCTAAGACCCATTCCAAAGTCCTCAACCCCCCACACCTTCAATCCTAGTAAGGATTCTTCTCAAGTTGGGAGGGAAAGGGGAGTAAGGAGCATCAAGAGATCAATTAAAATTCACTGAAGTCAAGAAAAACACTAAGCACATAGGCAACAAGCAAAGTAGAAAAATGACAAGAGAACTTTAATAGAGAAGGCAAAAAGTTAAAGCTGAAAAGGGGGGCTTCACATTGAATAGGATTTTAAGGTTTCCCTTCAATAAACACGTATATTTTTCCTTTTCAGTCTAGGATGTTTTTGTATTATCGATTTGGAAGAACTAATGGAAACTGGGGTTCATGATAGGAACGAAAAATGTCGCAACAAGACCATGGCTATTGGCTTCCATTCACGGAGGAGGAGAGAGCGTAGTACAACATCACCCTGGAGAGCTGCGCGTACAACCAACTAAAATTCCGAACTATTCACAACATAGAAGGATTGGTGGCCAAGGAAGAGCGGCCAAGAGAGTCGTTGAAAATTGCAACTTCACCAGGTACCTGGAAAGATTCGCACAAGAACCCGACCACACAAGGTGCGTGGAATTTCTCACGTCTTACGACCCCGACAAAGAATGCGGCACTGTCACAATGGGAAGGGGACAAAACCCCAAGCAAGTAGTACTGGTTCACTTAACCCCTGCCTTAGTGGAAAAGGCGCTGGGACTAGAACCCAAAATAGAAAAGAAGCAGAAGAGAGATGTGTACGCCATGATGGGGATGAGAAAGGAGGACGTGCTGACAAACAACGACATCAGCATTCAAGATATGCCTGATGCAGAAACTAGATTGCAGGCAAAACTGGTGCACACACTCTTTTCCAGCCCTAACACTACAATGCATTGATGCACCGAATCAGTGTACCAATACTGGAGAACGTGGTGGCTCATACCATGCATGAAGTCGATTGGAATGGCTATGTACGTAAATCTATCGACCAGGAGGCTAAGGCACCGGCTTTAGGGAGCATGCCCGCAGGAGGAGAGTCTCCGGCATCTAAGGCCGTAGAAAGAAAAAAGGCCTCGTCCAAGGCCTCATTCATCACCTATGGAAGTATCTTAATAGCAATCATCTAGGAGACTGTGAAATAGATGCAGGATGCAGAAGAGGGGGAAGGGGAAACACCCAACAGGTCATCCCCTCAATAGTACCAGGATTGAGACCAATAAGGAAGGACAAGGGCAAGAAGAGTGATCAAGTAAAAAGTAGGTCAAGGAAACCAAGAAGAAGACAAAGCAGAAGAAAAAGAAACCTGATGAAGGCTGCAGGAAGGAAAAGGAAGATTTGGAAAAAGCAAAAAGACAATCCCTCAGCGAGGCCGAGGAGAGGGAGAAGAAGAGAAAGCAGGAAGAAGAAGAAGCAACAGAGCAAGTCAAGCGGGGTAAAAAGGCATCGAAGTAGGAGGCTGAAAAGAGAAAAAGAGAGGAGCATGAAGAAAATGAGAAACTGGAGGAAGAATACAGCCCAAAAAAGAGAGGCAAAGAAGAGTTGCAGAGGAAGAAGAGGAATTAAGAAGAAAGGAAGAGGAGAACTTGGCTGAGACCACACGCCGGTCCATCGAGCAACAATGCAGGGCGAATGATCCAGAAGCCTGGAGCTAGCTGCGCGGAGAAGGGCCTAGCTCTAGCGTGCATGCACCAAAAGCCGCGCCGCCTGCAGTCCCGGAAGGCAAAGGCAAAGCACCCCTCCATCCTATCCCCACCCTCATGGCACCCTCCACTGAACCTGCTATGCTCACCCCTAGCATCCCCACCATCATGGAGGTTTCAAACTTTGTGGCCTGGATGCAATACTTCATCAATAAAGAAATGGCCCAAGCGAAGAGCACAGAAACCACAGCCACGGGGCAAAAAAGGCCAGCCGCGGATGCAGAATTGAGTCAGGACCTGAAGTGCCCGCATGTGAAGACCTCAACCACCCCCATCCACGCAACAATGACGCCACCAGCCAGTTATGACGAATACGTCGCCGAGCTGATCTCCCAATTGAAGAGGGCGAAGGAGGAAAAGAGAATGGCGGTGGCTAAGTTGGTGGCAGAGAAAGAGTCAGTGGGCGCCTTTCAACTAGAGAAAACCTGCATCATAGCCATGCAACAACATCAAATACTTGACCTCAAGCAAGAATTGAAAGCAAAAGAAGACATGGAAGAAAGCTACAAATAGCAGCTTGAGAACGAGAATCAAGAACTTGTGCAGATGCAGCAAGAATACAAGCTCCTCTTGCTGCAACATGGGGAACTGGAGGCGAAAACCGCCAACATTGAGCAGATGATGGAGGAACTAAACACCAAAGAAGAGGAGAGAAGACAAGAGAAGGAGCAAATGGGAGAGCTTCTTACCTATTGCTTGCTTGTTTGACTCCTTTCTTCTTCTTCTTCACTTTAGCCTTCAAAACCAGCCTCTCTCAGTGACACCACTCTAATACGATCTCAAGAATTCACATGGTAGGGGGACTTACTTGGGTTGTTGTGCCAAACATACACCATACACAAAAGAGGGTGCTCACCCAAGAACACAAGAAGAGAGATAGAGAAAAATAATAATTTCTTGCTGGTTTCTTCTTCTTCTTCCACACACAATACAATGTACACAAAGTATATATAAGATCTAACATAAAGAAAAGTGGCCTACTAAGTCAACCAGCGCATAACTGACTATACTAATTAATTGGCGCTACAACTATACTAGCTGTAGAGGTAGATACAAAAAATTAAATATAATAAGTGATAAGTCAGTGGCCATGTGAGGATTATAATGACCACCAATGTTCTAAGTATAGACATGCGGACCCATCTAGCTAGGTGGTTCATCATCAATGGTCTTGTTTTTGTAAGTTTAATCTTATTTATTTCTTTCACTTGATAGTCATATTATGACAAGCTACATGCCTCTTGCAAGGAAGGGTAGGTCCACATGGACTTTGTCTATTAGATGATGAAGAAGGGGAAGAGGTTCACCCTCTTCCTTGGGCCACATACTGTAGACACATAAGACCATCTATGTGTTTGACAATTGTGCTACATGTGAGGAGTCATTGGAAGTGGCACATGTCATGGGTAGCTTCATGCTCGAATGTCGACATTAATACCACCTCATTTGCTTCAGTGCAATTCTACATAGAGATGGGTTTTGTGTGAAAGAAGGGTGCAACGTTGAAGAACCTATGATAGTAAAGGCATGGATCACTGGGCACTACAGTGTGAAGAGTAAGTTGGCATAGTTATCCATCATGGTTATTTTACATGTGGATTACAATGCTAATTTGGTATATTTATGTGTTTGGCATTGCCTATGGTTACTACTATGTAGACAAGGAACATGTAGTTGAGGTCATCAAATTCGGAAAGATTATAGGTAATGTGAAATATGACAGGCTAGGGCCGGTAAAATCTACTCCCAATCCCATATTTGGGGAGTCATACAGTACAGAGAAGGTGAGAGATGTTCCATGGAGCCTTAACTCGAGTGTTAGTGCTGACTAAACCTAAGAACATTGAGGATGACATGCAAGATGTGGAGCACACTAGGGTCGAGAAAGACTCTTGGATTTATAAGGCGATGCCACATGTGTTTGGGGTCGAGGGGGATCTGGATGCTATTGATACCAAAAGTGGGAAGGGGGCTGTTGATGGGCGGAAAAGGGGAAGTAGGGGGCTAACAAGAAGGCAAAATATGCTATGGAGGGCAGGGGTTTTGATAGCAGAAAGTTGGTGGACAAGACTGTAGAGTCAGAGGTCTGTGAATAGACTGCTAAGGGAGTAAGAACGAACATAGGGATAGCCAAGGATGTAGTTGATAACCTAGATGGTGATACTGAAGGAGTTACCAAGGTGGATGCTAATCTAGATATGGCTTGTATAGTGGTAAAATAGGCATTTGTACCTTGTTGAAGCTCTTTTCTGAGGTAGGGAGGAAACACTCTCGTGACCATTGTAACAAGTCCCATGCTTGCAAACTATAACTAGTGTAGCAATGCTATCATAGATATAATACATATGGGGTTTTTAAATCTCCTTTCATCACCTTCTTTTTATTTAACACCTAGACATTGGATCCTATTTGCCTTGTGCACTCTTCTTGATCTTGTAATAGATATTCAGTTTTAGAATATAGTACCAAAGCTATGCTGGGTTTTATAACAGAGAGCTATTGCCTAATACCAGGATGGAATATTGTTATAACCATACTAGGCATTCTATCATTCTCACACTAGCCACCTAGTATGGTCATAGCCAAGCGATAGGAGGGAACTCCGCCACTGTGATGGGTCTCTCTCACCTCATGGTGGCCCATGCAAGGTTCACAATAGCCACCTAGCAGGGTCATAGCCAAGTGATAGGAGGGAACTCCACCAGTTGGATGGGGCTCTCTCACTTGGTGGTGGCCCATGCAAGGTTCACACCACATGCATGACACCACTAAGTAATAATGGGCCATAACTCCCCTAAAAGGTGCCTTCTTTGCATAGTGGTGACCCATTCGGAGGCCTCCACACACCATGGTGACCTCCTTAACATAATTTTTCAAGATACCATAGTCAACATTGATATTTTAAAAATCCCATAGATCACTACCTATCGCCACATGCAACATCATATCACACTTGGCACTTGCGGTTCTCACCCTCACCACCCATGAGGGTTACCACCAAGTGGTAGAAGGGAATTCCACTATTCTAATGGAGCTCTCTTGCTTAGCAGTGACCCATGTGGGATTCATAGCATAGGAAGGTCACTAGTTAGAGATAATGGGTTATATCAACATGATGGTTACCTCCTCAACATAATTCCCCAAGATACTATAGTCAACATTGACATTTTTAAAAGCCTAGAGATCACCATGTATAGCCACCTGCAACATCACATCACACTTGGCACTTGTGGTTCTTACCCTCACCACCCATGAGGGTCACCACCAAGTAGTAGGAGGGAACTCCACTACTAAGATGGAGCCCTCTCTCTTGCTAGTGACTCATGTGGGATTCATAGTGCACGCATGTCACCATCAAGCAATAACAAACCATATCAACATGTCATGTGCCTGCCAACAATCCCCTCACAGCATGTTTTAGTGGTTCATCGTGGAACTATCCTAGATGGCTTTTCCTAGCACTCGTGAGAATGCATGAGGTCTATGGTCTAGGCTTCCCAAAGTCCACTCGTAACGCAATATACCAGACATCCCCACAAGGATCAACTTGTAAGCTCCAGGTCCAAATTTGACAATGGACGTCTCTATACATCACCTAGCTCCCTCAGAGAGGTGTCCCACAAGGGCTTCTTCTTGGGGAGATTACTATATGTATATCCTCTACATCATGTGTGTTCAAGGCCTATTTATAAATATCCTCATTTGTGAATTTTTCCTGAATAAAACATAACCATTTTTTCTTCAATCTGTAAATAATCAATTTATATACACCCTTCTATATGTAAAAAATGCATGAAAATGGTATTTTAAAATTACCTTATTTTGAACCCACATAATGCACACATATATTCATGAGTAACTTACCTGAGGGCTTCTCCTCCAACTGGAGCTATTGTAATAGTTACCCTTGGTTCATTGAGTGCAATGCTTTTTTCCAATATAATTGGTTAGGATTTAAGGAACCTTAACAGTGTTGTGGCACAACCACCGCACCTTTACCCTAAGATGATTTCCGATCACGGTTTTCAGACATGGCCCTAGGCAATTCAACACTTGGCTCTGCCTAATTTTTCCTAACTAACATTTCGTTCAATCTCTTGAGAGAAACTCCCAGCTTACCGGGACTACCCATCCATAGGACGAATCTGACAGGGATCTTGCCTACCCGCTTTCCACAAGTGGTTTTCTTTAGCTTTCTAATTACCTATCACATTAAGTTATAGCATATAAAAGAAACTTTGTTAATTAATTCGTTATCACATATTCCTTCATGTAATTTTACGGCACAACACAAAGACAAAGAAAATAGACTTTCGGCAAAATATATTTATTTATTATTTCACAAAGTTATTTACAATGAGTTCTCCCTTTTGCCTACGCAGAAGATAAACCTTTGTTCATTGGAAAATCCCTTCTGTTTGCGTAAGAACAAAAGAAACCCAAGACTTCCATCCCTTTACTAGTACTATTGAGGACTCCAAGATACCATCATGATTCATGTGATGGTCAGGCAGTTCCTAGGAGCGATCGAGAGATTTATAACCAGAGCCCTCCTGGCACTCCTGCCTCCTCGTGCCTAACGGATTCCTCACCGAGTGATCTCTCACTATCGAGGCCGGTCCAAAGCTCCTCGCGGCACTACAAAATAATTCCCCTTGGAGCAAGGTTCCACATCTAGCTGTGGGGGAGGCATAGCGCAATCTTTCCCATTATTATCCTGATTATATATTTACAATCAGATCTAACTCTTAGAAGCACAATCAATCTTTCCTATGTAACCATAAATGTGTGTACAAATAAAAAAGAAATAGAAGCAAGTGTTTATAGCATAGGAAGGAACCCCACCCAAATCTAGGGTTTCTCTTTTAAGGTCCCACCTTATTCTTAGGTTTTCACTTCCTATTTGCAACTCTTTTTTAGGATCCGCAAGTTATTTTGCAAATCTAATTAATTATGAGAAGTCTATTTTATCCTTATGAAAAATTTGGTATTTCTACCCTAAAAGATAATATGGGCATTTATTCCTATGGCAGGCAATTCATGCATTGCCCTTGCTAACCCATGCTTAGCAAGATTTAAAATGCTATTCCAAGTCTCTTTAGATTTTAGAATTTGTATCAACAAATTCTTATCAATGTCCAACAAGTCCTACAAACTTTTGATATTTATTTAATTTTGTGATATTGATAGTTTCAGGGTTCTTGAGTATTTCATAGTTATTTTTGGTTCAACATTCTTGATATTTTCAGTTAGGTTTTCTCGCTGATTCATACATGGGTCAACTCATGATATTAACGCTCTTGCTAATATAATCATTAATATTAACATTGAGTGTGTTTTCCACAAGAAAATAGTTTTATTTTATTCTACTCATATTCTATGGTTTAATCGACGATGTCTGACCATTTTTTAAACTTTCAATGTTATCTAGAAATATCAATTTTCATTTATCTATGTCCTAAGTGAGATGCTAATTGTTTTTCTGAATATTTTATCCCAGGTAAGGCAAAAATCATACGTGCAATTTTTCTTTCATCTTTCAGACATTGAATTATATTTTCACACACCTAATTTATGCGCATCTAGTATATATTTTTCTATACAATTTTTCATTGATTTAATCCATTGATTATTTTATGATATTATCTAAATGATTTTTCATAAATTATTATAAAATTCATATGCCTCTATTTATAAGTAGAAAATGAAATAGAGATAATTGCTTTCAGAAAAAAGTTATAAAATATTTCCTTCCCTAACAACATCTACCATTTTTTTGTCAAATGCATCATTAATGAAATAACAATGAATATCATGAAATAAACCATAATTAATATATTTTCTTAACTATAAACATATAATTATTTTTCAAGTGAAAGAGTCTTTTCATTGAATAGTTAATTATTATATTAATTAGGTTATTTTTCCTAAGCGATAGTTCATATGTATTTTTATTAGAATGCGTTTATAATTGTTTAAAGCCAAATACAACAATAACCTTATAAAATATTAATTTTTTCCAAACTGATGAGATGTTACCTCTCTCAAGTTTGATGTGATCGGGGTTTCACCAATTCCCACCACGTCATTTTCTCCATCGGCCGTGTTCCTTGCTTCTCTTGCTTCAAATGTGCTTTTTGAATTTCTGTGACCTCATGGAGCCATCAGATGTTGGGCGAAATTGACATGGTAGTTCAGAGAGACTTGGTGGTTGTCGATAGAAATTTTGCCAGTATTTCCCTTAGTGATATGGTTGTATGAGATGAAGGCATAGTAGGGGGTAGAGAAAATGAAAATGAGGTAGAAGTTTAGGAAGAGGGGATCAAAATGGCCTTTGCCCCTGATATTTAAGAAGGCCACACTCTCTCACTCTTCAATTTCCACAATGTGATGGCCTATGACTCTCTCTCTCTCTCTCTCAGTCGACATGAAGGGGAAGGGGGGGTGTTTCTCTCTTTCAAGTCTCAAAGCTTGATATGACCTAAAATGGTCCACCACTAGCTATAGCACTAGTCAAATCTTATGCACACAACAGAAAACCCCACCACACGGCCTCGCAGCTAGGAGCGTCTAAGACTCACTTTACACTAAATTCTAATGTCGATTCTGCATTTGTATTAGGTCATAGTCCAATGTTTACCATCCCTTATCCTCACAGAGAGATCCCATAACATATAGGCATAATACCTCGTAGCACGGACATAGGGAAGTACCTCTCGACTGTTTGCCACGGCTCCACTGCGACTCTCTTACACCTTGGGGATTGGCCCCAAGATGCGTCGCTTCAACATAAAGTATACATGAGATAAGCTCCACTCTTTAATTTTGAACATATTCCAGGAGATACCATGTGTCCTTACCAAACAATTTCCAAAAACTGATCGACTAGCCTATAGATTAGGTTGTCTCACACACTTATGTGTAGGTCATCATAATGGAAAATAGGTGGTATGCATCTAGTTCTTCATATTTCGATACCATGGTTAATATGCACATGTAAAAGTGGATGATCCTAAAGTTCTCAAACATAATTTTCAATCAGAAACATGTCATGCACAACTAGGCTTTCCAATGCTCATTCCCCGGGGAGATCAGTCATAAATGTATGTATGTATCACGTGAGTTCAACATAAGGGATTTTTAAAATATAATTTTTACACATTTGTTACATACAAAAGGGTCCCACAAAAAGGGGTTACTTACAGATTAAATAGAAAATGGTTTTTTTTATTAAGAAAAAAATTCATAGATAAGGATATTTATAAATAGGCCTTGAACGGACGTGATATAGAGGGTTACATATAGTGAACTACCCGGGCTCATTCACTAACTTGTTGTGGCGATGTAAGGATAACACCGAGACAACACTCATGCTACTATCATCTTAATTAAAATACTACAAACTCTATATCATGATATGCATCAGAAGAATTAGCACTAAATAGTACCAAATCGCATCATTCAAACATCCCACCACCTACTTTTAGGTAGTGCTTCTGTTGCATAGGTGTAGGGATTCATTTTGTCATGTTTTGATGTATGAAAAGTGATAAATCACAAACTTTGACAAAGAGATAGAGAAAACTGAGGCTAAACCTCATGGTCTGCCACTACCATACATTCACAAACACTCATTATATTTTTTCTTATTTTTTTGAAGCGTATTCTTTTTTTTTCCTATTTTCTCTTATTTTTTAGCATTTACTTGACAATAATCACTATTATTTTCTAATTTTCCTTATACTAATCATTTCAACATACTGAAATTCAATTTTATGTTCCATTTCCCCTATAGGAACACATTTCACCTATCCGAAATGACAAAACTATCATTTAACCCTTAAAAACCGCATTTCGGATTTTGTGGTATTTAAATAGCGCATGTAAATCATTATAAAATCAGAATTTTTTGATAGAAAGCAGTTAAACATGATGCAACCAACACTCAAGCAAATTTTCATCGCATAAGAACATTGTTTCCATCATAAAATGTCAAAAAAACTTCATTTCCTTCATAAAAAATAGTCATACCGTGTTTCTACGAAACCCGAGATGCATTGAATGACTGCATGACCAGCGGACGGAGTCTCCATTGCTCTCAATTCCATGCTGCACATCAAGCTTCAGCATCTCCATTAATCTTCATCATCATTTGCTTTAATCTCCTTCCCGATTCTTCCTTCAAGATAATGCGCATGAACAACCCATAGAGAGAAAGACTAGCAAATCAAAAATTTAAATTCTCCATTAAAATGGGCAAGCTTGTAACCATCTCATTCCTCTCTTTGCCCTGATCAAGAATCTTCTTCTCTCTCTCCAAACGGATTTGAATCGGAGAGGCATTGAGCAAAAATGAGGAGGCACATTGATGCTTCCCTTTGTTCGACAATTTTTGCATTAGTTCAAGGCTTTTATTAAGCCTAAGGTTTAAAACATTAAAATAACTGGTTCATCTTTTTGTGTTCACACTGTCCCACAAGTGGAAATTTTCAATTTTGAAGGCCCAAACGAACTCCAATTTGCAATCTGACTGGACAAAGCGGCTTCGTGGAATCGAACTCCATCAGCCTAGCCTCCCCCATGCACTGTACGACTTTCTGATCCAATAGCTGCTTTATAATACCGAACCTTGCGGGGATTAAATGGGGGGTCAAACGACCTCTGATTGACAAACCGAGACTTGCATTGAATTCCTAATGTCGAAATGCATCTAGATAAACACTATCTCATCCATACGCCTCCATTTGATTTTTCATGAAAAATTGGCTCATTGACTTGTCCTGGCCATGTTTCTGCTTTAAAACGAGCCCGAACCGCTTCTAGATCTGATTAAAGTCAGCTACTAAAATGCAGGTCTCAAAGTTTCAATGGATAAGAGAAGTAAAGAAAATTCTCCATCATCAGGAGGTCTTCATTCTTGCTTTTTTTGGTGAAAGTGAGGGGGTGTATTTATAGGCATGAGAGGGATATACAGTCGACTGATTCATTTGATTACTTGTCAAGAGCCAATTAAGCTTTATTAAATATTCATTTTGATTACTTACTTGTTGGATGGTGGCATGGGGATTATTATTTAATCCTTTCTCTCTCTCCAAGCATCAAAAACGTCAAAAACATCGTTTTCTTTTCAAAACGACTTCTTCTGGTGGTTTTTGGCCTAGTTACTTCATGACTTATCTAGTATATAAATTCATGTCATACTGTTTGATACTTAACTTACTCAATATTGTGCTCATTCTTCGTCCATCTCGATGGAGGCATTTGGGAATTGTCTTGTGGCGGTGTTTACGAAATCAATGCAATCCTCGATGCATTAAATGGAATCGGGAATGCCAAATCAAATACAATGCAGAAAAATTTATATGATCAAGATGTCGTAATATTATTTACGAGGCATCTTTGCTTTTTGTTGGCATCCAGGTGGCATCCTCCTTAGGATAGTCTCTCCACTAGATAAGGTACTCTCTAATAGTTCTATTTCTTAGAGGTTTCTCTTTTATATCTAGAATCTTATCAGGTTGGAGTTCAAGGGCTCCTTGACTATACATTACAATTTGTTGGTCATCAAGAATATGATCTTGATTTGCCACATAAGCTTTCAAAAGACTAACGTGAAATACATTGTGGACTTTCATATGATCAAGAAGTTGCAGTTTGTACGCATTAGCTCCTAGGCATTTGAGAACCTTGTATGGTCCATAATACCTTGGACTCAAATTTTTGAACTTTCCTAATGACAAATAACTCTTCTTTGGGTGTACACAAATGAAAACCATGTCTCCCTCTTGGAAGATACGCTCTTGCCGTCCTAGATCAAGATAAGCTTTCTGGCGGTCTTTGGCAGTTGGATATCTTGTCTGATAGTTTTGACCTGGTCATCCATTTCTTCTAGCATTTTCTTAGAAGCCTCAACATTTAGGGTTGGATCAAATAAATTCAATGGCGCCAAATAATATTGCCCACACAATGCTTGAAATGGAGTCATTTGAATACTTTGGCGATATGAAGCTTTGTAGGAAAATTCTACTAAGGGCAAATACTATATCCACCTTGTTGGTCCTCTGGAACAGTAAGCTCTCAGTATATCTTCAATGACCTGATTAACCCACTCTATTTGACCATTAGTTTGGGGATGGTAAGTTGTTCTAAAGCAAAGCTAGGTTCCAATTACTTCAAATAGGCTTCTCTAGAAATGTGATGTAAATAGAGAGCCGTGATCACTAACGGTCTGTTTAGGCAATCCATGAAGCCTAAAGATTTCTTTCATAAATAGTTGTGCAATATCTAAAGCTTTGTAGTTGGTCTTGATTAGGATAAGATGAGTTACCTTTGTTAGCATATCCATAATCACTATGATTGAATTATACCTGCTTGAATAGAAGATAAGCCAACTATGAAATCCATATTGATGAACTCCCATTTCATCTGAGGAATGTCAAGTGGCTGCTCGGTGAGGCTTCATAGGCTTCTACATGAATTGGCTAATTAGTCCAATTGAATAGCTAAGGTCTGGTCTAGTAATTGTAAGGTAAATCAGGCTACCCACCATTTGTCTATACATAGTGACATTCTCAATCTCATGTCCAACATCTGCAAGTAGCTTAACATTTTGCTCCAATGGAGTGCTCAAAGACTTGCAATCCAACATACCATACTTGGTTAACATGTCTTGTGCATACTGCTTTTGCAACAACCAAGTACCATGAGGTGTAGAGACAACCTCAATCCCAAGGAAATACTTCAGTTCACCCAAATGTTTGACATGAAATTCAGCATGTAACATTTCCTTGATCTCTCCAATTCTCATGACATCATCACCTGTAATGATCAACTCATCCATATAGATGACTAATATCACACATAACCAACCCTTGTCTTCTTTGTAAATAGGCTATGATCAGCCTTGCCCATAGTGAAACCAAGTTTTTGTAAGCATGCACTTATCTCAGCATTCCAATCTCTAGGTGCTTGCTTCAACCCATACAATGTTTTCTTCAATCTACACACACGTGTAGGAAAATCTGGATGTACATAGCCCTTGGGCCGATCCATGTATACTTCCTCAACCAAATCACCATTGAGAAAGACATTCTTCACATCCATTTGATATATACTGCATCCTCTATATGCTGCCAATGCAATCACTATTCTCACGGTTGCCATTTTAGCAATGGGGCTGAATGTCTCCTCACAATCAAGACCATATTGTTGTGCATACCCTTTTTCCACAAGTCTTGCCTTGTATCTTTCCAATGTGCCATCTGATTTGCACTTCACTTTGTATACCCATTTTCAACCAATAGGCATTTTTCCTTCAAGAAAATCAACCAAATCCCAAGTGTCATTTTTAGCCAATTCTGAATATTCCTCATCCATTGCCTTACACCAATGATCATCCAAAATAGCTTTAGAAAACTTTATGGGCTCCTTGAACCTAGTGACTTTTGCCATCTATGCATACTGCCTCACTATGTAGCCATTGTATGTAAGCCTATCCACAAGCTTCCTAACTCTTTCTAATCTCCTTAACTGAGGTGCAGTATGAGACTCTCCTCTCTCATGAGGTGGTACGTATCTATGTCTCACACCAAGAGTCACAACTGATGGAATACCAAACTCACTACCCAAGCTCTCAGTGCCAGGCGAATCATAACCGCAAGTGAGTGGCCTTGTAACATCATCAAGTTTGCCTTTTCCTTTATCCACATTTCTCCCCCTCACTGACATACCCATGTCAATGGACAAAGATGCTGAAGTCCTCAATCTACTTGTCTGATGTAGTAGCATCTTTAGAAGGCCTAGAAAATTTTCACTCTCATTTGTGCCTGCATGTACATAAGTCTCCTGACAAACATCATCATCCATCAAGATGGTCTTCTTCTCATGCTATGATTTCAACTTGATCTTCCTCTTCCATCTCTACCCCTTTGGTTTGAGTAGAAGACATTGTCCCTACTATTTTTAGACCCACTGGAACTTGTATTGAGTCCAAGCTTCACTTCTTCATGCAAAAGAAGTGCAACAAGCTCATCAAAGTCAAGCTGCTCAGGACTTACTGATATGGAAGTGTCAAACTTCTTATACTCCTCTCCAAGACCATGGAGGGTAGTGGCCATCAAATCACCATCCTCAACTTCAACTCCAATTGAGCCTAGCTGCTTTGTAATGGTTCTAATCTCACTCACATAGTCTTCAATAGACCTTCCATTCTTGGATATGTGGCTGAATTTTTGCTTCAATTGTCTTTCTTGCATGAGTGACTGCCCATAATTCTTCATCAATAAGTCCCAAGTAGCTTTTGGTGAAGTGCAGTTTGCAATTTGCATAGCCTTTGTGTCTGAGACACATAAGGACAACCAATGCAAGACCTTGCTAGCCTTTTCCAACCATGTCCTATGTGCCTTTAATTGATCCTGTGTTGGAGGTCTATCCTCTGGTAGCTCGAGCTCATCTTCAAGACCTATGACTAGGTCCCAATAGACTCTTCTAATTAAGAAATTAGACATTCTGAATTTCCATAAAACAAAATTGTTGTAGTACAGCTTCTCATCTACTATCTGGGTGATAGTATCCTTCTCTCATGTGTTTGCCATTCCAAAGTGTTCAACTTTGCAAAGCAAAATTTAATGTAGAGAGTCAATTTCCCAAAATGCCAGCATGTAATGTACTTCAGTGACCCTTGCAATTCATAAAAGATTTATATTTGCCAATCTCCCTTTAAAGTTTAGCTTTCCAGCATGGAACATGCATAGATAGTGCTAACAAACTCAACTAGAGTTAGATACAATAGAAAATGGAGTTGTGGAATTTTGAACTTGCTATTGATGTGCTATCTTTAAAAATGAATTTTCACAATTTCCAAAAAACTTTGCATTCCCTGAAATAAACTAGTGTGATCATACAATGTCAGCTACAATGAGATGATAATCCAACTTGGGACCAATAAAACATAGTGACACTGATCAGGACAATGGAAAGTGTGAAACTGAAACTGTAGAACCTGTCAGAGGAGAGTCCTGATCCAAAAACATCTCATATGGAAGGAAAGCATATATACATGTTCTTTTTCACAGATGGTTCTAGATGACTAAATATATACTAAGATTATAGCAACTCATAAATGAATCACTAGAGATTAGGATGAGGAAGACACTCCAGATCTGATGCACATCATCCTCATTTCAAGAATTGCTTTAGGGTTTCCCAAAAAATTTCCCTCTATCTTTTGGTGATTCTTGATTTTAGCATAGGTAATCAAAACAGTAGTTGGATGGAATGGATACATTTATCTACCATTTCATGCCAGCAACTAGTCTTAGTAATGTCACTAGCATGCTCTACATTGGGTATCGATTTCATTACATTCACAAAACAGAATACTAATAGAGTGGTTAGCCCCTGTAGAGATACGACTACACAAGAGTTCTTGGACCTCTAGGACTCTTCCTTCAATAGAACTTCATCTCAAATGTTGTTGTGTGCAACTGTTGCACACGAGTTTCTTAAGAAAAACCTGCAGGTGTTAATAATTGATTATTCATCTTGGATCTTCTGTGTTCTAATATAGCTATTAGCTATGACTGTCGGATTAGTGTAGGTGGCCGAGCTCAATAATGGAGTATCGATTCCCCTGCTAGGCATGGGGATGGGCTCCGTTGACATGTTGAGCCATGCAGAGAAGAAGGCCACCACGCGGGATGCCATCGAGGTTGGCTACTGCCATTTTGATATGGCAGCCGTCTACAACAGCGAGGGCTTCCTTGGAGAGGCCCTGGAAGAGGCTATGGCATTAGGCCTCGTGAAGAGACAGGGCCTCTTTATCACCTCTAAGCTCCAATTCACCAATT
Source organism: Lygodium microphyllum (assembly GCF_053477565.2). NCBI lineage: Eukaryota > Viridiplantae > Streptophyta > Polypodiopsida > Schizaeales > Lygodiaceae > Lygodium > Lygodium microphyllum. The sequence goes on from NW_028229517.1 coordinate 3,068,984, forward strand.
TGTACCCCAAGGCCACGGTCTTGCCTACTATCACCAAAAGCCTCAAAGAATTGAAGCTCTGATACCATGTAAGGAACCACGGAGAGAGATGGGCAAAGGCTAAGCCATAAGGGTAGCAATCACGCTCCCTGTTCAATCCATTTTCTTCCGCACAATTAAGTCAACTATAGTACTACACACACATATAAAGATCAAGTAATCTAGATCTGACCATAGTTAAGTCAGTATGACTAAACCTTATTCAACTAAGGTAGAAAACTTAACCGAAGACTATGAGCTTAACTCTCAACACATTCTAGTTCTATTTTCCTTTTTGCTGGAACATCTTTTCCTATGCCTCAGTCTCAGGCTTTACTTCCTTTAGCAATTTTGGTCTGGTTCTGCTTCTAGTACAAATTTAGGGCCTGCCTTTGCCTTCAAAGCAGCTATAGTAATGGCAACTTTTTGAGCTCCTCAACAGCTTTGGTGAACACCAATGGGTTTTCTTTTCTCTCTAAATGCAACTTTCGGTAACTCAACTAAAGCTATATTGGCATCTCAATCCATGACAACTTTAAAGTTCCTGCAAATTCCTTTCCAAACATGAGAAGAGCATGAAAATGCAGTTTATGCATCAGATGCCACTCTATATGAATTTGCAAGTGGAGTATGAAAGGAGCAAGGAAAGGGCGAATTAAAGATGAATGTGTCTGAAGATAACAATGATAGACCAAGGCTTTTGATGTGGGCAAAGCAGAATTACAAACTCGTTTTTAATGCAAGGCTTTCCCCTGATATGAAGTTGACTAACATGCATAGTAAGAGGTTCATATTTGTGTGCATGAATACTGAGGATCCTAGTACCATGCATCAATTACTAGGAGTACTTTTGGGAGCATTGATTTGGGGGGTTTCTACATTAATTTCTTGGTATCGAGATTGTTTAGCATGATCATGACATCTCTCTCAGACAGTAAATGTGTGTCTGAAGATAACAATGATAGACCAAGACTTTTGATGTGGGCAAAGCGGAATTACAAACTCCTTTTTAATGCAAGGCTTTTCCCTGATATGAAGTTGACTAACATGCATAGTAAGATGTTCATATTTGTGTGCATGAATACTGAGGATCCTAGTACCAAGCATAAGTTACTAGGAGTACTTTTGGGAGCACTGATTTGGGGGATTTCTGCATTAATTTCTTGGTATCGAGATTGTTTAGCATGATCATGACATCTCTCTTAGACAGTAAATGTGTTTGTTGCATTCTATAAAACCCCTCCTGTCAAAGAGAAAAGCTGACCCTCTTACCAAAAAAGCATATCTTGTCACTCTATCTTTTCCATTTGAAAAGCTAATGAAGCATCAGAAAGTTGAATTGAGTGAATCCCATTTTGCACCTACATACAATAGCCTACCTATTGCTGCAAGACAATGTCAAGCCCTCACCTTGCTACAAGGCAAATCATTTTGGCTTACTAGAATCCTCAAGAGTAGAGCTTCCATGGAGAGTATGAGTTGTTCAAAATATCTTTGCCGAATCTCTATTAACTTGCAAACTACTCCAAAGCCAAAAAGTATTCATATAAGCACTATCACCAACTCATGCCATCTTTAGTAGCATGATGACATTCTACCTTGCAATCTTGTGCTATCTTACATGTCATATTCTCAAGGAGAAGTACCCCAAAGAAAAACATATTTGTCCATGAAATTTGCTGCATAAATCCACACTTCTCTTGCCTCAAGTACTTCTCCAAATGGTTGCTATAAGTTGGACTGAATATCTACTTTTTCTTAGGTGCTTAAGGGTATTCAAATCCTCAATGTCCAACTATGAAAGAAGTCATCTCAAGAATGTATAAAGTATTTTACTAATTAAGGCAGTTTGCCTATTGATCAATAGCTTCTATACAAAAGAGAAATCGTGCTGGAATGTTTTGTTTTGAATGTTTTTCTTTGATTCTTTTGATAGCTCCAAGTTTTAAGTAGCTTGCCACAAGCTGATACATAGACCACTCTCAAATATAGAGTTGGTGAAGGCATTGGAGAAGAGCCACTTGGAGCACTTGTTGTAGAGGATGCACCACTATGTGTTGTATCGTCCCGCATAAGGAGGTAGAGAATTGTGTATGAGAATGTCCTCAGCGGGGGCACAAATTTATGACGAAGGAAATTCGGTATGGCAGCTTCTATACTATGCCAAATTCCCTTCTGTCACAAAGTGAATGAGGTAAGGGCACCACCTAGTCATGGAAGAGTGGATTAGGACGCTATGCAAGAGGGAGAGGAGATTGTGAGGGAGAAGAGACCATATTCGACACATCGTCATGGAGGAGAGTGAAGGAGAAGAAAGAGAATTGGATTTCTGCCAAGGTCGACTTCACTCCATCCCTCACAAAGAGGTCACAAGTATATATCTTATACTCTCTCCTTGCACAAATTTGTGTATTTGAATTATTGATATCGTTCGCTTTGTCCTTGAACTCTTCTCTCCTAGTAGTTGTTAGGAGGGTTCAATCCAAAAATCCCCCCCCCCCCTCTGCACGTCTTGTTCTTCGCATGAAGCCCATAGGCCGTGTCTCAATGGCACCCTCAATAATCAAATATGCAAGCTCTTCCTATCGACCTAAAACATCGAATAGGTAGTTGATTAACATGTATTATCTATTTGGAATTATTTTTGTACAAGACAAGCTTGCTCCCATGCAAATTGTATTAATTACTCTCTGCCAAACTAGTTGATTAACAGGTAAAAGAAAGCTTGTATGGCAATTGAAGCAAGGAAGGTAGAGCTGGCTTGCGATGCATTGCAAGGATTGCGGAGCGATCAACGAGCCTTCCACGGATAGACTACAATATGAGAAGGTAAATCTATGAGTTTGCTATGCTTTTTTGGAGAGTTGTGATGGTTAGATGAGAGATAGTTATAGCCACATTTCTTGAAACGTTTGAAACAATAAGTGGTCCATAAGCTCGGTGGTCTAGCTCATGAGAGCGATGACATTTTGGTTCCATTGTTGTCGAGACTTGGAATCAAGCAACTAGGCACATACTCTCTATGCCATGCAATGGAATAGGAGCTCGTACTCCAAAACACCGCATGGATTAGCATAGGACGGATGGATCAAGAGGCAATTGCTTGAAACACTTGAAACAATAGTGGTTCATAAGCTCGATGGTATAGCTCATGAGAGTGATGACCTTTTGGTTCTATTGTTGTCGAGACTTGGAATCAAGCAACTAGGCACATACCCTCTATGCCATGCAATGGAATAGGATCTCGTGCTCAATCACCGCATGGATTAGCATAGGACGAATGGATCAAGAGGCAATTGATTCCTTCATGTATGCTAGTTGAGAGCGGAATTTAGGAGACGGAAAGTGCTTAAAAATAGCTAAAAATTATGAATATCAAGGGAAAATTATTCACTGTCAAAGGCGGCGGCTCGATCTAGGACGATTTTAAGCGCCAAAGTGCTTTAAAGGCGCCCGAGCGACACTTGTTGATTTTTCATAATTTTTCAGACAGTTGTGCGGGTTGACACAAGCTACTGGCCAATGCGGGATGCTAAGCCGGACGCCCAGGATTTTTTAGAGCTCAATTCGGAGTCCGGACAGGAAAATGGCCAAGGAAACGGTCAAGATATGAAAAGGTGGACACTTGGGAGGCCAAATTTGAGCATGCCTTTTGAGTTTGGACCCCCCCCAAAAAATTTATGCACCTTATGAAGCAAAAAACGTGGAGAGAGAATGAAGAGGCATGAAAAAACGTGGAAGAAGATGGCGCCCGAAAAATGCGCCATGAATGGATGAGAGGCATCATGGCTGCTGCAAACAACCCCCCCAATGGATTATGGGGCTTCATTCACCTCTGTCTGTGGACTCTATCGCCGCCCTTCGCCCGTGGAATGATGGCCTGGTTTGAAATTTCTGATTCTAGTCTTTCTCTCTCCTCCCTCTCTCTCTTCTAAGAGGCAGTTCATGTGTGGGAAGGAGCAATGAAGAAAGAATGATGGAGACTTGTCCGGCATGGACCGGATTGCTACACGGGCTGAGAATGGTGATTTGGGATGTTGCTGGACATGAAGTGTTGCTGTTTTCCAAATCTACAGCCATGGACACAAAACCCGAAACACGCGTTTAAGCGGTAAACCAAAAAATTACAAAGAAAATTTAGTGTTTTATGCTTTTGATTGATGGAATGCCGTTCATATGGACTAAGATTTGATTATGCTGCTGATTCTTCTGAGTTCTTACTGTTTATAACCAGAAATTATGAAAAACATGCATTTCATGGCCCGAAATAATGTCAAGAAACCCGAAAATGCATGAAAAATGGGGAAAAACAAGGGTTTTGGGCATATAAATGGGGAAAACCGTCGATACACATCAACTAATCTTTCAATTTTGTTGCAAATGAACTAAGGGCCACAGCCCACAAACTGGTTTTCATTTTCAGCAATTTAAAAAATACAAGAAAATGAAGAAAATGGGGAAAAATGATAAAAACACCATGAAAAATAGGGGAAAAATACATTTGGGGCTACGAAAAATATAGAAAAATAGGATTTATGTTTGTTGATGTATAGCAAGGCTGGGGCATGAAGTTATGCTTCAGTTCAGCCTTGTTTATATGTTGTAGTGTGTGTTTCCTTCCTTTCTCCACATAAAAATGGCAAGGAAACCCTGAAAGAAATGAATGCAATGATGCACTATCAACGGGGAAGGGTAGAGTTGTGGAAAAATGGTTAAATGCCGTTGAGCATGAGGAATAATTTGCTGATTTTATATGCATTGCAACTAGGACGGAATAATAATGATAAAAATTAAAACCTAGTAGCACGAAGATCACTTCGGTGCTAGGTGTTGCAGCGAAGCACAAAGCGGTTAGAAAGAAAAGCATGAAAGAGATGTTTTGCACTTGCACGCTGGTGGTTTTTAAAATGTTTGAGCACTAGGCATCCACCTCTTTGCATGATCATTTAGAGGAAATTAAAAGTATCAGAGTTAGCTCCTGGATACGCATAGCAATTGTTTTCAGTAGGCCTGTGACCCACCGTTGAGAGTGTGAGGTTCCTATGCTGTAGGCTAGTCGTGGGATCCTAAAGGGGAAATTAAGTAAGGACAATGGTACATTCCTGGATACGTTTATTTGGTACCTTGAGTGACGTTTGTGCGAAATGTCTAAATGTTGAGCGGCGCATCGAGGGGCCAATCCCCAAGGTGTAGGAGAGTCGCAGAGGGTTGACGGCATTCAGCCGTAGGAGGAACCCCATGTGTATGTGATTCGAGCCTTTTGGCTATGTGAAAGGGACTCCCTCTGAGGAGCAATATTGGGTTAGGATCAGTTGGACTACAACGTATTACAAACGCAATGTTTAGGAAGGCAGAGATTTTGATAGACGCTCCTGGCCGCGAGGCCGAGGGGGTTGTCTTGCGCATAGTGACGAGGTCCGGCTAGTGCATGAGCCAGTGCCGGCCCGTTTTTAGGTCCATCAGTGGTGCGTCTGCCGGGAGCTGCTTAAAAGTGGCGGTTCTCGAATCCTGGTTTTCTAGGGACCAACTAGCAGTTTATGCCAAAGGATACTGAGATCGATCCGTTATTTATTGATAAGCATCGTCTAGCAGAAATCCAAAAGCAGGAAAGAGACGAGAGAGCTAGGCGACGTGCTGAAATCTTTAGGAGATATTCCCCTAAGCGTAGCGGTGCTGAACCCTTACGAGGGAGTGGATCTAGTGGTCTTAGGACCCCAAGCAATAAGTTAGGAGAAGGTGGAAGCTCTAGTGCTCCCCTTCCTGCCATAAGCCAATCCACGTCAATTGCGGGAGGTGTAACCCCACCGTTCCCTATTCCTAGTGCAAATCCAATCCCCGTCATGGCGCAGCCTATTGCAATTCCAGCAGGAACGACGGATTTGCCGGCTCTAGGTTACCCGCTACCCATTTTTAATGGGCTAGTTGAGGAAGATGCGGAACTCCACATTAGGGAGTTTCAAAAGTTGATGTTTAACTGTCGCATTCAAGAAGAAGGACATTTAATGATGTTCTTCAACATGACTCTCAAAGGAAGAGCCGCTATATGGTATCATGGTTTAGAAGCCGGAACCATATTGAACATTGATGCATTTTATGGAGCTTTTCGAAGGGAGTTTGCCCCTGAAAGGGGTGGGCAATATTGGTTGCGTGTACTCAACGTGACCCGCCAAGATCCACACGAGGATATTCGTGCTTATGCGAAGAAGATAAAAGAGGTCTTCCGTAAGTTGGACACCTCTATCCCTATCCCCGCAGCTGCCCAATTGCAATATTTCCTACATGGTTTGGACTTTAATATCCAATTGCAGTTGAGTAGTGTCCCCTTGGGGGATATAGATACTGCCATTACACAAGCACAAGAGGTGGAATCCCGACTACAAGCAGCCTATGCTTCTAGAGGCAATTCGAACATGGGTTTAGTATTGGGAAACAATATGGCAATAGCCAATGGCAGTAGTGGCCAAGGGATAGCGATGGCTAACCCTAATGGGAGAGGGAACATGATACAGAATGTCCCTTTATTACCAGCTCCCCCTAGCATGTCGATGCCTACGGGCAGTCAAATGGCTCCAAGTAGTGGAGGCCAGGCGGTCAATTCTAACACCATGCCTGCAGCTCAACAGCCTGTGCCTAATCGAATTGTTAGGCCGATTGAACGACATGGAAATGACCAAGGCTATGAGTCGAGTTCTTCCAATGTTCTTGGCGAGGTTAAGGACATGATGAAGCATTATACCGACATGATTACGGAGCAGTATCGACAAATAGCCGTTGATGTCAACTTCCTTAAAAAACAACAAAATTTGATAGGAAGTAGATACCCAGAGGAGGGTGCACCTTCGAGGTTTAGTTGTAAATGGTGTGGCGGGCAGCACTATCCAAGAAATTGCCCAAATGTTAAGTGCGATATTTGTGGAAAATCCGGCCATCTAGCGACTACTTGCTGGAGTAAGATCAGTTCTCTCCAGCGGGGTAGTCGGCAACCAGGGCCTGTTAATCATCGTGCCCAAGGAAATGATTCCCAGCGAGAGGATGGGCCTAAACAAATACTTCAACGATCAAAGACTACAGTGGAGGAGCTACCAAGTGGTAGTGGGGTTAGTTTGATTGAGGCTGTACGCGTTAATGATGCTGAAACCTCTAATCTACGAGCTGTCCTTACAAGAGGTAAAAAGGGTAGAGAAGCCGACATGGATAAGCCTGTCGACGGAAACCCTAAACAAGGCGACAAAGGAACGCAAGTTTTGAATCCTGCCCTAGAAGGGGGACCTTTGAAGCCCGTAGAGAGTAAAGCCGATAAGGAAGCACCAAAGAAGAAGGTGAAAGTTAAGAAAGAGGCAATAAAGCCAGCTCAGCGACCTAAAGAGCGGATGATTTGGCGTGAAAAGCGAGCTCTTTCGAACTATCATGAATTCGATTTGGCGGGCTCTCTTTGCGAAGTCAAGCCGGATGTGAACCTTTTGCAGCTTATTAAGCTTTCCCCAGGAGTACGTAAGGAATTTAGAAAGATCCTACGTACCGGGTATATTGTAGAACCTTTGGGTATTGCGCGAGTTGGTGATGACTGGTTCGAGCATGCTGAGAAGCATTGCCCAAGGGTTGCAGCCTATGTCGATGGGATATTAGTAGATTATGCCATTGTCGACACAGGATCATCTGTTAACATTATGAGTTCTGAACTGATGGAAAGGTTGGGCCTTGCGATCCAAAAAGATACCTCCACAATTCTCAGAATGGCAGATGACAGTTTGAGACAGCCGGAAGGCTGCATTACTAAGGTCCATGTCACTGTTGCAAATGTAGAATGCATGTTGGACTTTAGGGTGATTCGTTTTGCAGGGCGGCCAAGTTACCAAGTATTACTTGGACGACCTTGGATCTTGCAAGCGGATTGCCAAGTGGATATACCTGCCGGTCGATTAATATTCGGCAGAGGTGCCCAGCGTGTGGTGGTTGATGCTTATCCTGAGTCCCCGCAGAGTGAGAGGGCTCCTCTATCTTCTACAGAATTGGAGACATTAGAAGATTCATCTGTTAGTGAGGCATCATCGAGTGATGAGTCCAAAGAGGGATCCACCACGGAGGACATCTATCAGATCACTTTGAACGAGCCGATAGAGGCCCAAGATTGTATAAGAGATGCAGATGTTATCGAGCTAGACCTTGGTACGCTTGATGATTCGCGGCCAATCAAATTAGGGTCCATGCTCAGCACAGCAGAAAGGGAGGACTATGTGGCCTTGATCCAGGAATTCCGTGATATCTTTGCCTGGAGTTATGATGAGTTGAGAGGCATCCCTCCCAGTCTTGCTATTCATACAATTCCGTTGAAAGAGGGCAGTCGTCCTGTACGGCAGAAAGTAAGGCGTATGCCTTTCGAATTGAGGGACGGGCTGTTTGAAGAGTTACAGAAGCTTCGAAAAGCGGGTTTGATTTTTCCTGTGCAACACACAGAATGGTGTTCGCCAGTTGTGATTAGAAAGAAGAAGAATAATCAGATCCGTTTATGTGTAGACTTTAGGGAGCTGAATAAGCAGACAGTTAAGGACTACTACCCATTACCATTTATTGACCAGATTTTGGATCAATTAGCGGGTAGGGAGATATATTCGTTTATGGATTGCTTTGCAGGATACAACCAAATGGCAATTGCAGAAGAGGACAAGTTGAAAACAACTTTTATCACTGTATTTGGCACTTTTGCTTACCACGTGATGGCTTTTGGTTTATGCAATGCGCCTGGTTCGTGGCAACGAACAGCCGATAAGACATTCGGTGACATATCCCCTGAAGAGTTGAGGGTGTTTATTGATGACTTAGGGGCCGCCACCGTGAGAGAAAGGCAGTTGATCATTTTGAGAAAATGCTTTGAGCGCTGTAGACAATTTTGCATCGCCCTAAACCCACGGAAGTGTGCTTTTGGAGTACCTTATGGGCTATTGCTAGGCCATGTGGTCAGTTCGGTAGGAATTGCGACAGACCCCGAGAAGGTGAAAGTTATAGTTGCCATGGGTCCACCACGCACTCCGAAAGAGGTTCATAGCTTTCTGTCTTCGGTTGGTTACTACCGTAGATTCATTAACACCTTAGCAGAAAGAACGTTGCCACTTACAAATTTATTGTCCTTTAGCTGTTCGTTTGTATGGGGTGACCCTTGTAAGGTAGCATTCGAGGATGTGAAACAAGAGCTAGCAAGAGCGCCCGTTTTAAAAGCACCTAAAAGAGGTGAGGTGTTCTATATTCTCAGCAGCCACCATGTATAGTATCAGCTGCTGTTTAGCCCAAATTTGGGAAGAGAAGTGGTACCACCTGATTGCTTTTGCTAGTCGGAAGCTGGGGGTATCCGAAATCAATTACACCTACATGGAGAAGCTGTGTCTAGCGATGGTCTTTGGGACCAAGAAATTCAGGCATTACATTCTCTATGAGAAAGTCGTACTTTATACGAAGGCGGAGGGACTTCGACTATTGATGAATAAGTTACAGCCGCCTGATCGTTTAGCGAAGTGGTTGATCACTTTGCAGGAATTTGATTATGAAATCAAGAGTAAGCCACCAAGGTTGCAAGGCATCGTGGAATGTCTAGTGGACTTTGGGGAGCCGAAAGAATCTGTGGCTGAAGGTAGTGACATGGAGATGATATTTAAAATAGATACGGCATCTATTCCCTCCTGGTATGCTGCAATAACGCATTATTTATCAACAGGAGAGGCGGGATCCGAATTATCTAAGGCTGAGAAAAGGAAAATTAAGCAACAAGCGTTAAAGTTTGCCTTGATCGCAGGTACATTATATCGGCAAGGGGTTGATGATATCTATCGCCGATGTGTGACGCCTGACGAGGTGCCATTCATTTTGGAAGAGTGCCATGATTCTGCTTGCGGTGGTCATTTTGCTGGACGGCTTACAGCACAAAAGGCTTTAAGAGCAGGTTATTGGTGGCCTGCCATCTTCCAGGATGCGTTTGCGTATGTTAAGCGATGCGATATTTGCCAACGACATGATAGTCGAGAGAATAGGAAACGACCACTCACCCCTATTATGGCGATACTTCCATTTGAGAAGTGGGGAATAGACTTTGTGGGTCCTATTACTCCGTCATCGACTACGCAAAAGAGGTACATCATTGTCGCAACTGACTACTTCACAAAGTGGTCAGAAGCACGTGCAACAAGGAAAGATGATGCTAAAGAAACTGCTAGTTTCCTTTTAGAGCAGATAATATGCCGGTTTGGTCCACCGAAAGAATTAGTGTCGGACCGCGAAACTCATTTCCTGAATAAGGTGATCAAAGGTTTGACAGAGTTGTGGAACATCAAGCATAACAAGACAACCCCATATAATCCGCAAGCCAATGGGCAAGTTGAGAGCACCAACAAGCAGCTTGTGGGCATCCTGTCCAAAATTGTGTCGGAAAAGAAACGGGATTGGGATAAAAAGTTATACGTGGCAGTGTGGGCTTATAATACGACTTTCAAACGAGCCACTGGCCATACCCCGTTCAAGTTAGTATATGGGGAGGAGTGTGTCTTGCCTCTAGAAATTGAGCTGCCGACTATTCGGTTTGCCATCAATCATTCTTTGAGCGATGAAGACGCTCTTTTTGAGCGCTTGACGACACTGGCACATTTAGATGAGCTTAAGCTGCAGAGCTTATTGCACCAAGAAGTGGCGAAGTGCCGAATGAAGAAGCTACACGACCTCAAAGCCAAGAAATACACCTTCCAGAAAGGACAGCTTGTTCTGTATTATGACGCACGACGTGAATTATTCCCAGGCAAGCTAGAACCCAAATGGGATGGGCCCTATAAGATCGTTAGAATAGGAAAGAATAAATCCACAGTTTTGTTAGCTGACCTTGAGGGGATAGAATTTAAAAATAAGGTTAATCTTAATAAGATTAAACCTTATTACTTCTGATTGTACTAATGCTATAACTGCCTTGCAGGTCTAGGCAATATTGATCAAACATCTGCAAGGAAATCGTGATAGAGGTTGATGGGTCGTCTGATCCCTTATTTAGAACACCCATATTTGGAACAGAGGTATCATCAGGGAAAGCTCATTTGGTGGAGCAAAGGATACAAGGTGATTGAGCAAGAAGGCGGGACATTTATTTGGGAAATCAAGGTCTTCTGCCATCATTGCCTACAACTTTTGACGAGCATCCCTGTTGAATTCAATGATGATGGAGGGATGGAGCCTACAGTCCACCCGTTGAATATGCTGAATTTCGATTACCATAATTACGAGTAGAGTTCAGGATGGCAGGATATGTAAACCCTTTATGGACGTACACCTTGTACTTTGATGGGGCGTCCAGGGGTGCATGCAAAAAAGGAAGTGTAGGAGTTGTCATCCGAGACCCCCGACGACGCATTGTCATGAAGTTAGCTGCTTATCTTGGGGTGAATTTTACCAATAATATGGCAGAATACAAAGCCCTGATTATGGGTTTGAATATTGCAAAGAAGGGTGGTATCTGCCAGTTGTTGGTGAAAGGGGACTCTCAGTTGGTTTTAAATCAACTCAATGGGACGTACATGGTGCGGAACCCGATCCTTTGTATGTACCATCATACTGCCATAGCCCTGCTAGACGAATTCGATAGAGTGTCTTTTCAGCTGATTCCACGGAATTGGAATCAGTTTGCCGATTCATTGGCTAATCTTGCGTATGAAGAGGACCTCTTCTTTAATTGTGGCCCTTGTCCCGATATATCTATTGATGGTGAGACAGGACCTGGTCGTTTGTGGGGTATGCTTTTTGAACATGCCCTCTTTGGCAGACGATGGTTGATTTGGGTGATGCAGAGGGTAAGCGAGACTCATCTACCTTTATTATCTCAGACCCACAGACTGATTCGACGACATGTGATACGCACACCTCTTGCGATGTACGCAGGAGGGATAGGTCATAATTTAATGCACCTAGTTTAGGGCTACGAGCCTCTGTTCCCCTGGGAATAGTATGCTTTGATGTCTATCATGGTTGTTTCCAGGTGGATGTTCTGCATAGTATTGTTTGATTTCATTAGGCCAAGAGGGCCGATTCAGTTTTGTGGCAAAGTCATGTCTGATTTCATTAGGCAAAGAGGGCCATTTCCCTGTCTAGTGCGGGTGCGTTTAATTGGGTTTTTGTTTAGTGTTGTGCTGGACAGGTTTCGTGGTGCGTGGAATTTGGTGGAGCCTGGAGGAGCCTTTGCTGCGATGGAAGCTTCTTGTGGCCACTCCAGGTGATATTTCTCCTTTATGAGTACCTTTCTTTCCTGTTATATGTGTATTTGTACTTGTTGAGGGGATACTTTTTGTTGGGGACCGGCGACCAAGGCATGAAGTCCCAGGTTTAGGCTACGTATGTTTGAGGGAGGTCGGAGTAGTCATTGCCTCCTGTAAAGACATTGTTAGACATTGAAAGATCTGTTTTAGAAGGAAGTCCTAGTGGCTCTGTTCTGCTAACCTGCTAGGCAGCCGTTCTAGGAGTTCTTGTTAGTAGTGAGGCAGTTAGAGAAGCCTGCTAGAAGATAATAATAATGATGCCAAGAAATCCTGAATATCCTAAAAGATGAATATAAATACGAAGGTGTGTAAAAAGGGGTTCTAACCCCTATCAATGAAAAGAAAAGAAATGAAAATATATAAGCAGTTGATCATCGCCTTGCGAAGGCCTGGTAGGTTCCTGGGGACGAGTCAGACCCGGGGCCGATACCTTGTCTTCCTCGGGGTGGCTTCTTGCTGGAAAAATAATATCAAAACAAGGAAGGTTGGAGCGAAAATAAAAGTGAGCGTTAGAAAAGGATTAAGTGTCGCCTTGCGAGGGCTTGGTAGGTTCTTGGGTGCCGAGACAAGTCCTGAGACCGATGCCCTGTTCTCCTTGGGTCACTACGCTCAGCTCCCTCCTTTTTACATGCCCAAGTATGTTCATCCAATCAAAACCCTCAAAGAAGAGATATACTGAAAGAAAATATCCTTTGCTCAGGCTATAGGAGTCCTCGCCTTGTAGGAGCTCCTAGTTGCGTTGTCTTTAGTTGGTCAGTAGTTCAGACTACCACTTAGGGCAACCTCTTTGGCAGTTCTTTTTAGTTTGGCTATCTTGGAGCAGCTGGTTAGTGACTCACTTCGGATCTTCTATTAGATGATGCTAGGCCTATTCCTTGTGGATGTCATGCCTTGGTTCTGTCCAGGGGTAGGGAGAGCATTGTGCTGAGTTTTATGATGATAATTGTTTTGTATCAGTTTGATGCTTCTTTGGTTGTTTATGTGCAGATATGTTCGTGGATTCGACGGGCTGAGTCGCCCTATCCCGTGGTCGCCAATGAGAGCGGAATTTAGGAGATGGCAAGTGCTTAAAAATAGCTAAAAATTATGAATATCAAGGGAAAAATATTCACTGTCAAAGGCGGCGGCTCGATCTAGGACGATTTTAAGCGCCAAAGTGCTTTAAAGGCGCCCGAGCGACACTTGTTGATTTTTCATAATTTTTCAGACAGTTGTGCGGGTTGACACAAGCTACTGGCCAATGCGGGATGCTAAGCCGGACGCCCAAGATTTTTCAGAGCTCAATTCGGAGTCCGGACAGGAAAATGGCCAAGGAAACGGTCAAGATATGAAAAGGTGGACACTTGGGAGGCCAAATTTGAGCATGCCTTTTGAGTTTGGACCCCCCCCAAAAAATTTATGCACCTTATGAAGCAAAAAACGTGGAGAGAGAATGAAGAGGCATGAAAAAACGTGGAAGAAGATGGCGCCCGAAAAATGCGCCATGAATGGATGAGAGGCATCATGGCTGCTGCAAACAACCCCCCCAATGGATTATGGGGCTTCATTCCCCTCTGTCTGTGGACTCTATCGCCGCCCTTCGCCCGTGGAATGATGGCCTGGTTTGAAATTTCTGATTCTAGTCTTTCTCTCTCCTCCCTCTCTCTCTTCTAAGAGGCAGTTCATGTGTGGGAAGGAGCAATGAAGAAAGAATGATGGAAACTTGTCCGGCATGGACCGGATTGCTACACGGGCTGAGAATGGTGATTTGGGATGTTGCTGGACATGAAGTGTTGCTGTTTTCCAAATCTACAGCCATGGACACAAAACCCGAAACACGCGTTTAAGCGGTAAACCAAAAAATTACAAAGAAAATTTAGTGTTTTATGCTTTTGATTGATGGAATGCCGTTCATATGGACTAAGATTTGATTATGCTGCTGATTCTTCTGAGTTCTTACTGTTTATAACCAGAAATTATGAAAAACATGCATTTCATGGCCCGAAATAATGTCAAGAAACCCGAAAATGCATGAAAAATGGGGAAAAACAAGGGTTTTGGGCATATAAATGGGGAAAACCGTCGATACACATCAACTAATCTTTCAATTTTGTTGCAAATGAACTAAGGGCCACAGCCCACAAACTGGTTTTCATTTTCAGCAATTTAAAAAATACAAGAAAATGAAGAAAATGGGGAAAAATGATAAAAACACCATGAAAAATAGGGGAAAAATACATTTGGGGCTACGAAAAATATAGAAAAATAGGATTTATGTTTGTTGATGTATAGCAAGGCTGGGGCATGAAGTTATGCTTCAGTTCAGCCTTGTTTATATGTTGTAGTGTGTGTTTCCTTCCTTTCTCCACATAAAAATGGCAAGGAAACCCTGAAAGAAATGAATGCAATGATGCACTATCAACGGGGAAGGGTAGAGTTGTGGAAAAATGGTTAAATGCCGTTGAGCATGAGGAATAATTTGCTGATTTTATATGCATTGCAACTAGGACGGAATAATAATGATAAAAATTAAAACCTAGTAGCACGAAGATCACTTCGGTGCTAGGTGTTGCAGCGAAGCACAAAGCGGTTAGAAAGAAAAGCATGAAAGAGATGTTTTGCACTTGCACGCTGGTGGTTTTTAAAATGTTTGAGCACTAGGCATCCACCTCTTTGCATGATCATTTAGAGGAAATTAAAAGTATCAGAGTTAGCTCCTGGATACGCATAGCAATTGTTTTCAGTAGGCCTGTGACCCACCGTTGAGAGTGTGAGGTTCCTATGCTGTAGGCTAGTCGTGGGATCCTAAAGGGGAAATTAAGTAAGGACAATGGTACATTCCTGGATACGTTTATTTGGTACCTTGAGTGACGTTTGTGCGAAATGTCTAAATGTTGAGCGGCGCATCGAGGGGCCAATCCCCAAGGTGTAGGAGAGTCGCAGAGGGTTGACGGCATTCAGCCGTAGGAGGAACCCCATGTGTATGTGATTCGAGCCTTTTGGCTATGTGAAAGGGACTCCCTCTGAGGAGCAATATTGGGTTAGGATCAGTTGGACTACAACGTATTACAAACGCAATGTTTAGGAAGGCAGAGATTTTGATAGACGCTCCTGGCCGCGAGGCCGAGGGGGTTGTCTTGCGCATAGTGACGAGGTCCGGCTAGTGCATGAGCCAGTGCCGGCCCGTTTTTAGGTCCATCACTAGTATTTTAGTGGTAGTTGTGTGTATCCTATTTTTCATGAGAATTATAGCAAGATAGAAGCAATAGAATAAGGTTCCACACCTTAGAAAAATCTTTAAAGAATATAAAACTTTAAGTTTTTGGCAGTCGACACAGACTATGCAACAAGGGACTTGACGAGATCTGGGAGTTGCCCAAAAGCAAGGTTCTCACTTTTTCCTTGGTTTTTCCTAGAGCTAGTATTGGATTTTTGAGTTCATGACTTTTTGCATTCTTTTGGGTGTTAGTGTTTGTGCTTTTTGTGTTTGCTTTTGTGAAAGAGCTTGGGTGGTGCAAGAGCTTATAAGAATAAGGGAGGAGAAGAAGAAGAGATCATATTGGACACATCATCATGGAGGAGAATGAAGGAGAAGAAATAAAATTGGATTTCCACCAAGGTCGGGCTTCACTCCATCTCTCACAAAGAGCTTATGAGTATATAGCTTGTACTCTCTCCTTACAAAAATTTGTGTGTATTTGAATTCTTGATGTTGTTCGCTTTGTTCTTCTCTTCTCTCCCAATAGTACTTATGTAGTCTTGTTAATCATGGTTTTAGCACTGTATCACTTTCACATCACCCCACAACACCACATCATACATGGCCTTCACTACTGCACTCTCACGTTCCTTAATTTAATTGCTTGGTGCGCTTCATAGAATACACCATCACCCTTGACTTAGTAAAGTCTTGCCACACTAACCACACACTTTTCCTCAACCTTGTATTGCACTTGCATGGGCAACACCTTGAGTATACACACCTAGGCACAACCCTAGATACAACCAACTAGGAACACCTCAAAACCTAGATAATTCTTAGGACGCACTTAGTTGTGGACTCTCACAACTCATAGTAAGATTGGGTGCATGACACTAGGCTAGGTCTTAGGAAGTGCCAAAACAAAACAAGAAAATGGAACTTAGAGTTCATAGGAGAATTGAATCACGACAATATTAGCCAAGGGGGAAAAGGTGACAAAACAAACCCACAAAGTACATAAGTCGAGTGAACCCTCATGAGAGACAAGTGCCTAAATGAAGTGTCTTTCAATGAAAATCTATTGCTCTACCAAACCTCATTAGCATCATTTAAACCTTAGTTGCATAAGAACAAAAAGTGACCATGTCAGCATCAGGAACAAATACTAGTGACCTAGGGATTGCCACTCCGACACTCCAGAGTTTCTAGCTAAAATCCAACAACTCCTAGAACAATGTGAGAAAAAGGCATGAGTAGTGCAGGTAGATAGAACTAGCACATGAAATCATCACTAAGATAGAGGAAGAAAGAAGGTAGGGAAGGACCTGTTGTAGCAAGTCAAAAGATTCACACAAGATCAATAAGTCAATAGGTAAAGGAAAGAGGTTAAGCTTAATCAAATGCAATGCATCTTGGCATTTGGAGGGCACCTAGATCAGGGGTTGCAAGGAGACACACTGGCTAGGGTTCTTGAAGAGGTAATTCATATGAACAACCTACTAAACGAGAGAAATGCCAAAGCTATACAGCTTGCTATCAACCTTACCATCCATAGTGAGAGAACCACAATCCAAAGTGAGCAACCTCTCATGGCACGAATTTAGGTTGCTTTGTGACGACCCATAAGATTGCATGTCAAATGCATCCATTATGGTGGCAATCATCTTTCTTTAGAGCATACGGGTCCACGACCATGTACCTGCACAATATATTAGAAGAATGGGCCATGAGTCCATGCATTGTCACCTACTGAGAAGGCTGTCATATCCTCAACCTTATCCACCACTATATAATTTGTTGAATAGGCAGTTTGAGCATGGAAGAGGAGTGTCACTTGCATTTTCTACACCGAACAACTAACAACCCATAGCCTCTAGGGCTAACATCAACATGACATGAATACTAAGATCACCTGGACCCATAGTCATGCACTACCCAAGTGATGCACTAGCACACTTCATGGAAGAACCAACAAAAGAGGAACCATATGTAAATCCCTATGCCACTTATGACAAAGAAGTATATCCTATTTTGATAGAGTTTTTACAAGTTCCAGTCATGGCCTTAGGTAGGGAATGGGGAGAGGTATGGGAGGAAACCCAAAACAAGAATTGTTGTCTTGTTGGATATATGGCTCCACCCTAGGCATATATCATTTAGATGGCTAGAAAGGGAATAAGAAAAAAAGGATAAGGCAAAGTTGAGGTGTTCAAAGTGCGGTATCACCCACATATACATTAATTGCTCGCAGCAAAAACCCTCCACTAGATCAAAAATCATATCATCTATGCCACTTGGGCTCTTCAATGTCAAAACACCTAATGATGAGGCCACACTAATCCCAGTAATTGTCATGAGACTAGAGCTCAAACTAAACATGTTGACATTGTAGTGTTGGGACCCAACAATTTGGATGCCTTGTCTATAGGCAAAAAGAACCGAATGAAAAGGAAAAAGAGAACAGAAGCAAAACTAACCCTTAAGACTGATAGTGCCATGACCTTGACAAAAGGGAGGGCAACAAGCTCTTGATGTTGAAGCCAAGACTTTGGCTCCCAAAATGAATGCAAGAGGGAGTACTAAAGTGGGGAAATACCCAAATCCCAAGCGACAATCGGATGCCATTGATAAAGTGAAAAGCTAGGTGGAAGAGGCCTAAGTGCAGCTCCAGGGCAATGAGTTGATCATGAAGGAAGGGCTGCAAAATGCATCGACAATGAGTCCACCTGCTTCTCCTACCTACATAGGAGTAGAGGAAAACCATTGTCCCAACACAACTCCTCCCATGCAAGTAGGGTTAGGGCTCAATGTTAACCACAAAATGACCACTAGAAGCAAGACATCAACAAGTGTGCACATGAGAGATGAGATGGTGGCTTGCTAGTTGCTCTGACACCATCATCAATGTCCCTAAAGTTAGGACTGATACTAAAGCAAAACACTTCACTTTGGAATGCATTAAAAAGGTGGATCGATTGACCAAAGTATTCGAAAACATCACAAACCCAATGCAACATTGTTGACATACATATACGTAGTCTAACTCTAAATTCCACAATAGGAAACCTACAAGTAAATGCCTTCTGGGAGGGAATAGAGATGCACACAGTACTTCATATTGTCACATGGGAGACTTTGGGAGAAAGGGAATTGTAGATGCAGGAGTCAAAGTTAGCATCCTTAGCCATATAATATTGCAAACTTGGGCACCTCACCTATAGAAGCTACATGATTTGATGTTATATTAACCAATGGAACAAAGGTCAAACGATTTGATGTGTTGAGGGCTGGACTTTAAAAATTATAGGTGTCAAATTTTTAGTAAAATGTAGTGTCATGAAGGGAGTCAACCACAACATTCTGCTAGGTCGGCCCTGGATGAGAAGTCCTCGAGTGATTAAGGATTGGCCCGCAATAGGTTGATGTTCTTTGAAAATTGCACAAAAACTGTTAGGATTGAGATTTGGACACTTGGAAGACCTCATCTATTGACCTTGATGCCATCTTTGTTGCTGAAGGGTGATACAAATCCACACCAATGCTTATGAAATGCATCCCTTGTCTTGACAATGAGAGAGATTGGATACATATCCTTGCTACCATTGATTTTCCCTTCTTGGATGATGAGGATGATTATAAGTAAGTAGCCAATACAACTCGTAGTGTGGAGAAACAAGGAGAAATGAAGAATGACTTATACCAAACACTACCTTTGTCAAGATTGTGGGAGAGAAGGAAGGAGTCTCACTTGTAGCTTTCTTGCTTGCACAATGGGGGAAGACACACAAAGGTGGAGGCTGAAAACAGTTTTCCTCTTCTTAGTTGTGTAAGCCAAAAGAACTCTAGTACAAAGAAATAGAAGAACCCTATATATGGGTCTCAAACCAAACTCAACTAACTAAGGTGGCATACTAACTGAGCCACGAACTAGAATAGATAAGGATAGCTATCATGTAGCTATTATTCATGGGCGGTGTACCAACCGCATCTGCAACTGACACGTCGGTGACATAAATGCACAACGGTCACCCTGGCGTATCACGAGTGGAGCTCGATATCTCAACACTCCCCCTCGAGCTCAATCCCAATTCCTGCACACCAAGCAGGTCTCTGAACTTGCGCAGCTTCTCTGCGCCCAATGCCTTCGTGAATATGTCAGCTACCTAATCCTCTGTGCTGACATAAACTAGATCAATAAGACCTAGTAAAACCCTCTCTCGCACATAGTGATAATGCACCTCAATGTGCTTTGTTCTAGCATGATAGACTGGGGTATTTGCCAAGTGTATACTACTCATGTTGTCACAATAAATGACAACTGGTCCATCTGTAGACTGATGCATATCATAAAGTAGCTTATGCAACCAAGCTACCTCGCATGCAGCCATTGCTGCACCCCTGTACTCAGCCTCTGTGCTCGACAAGGCAACTGTAGGCTGTTTCTTGCTGCTCCAAGTGACTGCAGCACTCCCAAAAGAGAACACATATCCACTGGTAGATCGTCTATCAGAAATACTACCAGCCCAATCAGCATCAGTGTATCCATGCAACTGTATCTGAACCCCAGTCTCATAAAATAGTCCATACTGCAATGTGGACTTCACATACCTGAGTATGCGTCTAGCCGCATCCAAATGTGGTTTCCTTGGAGCCTGCATAAACTGACTTACCAATCCAACAGCATAGCTCAAATCTGGCCTGGTAATAGTCATATAAATCAAACTTCCTACTATGCGTCTGTACATAGTAGGGTCTTCTAGAAGCTCACCTGCATCTGTGCTCAGCTTCACATTCTGCTCCAAAGGAACTGAAATAGGCTTACAGCCTGTCATCCCATATTTGGACAGCATGTCCAATCCATACTGCCTCTGCAAGAGCTGAATCCCACTTGGTGATCTAATCACCTCAATGCCCAAGAAAGAACGCAGCTCTCCCAAATCCTTCATCTCAAACTTCTGCTTCAATAGCATTTTCACATGAAGGATATCTTCATCACTGTCACCTGTCATAATCAAATCATCAACATAAATGACAAGTAGCATAATACCTTTCTCTGTTTTTCTCACATAAAGTGAGAAATCTGCCTTGGAAATCTGAAAGCCAATAGTGACAAGATAGTGTCCTATCTTGTCAGACCATGCTCTAGGTGCTTGCTTCAAGCCATACAAGGCTTTCTTCAACCTGCAAACAAACTCAGGATGAACAGCATGCACATAACCTGGTGGCTGCTCCATATAGACCTCTTCTTGCAAATCACCATGCAAGAAGGCATTCTTTACATCCATCTGATGTAAAGACCATCCCTTTGATGCGGCCATAGCAATGACTGCTCTTACGGTTGCCATCCTTGCAACCGGACTGAATGTTTCTTCATAGTCAATGCCATATGTTTGTGCATACCCCTTGACTACTAATCTTGCCTTGTATCTATTCACAGAACCATCTGCATTGTGCTTCACCTTATAAACCCACTTACAGCCAATTGCATTTTTACCTTTAGGCAAAGGTACCAATTCCCATGTAGCATTTGCTTCCAAGGCATCCATTTCTTCATCCATGGCTTTCTCCCATTTTTCTTTTCCCATGGCTTCCTCAAAAGAAGTGGGTTCTGGTTCCTGTATCACTTTAACCATATATGCATAGTGAATGGCTGTAAATCCATCATATTTCAGCCTATCCACAGGATACCTAGCTCTGGTAGACCTGCGCAAAGTAGGTTCACTCCCAGGTGCTCTCAAAACATCCCTGGTCTTCCTTACTCCAGGTGTAACAATAGAAGGAATACCCAACTCATCATCAATGCTCTGTTCTGAGCCACTGGATTCACCATCCACATAAGAGTGACCTGCATTCACATCAAACATGGGCTGATCAACCTTCTCTTTTCCTTTTCGTGATACCTGCATACCACTATCTGCATTACTTTGAAAAGATTCTCCTGATCTCAATCTTCCTGTCCATGGTGAAGAATGTGAACCACTGCTAGAGGACGCTCCAGGTCCACTAATATTTTGTGACTGCTGCTGTGAATTCTGTGCAGCATTACCATTTTGTGCATCTACATCATCAATCACATTTACTGGTTTATACCAGCTACTCATCTCATCAAAAACAACATCTCTGCTCACTGTAAACTTACGAGTAGAAGGGTTATAGCATCTATACCCTTTTTGCTGCAGAGAGTAACCAATAAAGATGCACTTCTCAGCTTTTGGATCCAACTTGGATCTCAACTCATCTGGCACATGTACATAGGCAATGCAACAAAAAATTTTCAAATGAGAAATATCTGGTTTCCTACCAGTATACCTCTCCTCTGGAGTCATTCCATGTATTGCTGCAGTGGGAGTCCTGTTCATTATGTAGACTGCTGTAGCAACTGCTTCAGCCCAATAAAAATCTGGCAGGTCTTTTTCATTGAGCATGGCACGAGACACCTCTCCAATATGTCTGTTTTTTTCTTTCTGCAATTCCATTTTGCTGTGGGGTATGACTGCATGAATATTGCTGCTTTATGCCATGCTCCTGCAGGAACCTTGCAAACTCATTTGAGAGGCACTCTCCCCCTCCATCTGACCTTAGGCATTTTATCTGCAGGCCTGTTTCTTTTTCAACCATAGCTTTAAGAGTTTTGAAATGCCCAAAAACTTCACTTTTCTTTTTCATAAAATACACCCAAACTTTTCTGCTATAGTCATCAATAAAACTGACAAAATAATGACAGCCTCCAAGAGATGTAGCTTTAGTTGTCCACACATCAGAGTGGATTAATTCCAATGGCTTCTTACTCTCTTGAACATGTCTAGGAAATGGTTTCCTTGCCTGTTTTCCAAACTGACAGGCTTCACATACCTTATGCATTTCTGCAACCTTGAATTTTGGCAAACCTGCAACAATATTTTGGGCCTGCATTGATTTAAGTCGATGTACATTAACATGACCAATGCGTTTATGCCAAATATCAATATCTGCAACTACACCGGTCCCATGTGCAAACATTGCTGCACTCAATTCAGACATGTCTGCATCCAACGTAAACATTCTGCCCTTCTTCTTTCCTTTTGCTATCAAGCGACCTCTATTTTTCATATCCTCAACAAAGCATCCATGAGGATTAAATCTGACCTGTAAGCCTTGCTCAACCATTTGACCAACAGAAACCAGATTCTTGGTGATATTCGGGACATGAAATACATCGGACATGTATTTCTTTTTCCCATCCTGCATAGACAAGGGAATTTTTCCAATCTGTACAATAGGATGTGCAGTATCATCACCAGTCTCCACAAATCCTGGTTTTTCCATTTTTCTTGCATCCTCCATCCATTCTGCATGACCTGTCATGCGGTTTGATGCACCTGAGTCAACATACCATACATCATTGCTTTCTTCTGCACTTGTCACAGAATTGTTCATGTGCTGCACCATGAACAAATGCTCATTTCTGTCATCACCCTGTCTACTAGAGGATGCATAATTCCCTTGTTGCAGTTTTCCATTCATGATGTCATTCTGCTTTTTATAGCAGTCTTTAGCCATATGACCCATTTTACCACAGTAGTAGCATTCAACATTACTGTTTGCATTTTGACCTCTTTGCCATCCACCACGACCTCTTTGGCTCCCCCTGCCTCTAGAGTTACCACGTCCTCCTCCATAGGACTAGTTTTCTTGAGTTTGCTGCATATTCTGATTTCTACCACGGCCTCCAAATCGGCCTCCTCTACCTCTGCCTCTACCTCTTCCAGCATTTGAGTAGAAGACAGCTTCTTTTGAAGTTCCTCCTGAAGAAGATGCACCACCATTTCTCTGTTCCTCAGAAATTAGAAGAGCAATCAACTCCTCAAAATCAGGAAATCTTTCACGAACTGAAATGGATGTCCGAAACTGTGCATAATCCTTTCCTAGTCCATTCAAGGTCACGGAAACTAAATCATCATCTTCCACTGGCGAGCCAATGGAAGCAAGTGCATCTGCAATCTTCTTCACCTTCATGTGGTAGTCGTTGATGCTCATACTTTCTCTTTGCACATTATGCAACTCTTGCTTGAGCTGCATTTTCCTGGCTTGCGTATTTGTGCTATACATTTTTGACAAAGTATCCCATGCCTCCTTTGGCGTACTTGCATCCTGAATATGCACAATCATAGAGTCTGAAATACTGATAGACAGCCAATACATAACTTTCCTGGCTCTCTCATGCCATGCTTTGAATGCCTGCATTTGCTATTGATTGGGAACATCAGGAAGAACTGGTTCTTCTTCATTTCCTGCAACAAATTCCCAATATCCTTTTCCCATAAGGAAATTCGTCATTCTAAACTTCCATGCCTGGAAGTTGTTCTTGTCAAGCTTTTCAGTTACAATCTGTGAAAGAGAATCAGACGCCATTACAGAACACTGCAAAAAATTCTGTCACTGCAAAAACTCAGCTTCACCCTCACAAGGGCAAATCTGCAAAACTGGCGAAAGTGGTATTTGACCACACAGTCACTTCCTAGTGACGATTTTGCATAAACAGGAACCAAGGATGATTCTGAAACTCCCAATGTCTCTGCACACAAGCATACGATGCAATCTCTGTGGTAACTTTTCACCGACCTGTAGAACAGTGGTCGCACAGCATAAAACAGGGCCTTTTCCTGAGTACGTGCAGAAAACTTACGCCTTCAAAACTTACTGCCCTCTTGCTTCAACGCGAAGGGCGTCTCAACCTGAGACAATGCACTCCTGCAATTTCTGGCTGTGCTACCTGCAGAGATCTGCTCCCAAAACAGAAAATGAAAGCAACACTGCTCCTCTTACCAGAACACCGCGAGCTTGGCTTGCTTTCTTGAGCTCCTTACCACGAACAAGGCTCTGATACCATGTCAAGATTGTGGGAGAGAAGGAAGGAGTCTCACTTGTAGCTTTCTTGCTTGCACAATGGGGGAAGACACACAAAGGTGGAGGCTGAAAACAGTTTTCCTCTTCTTAGTTGTGTAAGCCAAAAGAACTCTAGTACAAAGAAATAGAAGAACCCTATATATGGGTCTCAAACCAAACTCAACTAACTAAGGTGGCATACTAACTGAGCCACGAACTAGAATAGATAAGGATAGCTATCATGTAGCTATTATTCATGGGCGGTGTACCAACCGCATCTGCAACTGACACGTCGGTGACATAAATGCACAACGGTCACCCTGGCGTATCACGAGTGGAGCTCGATATCTCAACAACCTTTTGTTCTGATTTCCATGATGGTGCCATATACTAATGTAGACTCTTGCATGTCCTACCATGTGCCTACAAGGAATTTGGTCTTGATGAAGATTCTAGTTTTCTTAAAAAGAAGTTGCATGATGACCTTGGTGTTGGAAATGCAATCCATACATGCTAGAGAAAACTAGCTTACTATTGGTACAGTGGGGATGTGTTGAGACTAGGTTTGAATCCTAGGCCAAATGGAGAAAGATTTCCATAATTGGATAGAATGGAGGTCATTCATCACCTTAAGGTTCTAGGGGCTAGAGGGCTAGCTCAATTATGGGAAACTTTGGATCAAGCGTGCAATGGTGTGAACAATACTGGGATGGGTGACCTCTTGAGAAGGGGAGATACAAGGGCCCCACCTAGTTTCTAACTTGGTATCAAAGCTCGGGTTGCTGAGCTTGGGTGGCACTAGGACCTCAACCAAGGTGTGGCTTAAGGGGGGTGGTTGGAAATGCAATCCACACTTGCTAGTGAAAATTAGCTCACTATTGGTGTAGTGGTAATGTGTTGAGACTAGGTTTGAATCCTAGGCCAAATGGAAAAATTTTCCATAATTGGGCTAAGCCGAGAAAATCATAAAAAAATATTTTTCTAATACTTTGTTGATTTTTTGTACATTTGGAGGTTTGAAATAAGAAGAGGGTGGGAACAACCTCTTGGGAAATCCAAGAAATCACTGGATGAAAATATTTCATGGACCGGTTTACCAAGGGGGGGTGAAGAGTAAAGATCAATGGAGGAAGGTGAAGAAAAAATGTATAATGTGAAAAGAAAAGACATGAAATGGATTTGGAGCCATCCAGAGGGCATGTGAGGCTCACAATGTCACGGCTTTGGAGTCTTATGATAATTCAAACAAATGGGACCCTTCTTGGAAGCATTAGTGGAAGAAAAATCAAGTGCATGATTTTGTAAGATTTTTAAAAAATACTTTCACTTCAATCCAAAAAAACTTTGCAACATGAAAGTTATAGCGCGTGAGTTGAAGTTTTGGCTGGTATTTTTTTATAATTATTTGGAGCTACGAGTCAAGAGATATAGCCAAAATGGAGGATGCCAACTTTTTCCAACTGCGGTGGAGACCACCTCCCAATTTTATACACACCCACACTTAACACTTTTATAAAACATCATTCATTAGACTCCCAACCCTTTCCCCTCTCTTCTCTTCTCTCTCAAGCTAATAAACCATTAGAATTCCCCTCCTAAATCACCCTCAAATCATCCTTAATTGTAGTAGTAATGTATGAATTCTCACTACTCTCTCTCCATTATTGCTAGATATGATCTTATTTTATGAAGATTCTCTATATTTTTTTATAGGAGAGCTCTTGGACTCAAGCTATGGGGGGGAGAATGGAGACAACTCACCTATGATGGAACTTGATTAAGTATAAAATTGGTCAACAAAACATCTAGATGGAGCTTCCACATTGGTGGAACCGCCTTAATGCAGCTTTGGTGGTGTTAATCCCTATTCTATCTTAACCTCCTCCCTAATCATCCTCAAGGCCTATATAAAGAGGCCTTCTCCTTTGTAATTTGCAAGAGAGAGCCAAGAGGCCTTCTTCAGCCCTATTGAGCCTTCCCTATTCTCTCTCATGAGCTCATGCAGTTCATTCCCTTACTATAGCTTATGCATGCTCTACAGTGTAATAAGCCCATGCTATTGGTGTCCTTCCCTATTCTCTCTCATGAGCTCATGCAGTTCATTCCCTTACTATAGCTTATGCATGCTCTACAGTATAATAAGCCCATGCTATTGGTGTCGATATTGTGTATATTGGTTATGTCTTGAGGGTTCTCCATCTCTTGTGCCCTCTTAAGTTTTATTGATTCATATATTTTTTGTAGTTCTCTCTCTCTCTCTCTCTCTCTCTTAGTTTTCCTCTCTTCTCCCTCACAATCTCCTCTCCCTCTTGCCTAGCGTCCTATGTTTTAGGTCATATAGGAAGAGCTTGCATATTTGATTGTTGAGGGTGCCATTGAGACACGGCCTATGGGCTTCATGTGAAGAACAAGATGTGCTGAGGGGGGGGGGGGATTTTTGGATTGAACCCTCTTAACAACTACAAGGAGAGAAGAGTTCAAGGACAAAGCGAACAATATCAATAATTCAAATACACAAATTTGTGCAAGGAGAGAGTATAAGATATATACTTGTGAGCTCTTTGTGAGGGATGGAGTGAAGTAGACCTTGGCAGAAATCCAATTCTCTTTCTTCTCCTTCACTCCCCTCCATGACAATGTGTCCAATATGGTCTCTTCTTCTTCTCCTCCCTTGTTCTTATAAGCTCTTGCACCACCCAAGCTCTTTCACAAAAGCAAACACAAAAAGCACAAACACTAACACCCAAAAGAATGCAAAAATTCATGAACTTGAAAATCCAATACTAGCTCTAGGAAAAACCAAGGAAAAAGTGAGAACCTTGCTTTTGGGCACCTCCTAGATCCCGTCAAGTCCCTTGCTGCATAGTCTGTGTTGACTGCCAAAAACTTAAAGTTTTATATTCTTTAAAGAAATTTCCAAGGTTTGAAACCTTATTCTATTGCTTCTACCTTCCTATAATTCTCATGAAAAATACGATACACACAACTACGACTAAAATACTAACATACATGAACGAATCAATTGCCTCTTGATCCGTTCATCCTATGCTAATCCATGAGGTGTTTGAGTATGAGCTCCTATTCCATTGCATGGCGTAGAGAGTATGTGCCTAGTTGCTTGATTCCAAGTCTCGACAACAACGGAACCAAAAGGTCATCACTCTCATGAGCTAGATCACCAAGCTTATGAACCACTTATTGTTTCAAGTGTTTCAAGCAATTGCCTCTTGATCCATCTGTCCTATGCTAATCCATGCGGTGTTTTGGAGTACGAGCTCCTATTCCATTGCATGGCATAGAGAGTATGTGCCTAGTTGCTTGATTCCAAGTCTCGACAACAACGAAACCAAAAGGTCGCCGCTCTCATGAGCTAGACCACCGAGCTTATGGACCACTTATTGTTTCAAACGTTTCAAGCAATGTGGCTATAACTATATCTCATCTAACCATCACAACTCTCCAAACAAGTATAGCAAACTCACAGATATACCTTCTCATATTGTAGTCTATCCGTGGAAGGCTCGTTGATGGCTCCGCAACCCTTGCAACGCGTCGCAAGCCAGCTCTACCTTCCTTGCTTCGATTGCCATACAAGCTTTCTTTTACCTGTTAATCAACTAGTTTGGCAGAGAGTAATTGCTACAATTTGCATGGGAGGGAGCTTGTCTTGTACAAAAATAATTCCAAATAGATAATTCTTGCACAGATAAGGTTTTAGAAAAAAACTAGAGAATAAAATATGCAAAACAAAGTTAGATTATGTCATAACAAATGTCCTATTATAAAAGGACGGCCTAAGTTTTGTCCAACACTTCAGTTACTTTAGTAATTCAAGGGAGAACCATAAAATGCACTTGAACCATCACAAAGCCCTTAGAGGTGCTACTATTAATAAAGGTATCAAATAACGGAGTAGTAGTTGTATGAGGTTGAAGATTAACAACAATCATGAGGCATTTAAGAGTTATACAATGTAATAAAAGGGTTTGTGCATAGGCAATACCCTCACTCGACCCGTGCACACCAAAAAATCGATGATGCCTTGGTATTTTCTTCAAGGGTGTCAACACTGTAAATTTGTATGTACGTGCATCCATTCGTGCGTGTATGATTTCCAGCTTTAAAATCCCACTAGCTTGCTAGCACTCATGTGGTTTTTAAATATTGCTTGCCTTGATGTGCCTTGCTTTAATGGGCAATTACTTCACCACTGGAATTAGACAAAAGTCATTGATCCTTGCATATATTGCATCATAAGTGTTGTTTTTGTGTGTGTGTGTGTGTGTGGAGCAAATGCAATGGAGTAGGGGTTTCCCAAAAAATTACCAAACTTTGTCAAGAATTGAAGGGTTATCGGTTTAGCCGGCATTGCCCTACCTAACATCTGGACCCAAAATTTTAACACCGAAATGACCATAATGCCCATTTTGAACATGTATATTTTCATGTGTGTGTGTGTGTGTGTGTGCGTGCGTGCGTGTGCGCACGCGGATACATCAACGCTCCAAAGCACTTTGATACATCAACGCTCCAAAGGACTTTGATCGCTAATATTCAAGAAATGCAAAATCTGAAATTGTACATATGATTTTTGCCATATGCTAGGACAAGCCTTGATTAGGAATAGGACTGCAGATTAATGCAGACAGGAAGAGCGACGTTGAAGGTCAGATGGTATGGAGAGAACGCCATATAGAAGACTGCAGGATCATCACAGCAAGCGGTAGATCACATCTGACCGAAGCATGTCGGGACTCGGAAGAGCGCCTGGTTGCGGATTTGGGGGTAGAGAGCAACGTCATTCAGAACAGCCCTGCTTCCACAACTGGAGAGCCCGGACATCACAAAGAAATCAGCACACGGAGCTACATGGCACTGCCAAAGAGGATACAAGTGCAAAGGCACAAGCAAGCTGGATGAGGCTGCTGAATCGTACCTCTAGATCATCAGGAGCTCAGACTCTTTAAAAAGTTGAGGCGAAACCAGCACTCTCTCTGTGCAGTGGTAAATTTGAAGCAACAGACAATATAGGAGGACGCTGGCTGAAGGCTCGTGAAAGAGCTGCTTCACCTCCAGCAAGCTTCAAGAACAGACAGATCCCTTGCGAGCCCTTTTTTCCAATAGACCATGAAGCAGAAGAGTAAAATGTGCTCATGGGCATTAGAGCTAGAGCTGCAAGAATTGTATGACATGGATCATGAACAATGTGAGTAACTCGCATACAAGCAGCCAGGATGACAGAGGAGATCTCCAAATGGACATGACATGTAGACATGACATGTCACACACACACACACATGCAGAATTACATTCTGGGAGCACATTCCTGATACCTTAACCATAACTGTTTCAGATTCTGTAGGCTCTTCATTGAGGTGAAAAGTTCCTTTGTTTAAAAATCCGGACATGTGTATTATATCGATAAGAGTAAAAGTATTTGCAGCATCCATGGAGGATTTAGCATTTCGAAAGGCACGGGCAACATTCTTGAGGACATGATTGTGCCACTTACAAAACCCCACCATAGCCTTGACTTAACTAAAACAGAACTCCACAAGCATTGAAAAATGCCAGACGTCCCATATCTAGCTTTCTCTTGCTTCAGTCATCTTCCCTGTGTCACCAAGCAGAGCCTGCCTGTCTACATTTGACTGTTAAGAGGTTGACAGTCACAGCACACATCATTATTTATTCTAAAGGGAAATTATACTGTGGCAAGGCACCCTTGAGTGCAGGAGGAAGAGTCTGGTGGCCTGCCATGTTCGTCAACTTTATTGATACATGGACTCTCAACTGGATTGATGTACATACAAGCAAATTAGCAAAACATGTGGTTATTGCACCAAGTGATTGCTCGAGAAATTAATGGGGCGCAAGAGCCATCGGTCAGAGTAACGAAGCCTGCGTCTGAATCTCTTTGATACAGATGGGGGACTGCTAGTTACATTCATGTCCATGGTGATGAGCAGCTGTTGTAGCTGCCGCTTCTTGCTTAACTTTCTCCGGTGGCTGCTGCAGATGCTGGACCTAGGATTTGTTGAAATATCTGAGCCTGGAGGAGAAACACACATGCTGCTGGTGATGGGTGTCTCGTGAGGAGTATCAGGTTGATGGAGGGATGCCATGACACAGGGCATTGCCGATGGATTATCAAGTGATGTGGTAGCTGAAGAAGAGTCATTGTAACCAACAACATAATTAGCCAGTACGGTGAACGAATTATCAAGTGATGTGGTAGCGCCAGAGTCCTCATTGTAACCAATATAATGAGAAGCAGGGGGATATTGATGCTGGGACACGACAGGTGCTGGTGCAGCAGCAGAAATGCTCTCGACATTGGTGTTAAGCCCAATAAGCTTGATCTGCAGTCGATTGAGGACGGTGCGGGAGCGCTTCATGAGTATGGGAGAGAGCTTGTAGGAGGTTCTGCTCACCCTCATCAGAAGTGGACGTGGTACCTGGTCCTCCCGTGTAAGCTGCTTGAGCTTCCGAGACAGGATTCTCTTGAACATCATCCTGGCAGGAAGCACAGGCCCAAACTTGTCCCAGATGAACTTGGCGATGGCCTGCCGGCTGCACCCAGACCGTCTGCATCTACCCTGCTTCATCGCAGCAGCAACCGCAAGGGCAATCATCTGCAAGTATGCAAAATCTATTCACGAACAATGTAGAGAGTTGATCCCCAGATGACTGTCACGTGAATCTTCGGTTAAACAAACTGTGACAATAATTCGGGTGTTTCATTACTTAATTTTCCTACCTGGAAGTAGGTGGGGTGTCTGGTCTTCTTTTTGGTCATCATCGTCTTCTCGTCGGCGCAGTCTAGTACAGTTGCCATCAAGTGCTGTTGATCATCGCGGGCGCCGGCCATTGTCGTGAGAATTATTAGATGTCTCGCTAGCAGGAGGCGGGGAGGAGCCAATTTTATACTTGACAGTGTGGAAAGAAGCAATCGATGCTGCCAAGCTTCCATGGCTCCGCTGGCTTATATACATATACAGTGCGCGTCTTCCTCTAAACTTATTATGAGCTGTAGTTCGAGGAGTATGAGGGAAGCTGGATTTCTGCTTCGTCATTTCCAACAATTGTGAGAGTGTATTGGAGAAGCTTTTTCAGCAGTTGTTCGGTTGGAGTATCGAAGAAGGCTTTCCTCCTAGAATTTCAAAAGTTTCCTCTCGCAAGAGCAAAAAGCTCTTGACGAGTGGAGTAGGGTTGTGTCACCCGTGGTGCAACTGGTGTTATGGTATATCCCCCACCCACACGTGGTCACGCATGCGAGTTGGGGTGAGCCGTGTTAACCTTGAACCCCGCTGATGTTGTTAGAGCCTCCATAAAACGATTAGTGTCTAGATTCTAATGGGGTTATGCCAATCACAAACCTTGATATGCCATGCAGCTGATATTTCTTTCTCCTTTCTTGCTTTAGGCTCCTTGGCATGATGACGCTTTCGTTTTTTCCCCGCTACGGAGATATTCGTAGTGAGTGCCTAAACATGCCAACTCAAGAACTCCCGTGTACCCATATGGCCCTACCTATGTGAATCCAAAGGCACCGTATTTTTGTCCACCCCTCGCACCGATTCACTTGCTCTTTGTTAGCGTTGCATTCTTCATTCCTCCTTGTATATGAATAATAGCGTCTCACATTAGGGTAACTCGTGCAATCATTTTCAGTATTGAGCTATTTTACACTATTCTCATTGCTCTTGCTTATGTTTCACATTGTCTTATTACTAATTGCACGATCTTTCAATGTCATGAATACATACATGATCTTTCTCCTCGGCTCTCTTCAGCCCATCTCACTTCCAACCACCAGCATCATCTGAGCACTAAGTTATTGCTCTTGCCTCGGCGAGGTTGTTGAACTAAGGCAGTAGACATATTGCTCTCCGTCATTCTTCATGCAATTAAACACCTCTCCCTTTTGGTTTACATTTTTTCAAGCATCTGCATTATTTGGTGCTCTGTTGACATTTGTGTTTTCCATTTGGATCGAAACCTCACTTATATGGTAATCCCTAAGATTGAGTGGCTAAGAACATGCTGTTGAGAGTTTGGCCACTGATTTTCATAATTGATAGATTGGGGATCATGGAAAATAATGTTTGAGCTTAACACCTTGAGTATCAAGAGAGTGTTGAGATTACATACAATAACTATAAATCACTTTTGTAATTAATGTAGTGACATATTCATAGGGAGTGAGAGGATGCACAATAGGAGCCAAATGATATTAAGAGAATGCTAGCCAATGCAAGGTAGGTTGGATTACTAAGTGAGGTTGACGTGTTGAAAAGGTTATTGGATAATTCTAATACCATCTAGGTTGGGACATATGCTTCCAATATGATGCTCATCATGCTTGGATTTAAGGATCGAGCTAGCATTCTAGTACTCACAAAGTAAATCAAGAAATGTAGGGCATGGGATGACCCCTACAACCTCATGAATGAGTTTGGAAAAGTTTGTGATGCCAATAGCCTCACTTTAGACACCGAGAAGGTGCAAGCCTTTAGGCAGCAAGGGGAGAATGTGGATTATAGGCCTAGACATGATGAAGAAATCTCATTTCTAAATGCTCAAGGACCTATTTATTATCTAATTTATAGAAGCCACTCATGGGGAAGACAACCTTATAGTACGACTCATAAACCTAGTGCAGCAAAGAGGCTACGAGTATGAGAGACTATGCCACTAAGGTCCATAGATTGTACAAGAAAATCTTGACAATATGACACCCCAATCCCAAGGTAGTTGCTAAAAGATAGCCTTTGTGAAAGGATTACGTGAAAAAAAAATTTATGATTCCTTGGCCAACAACTCCATAACCTAAATGATGTCCTAGATGAGGCTATGCACATTGAGAACTTGCATCACAAGAGAAACCATGTCAAGAAAGATAAGGTATGGAGAGATGCTACATCTCCACATGGAGCAACATGAAGCTTAGTGTAACTCAAGACTTGCTTGCCACGTTCAAGAAACAATAGTTTAAGCCAAGCTCACTAAAGCCTTAAATAAGCTAAGGCCATATCACTAGAATGAACAATGTATACACTCTACAGGGGATCACTTACTTGCCTTCCAAGTGCTCTAGGCCCCCATGGTTGTATGAAAATTGTGGATGCTTTAGGAACAAAGCTATTTATTATAGAATCCCCAGGAAATTACCCTACCCAAACCAATAACTAATAAATAGTTATAATGACAGCCAGTTAGGGCATTGTACCAACCCAAGTCCCTACTGTTGGTCTTGCTAATAATCCTTTATGCACAAATCATACCTTTGGGCATCTCCTCACCACCCTCTCCTATCATCACTCACCCTCTAAGTGATATAGCACTAGTCCATTATGTTGAAGAATTGGTAGAGGAGGAAGGAAGCACAAATCCTTACGCCAAATTTAACAAGGAGGGTAATGTAGTCCTCATGTACTATTGACCCATCATGGCCATAATGCTAGGGCTAGGAGGGTTATGTAGTCATCATGGAGTATTGACCCATTCCAATCATTCTGCTAAAGTGATGTAGAGAAAGATCTCTAGCACAACCTAAAGACCCTATTGAATGTTGGACCTTGAGGTTGTTCAAATGGATGCAAATATAGGTTTCTTGCATGGGAGCTTGCATAACTAGATCTATATGCAACAGTTAGAGGGGTTCATTGTCTAGGGGCAATGAATGAGTAGTACGTAACCTTAAGTTGATTGAGTAGAGGGTTAAAAGGGAAAAGATACCTTATGCATCTATGATTAGCTTGATGTATACTATGGTAGCTACATGTTCGAACATTTTCTATGTAGTGGGAGTGGCTAGTAAGTTTATGAAAAACATAGCAAGAAGCATTGGGAGGCAAAGAAGAGTAACATGAGATTCTTGAACGATATAAGGGATATATAGATTTTCCTTTAAAGGAAGGATACATCTATCATTAGCTATGCAAACTATCACTGAAAGATATCACTAAAGTATATCCCTTTTTCTTGCCTAAATCCTTTTCTACCAACCTTGCCTTACACTTTAGTAATGTATCTAGTGGTGACATTCTCAGCATCTACACACTTACATGATAATGCATGCTTACATTTAGGCAACCAAATTAACTCCCAAGTTGTATTTGTTGAGATAGCAAGCTCATCATGTGTGGACATCAATGATGGAGTTGTTGGCTAGATGGGCCTCCACATCTACACTTAGCACATCGATGGGAATAATGAACTTCACATGACCACTATGATATCCCCTCTCCGCATATGAATGAGGGTTAAGGGAGAGGGGAATAAAATTTAGGAAAATGAGTTGAACTGTTATTCTTAAATTGCATTCGCTACTTGTAATCACTGCAGGTAGCTAGCAAGATGTACATCACTACCATCATTGGCATATAGTACACCAAATGACATTTCCACCATGTGATCACAAGCAAACAACCTCAACAATCACAAGTAGGAGAGGAGTTGACAAAGAGGAATGGGGCATTTGTGGACATATACAATTAGGGAGAGGGGGAAGGGTACCCCCTCTAAGGGTTATATAAATCCTTAATATTTTGAGGCACGAGATTGCCATTGTTTTTTTAAATAGGCTAAAACGTTGGAGAGTGAGAGAGAGAGGGGGGGAGGGAGAAAGAAGATAGAGAGAAAGTGAGAGAGGTAGAGACAAAGAGAGAGAGGGAGAGAAAGAAGATAGAGAGGAGAGATAGGGGAAGTTAGATAGTGCGAGGGAAAAAAACTTATTCGACTCTCCAACAACTATCTTCGACCTTCCCCAATACAATTGTTCCTTTGTGGCCATTCTTGCAAAGCCACACTCTTAGCCATTATCAATCACCTCCCTGAAGCAAGCTCAAGAAAATTGTCGAAGATGCATTAGATGAATTTCGAGAAGGGCCTTCTATACGTGAAATTCAACCTTCGAACAAGAGGTGACATGGCACCCAAGAAAAGCACTTCACTCTCAAAGCACACGAATGTGACTACAACAACTATTCCACCTGTATCGCAAACTATGTAGTTGCCTTTTATAAATTTTGACTTCCTTTCACCTAAGAAAATTCTTAGAAGGATAAGTGATTTGGTAGTTGAAGATAAGCTACAATTTGGTAAAAGTAAATATTAGACTAGTATAATCAGTACCATGATTTACTTGATGATAAACTTTATACAATTGTACTCTAAGGAAAGATAAATTATGGATTATATATTCTTTGTGAAGTATTCAAGGACACTATTTGGTTTCTTGAATTGGTCTTTTTAAAGACAAGGTTTATTGAGATGGCTTTCCTAGCCGAAGATAATTTTTTTTACTCTTATGGAATATTCAAAGTGATTGTTTGGTTGATATTATGGAAAAGGAATGTTTTTATAGTGGTTGACAATAATAGACTACATGTCTTGGTTGTGTATTTGTAAAAGGTTAAAATAAAGGATTGCACCACTAGACCTCCCTTAAGGCTACTTGTGAAACCCTACACCAAGGGGGCTAATTTTATCCCTTTGGAGAGCTCAAACTGGTCCCGATGGCAACTGGTTGTTCTTTAAGAGGATGTTAGGTAAGTGATGGTAAGGGTGCTAGACGAGTTATGGATAATAAATTCCTTATGCAGTTTAGGAACTATCTAGCCCCTATGTGATCCAGGATGGTATTCCTAGAAAGCCTTGATATTAGTTTTTTTATTTCTATGTATGGGTGGAAGGAAAATTTGTAATGCTTTTTTATGGATGGGAGAAAGAACTATCATGAGAAAATGAATAAAGAAATGGTTTGGAACTACTTGACAAAGGACTATTTTATCATATTTGAGTATTGTGATGTAAATTACGTGAAAGAACTAAGTGAGCTAAAGGTTAGTTAAGGAAGCTGCCTTTAAGTATTGAAACATAGGCATGGTAGGTAATTAAACAACTAAAGCTAATCCAAAGAGGGCAGGGGGAGGGTGAGATCTCCAATGGGCCCCTCCTAAAGCAATGCGGTCTTGGTTAGTAAATAGTTTTTCTCCAAGGTTCTAGAACTAGAAAAAGATTGAATGCTTAACTACCTAATGTGTCGTCTTAGATCGTGACCAATACCATTTTAGGGGACAAAAATCAAGACTTTACCCTATGAGTAAAGGGGTCAATGTGTATCGCTCCCACTTATTTCTCAATCACTATGAACCAAGTGCAGCATTGATCTACTTTAGTTTAGGCTAATGAAGACCAATGCTAAAGAATTAATAGATAACCTTAGCCTACTCTAGATCTATATGCAACAGTTAGAGGGGTTCAATTTCTAGGGGCAATGAATGAGTAGTACGTAACCTTAAGTTGATTGAGTAGAGGGTTAAAAGGGCAAAGATACCTTATGCATCCATGATTGGTAGCTTGATGTATACTATGGTAGCTACATGTTCGAACATTTTCTATGTAGTGGGAGTGGCTAGTAAGTTTATGAAAAACATAGCAAGAAGCATTGGGAGGCAAAGAAGAGTAACATGAGATTCTTGAACGGTATAAGGGATATATAGATTTTCCTTTAAAGGAAGGATACATCTATCATTAGCTATGCAAACTATCACTGAAAGATATCACTAAAGTATATCCCTTTTTCTTGCCTAAATCCTTTTGCTACCAACCTTGCCTTACACTTTAGTAATGTATCTAGTGGTGACATTCTCAGCATCTACACACTTACATGATAATGCATGCTTACATTTAGGCAACCAAATTAACTCCCAAGTTGTATTTGTTGAGATAGCAAGCTCATCATGTGTGGACATCAATGATGGAGTTGTTGGCTAGATGGGCCTCCACATCTACACTTAGCACATCGATGGGAATAATGAACTTCACATGACCACTATGATATCCCCTCTCCGCATATGAATGAGGGTTAAGGGAGAGGGGAATAAAATTTAGGAAAATGAGTTAAAATGTGATTCTTAAATTGCATTCGCTACTTGTAGTCACTGCAGGTAGCTAGCAAGTGGTACATCACTACCATCATTGGCATATAGTACCAGAAAATGACACTTCCACCATGTGATCACAAGCAAACAACCTCAACAATCACAAGTAGGAGAGGAGTCGACAAAGAGGAATGGGGCATTTGTGGACATATACAATTAGGGAGAGGGGGAAGGGTACCCCCTCTAAGGGTTATATAAATCCTTAATATTTTGAGGCACGAGATTGCCATTGTTTTTTTAAATAGGCTAAAACGTTGGAGAGAGAGAGAGAGAGGGGGGGAGGGAGAAAGAAGATAGAGAGAAAGTGAGAGAGGTAGAGACAAAGAGAGAGAGGGAGAGAAAGAAGATAGAGAGGAGAGATAGAGGAAGTTAGATAGTGCGAGGGAAAAAAACTTATTCGACTCTCCAACAACTATCTTCGACCTTCCCCAATACAATTGTTCCTTTGTGGCCATTCTTGCAAAGCCACACTCTTAGCCATTATCAATCACCTCCCTGAAGCAAGCTCAAGAAAATTGTCGAAGATGTATTAGATGAATTTCGAGAAGGGCCTTCTATACGTGAAATGCAACCTTCGAACAAGAGGTGACATGGCACCTAAGAAAAGCACTTCACTCTCAAAGCACACGAATGTGACTACAACAACTATTCCACCTGTATCGCAAACTATGTAGTTGCCTTTTATAAATTTTGACTTCCTTTCACCTAAGAAAATTCTTAGAAGGATAAGTGATCTGGTAGTTGAAGATAAGCTACAATTTGGTAAAAGTAAATATTAGACTAGTATAATCAGTACCATGATTTACTTGATGATAAACTTTATACAATTGTACTCTAAGGAAAGATAAATTATGGATTATATCTTCTTTGCGAAGTATTCAAGGACACTATTTGGTTTCTTGAATTGTTCTTTTTAAAGACAAGGTTTATTGAGATGGCTTTCCTAGCTGAATATAATTTTTTTTTACTCTTATGGAATATTCAAAGTGATTGTTTGGTTGATATTATGGAAAAGGAATGTTTTTATAGTGGTTGACAATAATAGACTACATGTCTTGGTTGTGTATTTGTAAAAGGTTAAAATAAAGGATTGCACCACTAGACCTCCCTTAAGGCTACTTGTGAAACCCTACAGCAAGGGGGCTAACTTTATCCCTTTGGAGAGCTCGAATTGGTCCCGATGGCAAGTGGTTTCTCTTTAAGAGGATTCTAGGTAAGTGATGGTAAGGGTGCTAGATGAGTTATGGATAATCAATTCCTTATGCACTTTAGGAACTATCTAACCCCTATGTGATCCAGGATGGTATTCCTAGAAAGCCTTGATATTAGTTTTTTTATTTCTGTGTATGGGTGGAAGGAAAATTTGTAATGCTTTTGTATGGATGGGAGAAAGAACTATCATGAGAAAATGAATAAAGAAATGGTTTGGAACTACTTGACAAAGGACTATTTTATCATATTTGAGTATTGTGATGTAAATTACGTGAAAGAACTAAGTGAGCTAAAAGGTTAGTTAAGGAAGCTGCCTTTATGTATTGAAACATAGGCATGGTAGGTAATTAAACAACTAAAGCTAATCCAAAGAGGGAAGGGGGAGGGTCAGATCTCCAATGGGCCCCTCCTAAAGCAATGCGGTCTTGGTTAGTAAATAGTTTTTCTCCAAGGTTCTAGAACTAGAAAAAGATTGAATGCTTAACTACCTAATGTGTCGTCTTAGATCGTGACCAATACCATTTTAGGGGACAAAAATCAAGACTTTACCCTATGAGTAAAGGGGTCAACGTGTATCGCTCCCACTTATTTCTCAATCACTATGAACCAAGTGCAACATTGATCTACTTTAGTTTAGGCTAATGAAGACCAATGCTAAAGAATTAATAGGTAACCTTAGCCTACTCTAGATCTATATGCAACGGTTAGAGGGGTTCAATTTCTAGGGGCAATGAATGAGTAGTACGTAACCTTAAGTTGATTGAGTAGAGGGTTAAAAGGGCAAAGATACCTTATGCATCCATGATTGGTAGCTTGATGTATACTATGGTAGCTACATGTTCGAACATTTTCTATGTAGTGGGAGTGGCTAGTAAGTTTATGAAAAACATAGCAAGAAGCATTGGGAGGCAAAGAAGAGTAACATGAGATACTTGAACGGTATAAGGGATATATAGATTTTCCTTTAAAGGAAGGATACATCTATCATTAGCTATGCAAACTATCACTGAAAGATATCACTAAAGTATATCCCTTTTTCTTGCCTAAACCCTTTTGCTACCAACCTTGCCTTACACTTTAGTAATGTATCTAGTGGTGACATTCTCAGCTTCTACACACTTATATGATAATGCTTGCTTACATTTAGGCAACCAAATTAGCTCCCAAGTTGTATTTGTTGAGATAGCAAGCTCATCATGTGTGGACATCAATGATGGAGTTGTTGGCTAGATGGGCCTCCACATCTACACTTAGCACATCGATGGGAATAATGAACTTCACATGACCACTATGATATCCCCTCTCCGCATATGAATGAGGGTTAAGGGAGAGGGGAATAAAATTTAGGAAAATGAGTTGAAATGTTATTCTTAAATTGCATTCGCTACTTGTAATCAATGTAGGTAGCTAGCAAGTGGTACATCACTACCATCATTGGCACATAGTACCACAAAATGACATTTCCACCATGTGATCACAAGCAAACAACCTCAACAATCACAAGTAGGAGAGGAGTCGACAAAGAGGAATGGGGCATTTGTGGACATATACAATTAGGGAGAGGGGGAAGGGTACCCCCTCTAAGGGTTATATAAATCCTTAATATTTTGAGGCACGAGATTGCCATTGTTTTTTTAAATAGGCTAAAACGTTGGAGAGAGAGAGAGAGAGAGGGGGGGGGAGGGAGAAAGAAGATAGAGAGAAAGTGAGAGAGGTAGAGACAAAGAGAGAGAGGGAGAGAAAGAAGATAGAGAGGAGAGATAGAGGAAGTTAGATAGTGCGAGGGAAAAAAACTTATTCGACTCTCCAACAACTATCTTCGACCTTCCCCAATACAATTGTTCCTTTGTGGCCATTCTTGCAAAGCCACACTCTTAGCCATTATCAATCACCTCCCTGAAGCAAGCTCAAGAAAATTGTCGAAGATGTATTAGATGAATTTCGAGAAGGGCCTTCTATACGTGAAATGCAACCTTCGAACAAGAGGTGACATGGCACCCAAGAAAAGCACTTCACTCTCAAAGCACACGAATGTGACTACAACAACTATTCCACATGTATCGCAAACTATGTAGTTGCCTTTTATAAATTTTGACTTCCTTTCACCTAAGAAAATTCTTAGAAGGATAAGTGATTTGGTAGTTGAAGATAAGCTACAATTTGGTAAAAGTAAATATTAGACTAGTATAATCAGTACCATGATTTACTTGATGATAAACTTTATACAATTGTACTCTAAGGAAAGATAAATTATGGATTATATCTTCTTTGCTAAGTATTCAAGGACACTATTTGGTTTCTTGAATTGGTCTTTTTAAAGACCAGGTTTATTGAGATGGCTTTCCTCGCCGAATATAATTTTTTTTACTCTTATGGAATATTCAAAGTGATTGTTTGGTTGATATTATGGAAAAGGAATGTTTTTATAGTGGTTGACAATAATAGACTACATGTCTTGGTTGTGTATTTGTAAAAGGTTAAAATAAAGGATTGCACCACTAGACCTCCCTTAAGGCTACTTGTGAAACCCTACAGCAAGGGGGCTAACTTTATCCCTTTGGAGAGCTCGAATTGGTCCCGATGGCAAGTGGTTTCTCTTTAAGAGGATGCTAGGTAAGTGATGGTAAGGGTGCTAGATGAGTTATGGATAATAAATTCCTTATGCACTTTAGGAACTATCTAACCCCTATGTGATCCAGGATGGTATTCCTAGAAAGCCTTGATATTAGTTTTTTTATTTCTGTGTATGGGTGGAAGGAAAATTTGTAATGCTTTTGTATGGATGGGAGAAAGAACTATCATGAGAAAATGAATAAAGAAATGGTTTGGAACTACTTGACAAAGGACTATTTTATCATATTTGAGTATTGTGATGTAAATTACGTGAAAGAACTAAGTGAGCTAAAAGGTTAGTTAAGGAAGCTGCCTTTATGTATTGAAACATAGGCATGGTAGGTAATTAAACAACTAAAGCTAATCCAAAGAGGGAAGGGGGAGGGTGAGATCTCCAATGGGCCCCTCCTAAAGCAATGCGGTCTTGGTTAGTAAAGAGTTTTTCTCCAAGGTTCTAGAACTAGAAAAAGATTGAATGCTTAACTACCTAATGTGTCGTCTTAGATCGTGACCAATACCATTTTAGGGGACAAAAATCAAGACTTTACCCTATGAGTAAAGGGGTCAATGTGTATCGCTCCCACTTATTTCTCAATCACTATGAACCAAGTGCAGCATTGATCTACTTTAGTTTAGGCTTATGAAGACCAATGCTAAAGAATTAATAGGTAACCTTAGCCTACTCTAGATCTATATGCAACGGTTAGAGGGGTTCAATTTCTAGGGGCAATGAATGAGTAGTACGTAACCTTAAGTTGATTGAGTAGAGGGTTAAAAGGGCAAAGATACCTTATGCATCCATGATTGGTAGCTTGATGTATACTATGGTAGCTACATGTTCGAACATTTTCTATGTAGTGGGAGTGGCTAGTAAGTTTATGAAAAACATAGCAAGAAGCATTGGGAGGCAAAGAAGAGTAACATGAGATACTTGAACGGTATAAGGGATATATAGATTTTCCTTTAAAGGAAGGATACATCTATCATTAGCTATGCAAACTATCACTGAAAGATATCACTAAAGTATATCCGTTTTTCTTGCCTAAACCCTTTTGCTACCAACCTTGCCTTACACTTTAGTAATGTATCTAGTGGTGACATTCTCAGCTTCTACACACTTACATGATAATGCTTGCTTACATTTAGGCAACCAAATTAGCTCCCAAGTTGTATTTGTTGAGATAGCAAGCTCATCATGTGTGGACATCAATGATGGAGTTGTTGGCTAGATGGGCCTCCACATCTACACTTAGCACATCGATGGGAATAATGAACTTCACATGACCACTATGATATCCCCTCTCCGCATATGAATGAGGGTTAAGGGAGAGGGGAATAAAATTTAGGAAAATGAGTTGAAATGTTATTCTTAAATTGCATTCGCTACTTGTAATCACTGTAGGTAGCTAGCAAGTGGTACATCACTACCATCATTGGCACATAGTACCACAAAATGACATTTCCACCATGTGATCACAAGCAAACAACCTCAACAATCACAAGTAGGAGAGGAGTCGACAAAGAGGAATGGGGCATTTGTGGACATATACAATTAGGGAGAGGGGGAAGGGTACCCCCTCTAAGGGTTATATAAATCCTTAATATTTTGA
The DNA here is from genome assembly GCF_053477565.2 of Lygodium microphyllum. Taxonomy (NCBI): domain Eukaryota; kingdom Viridiplantae; phylum Streptophyta; class Polypodiopsida; order Schizaeales; family Lygodiaceae; genus Lygodium; species Lygodium microphyllum. Next base: position 3,111,711 of record NW_028229517.1, read on the forward strand.
GGCACGAGATTGCCATTGTTTTTTTAAATAGGCTAAAACGTTGGAGAGAGAGAGAGAGAGGGGGGGGGGAGGGAGAAAGAAGATAGAGAGAAAGTGAGAGAGGTAGAGACAAAGAGAGAGAGGGAGAGAAAGAAGATAGAGAGGAGAGATAGAGGAAGTTAGATAGTGCGAGGGAAAAAAACTTATTCGACTCTCCAACAACTATCTTCGACCTTCCCCAATACAATTGTTCCTTTGTGGCCATTCTTGCAAAGCCACACTCTTAGCCATTATCAATCACCTCCCTGAAGCAAGCTCAAGAAAATTGTCGAAGATGTATTAGATGAATTTCGAGAAGGGCCTTCTATACGTGAAATGCAACCTTCGAACAAGAGGTGACATGGCACCCAAGAAAAGCACTTCACTCTCAAAGCACACGAATGTGACTACAACAACTATTCCACATGTATCGCAAACTATGTAGTTGCCTTTTATAAATTTTGACTTCCTTTCACCTAAGAAAATTCTTAGAAGGATAAGTGATTTGGTAGTTGAAGATAAGCTACAATTTGGTAAAAGTAAATATTAGACTAGTATAATCAGTACCATGATTTACTTGATGATAAACTTTATACAATTGTACTCTAAGGAAAGATAAATTATGGATTATATCTTCTTTGCGAAGTATTCAAGGACACTATTTGGTTTCTTGAATTGGTCTTTTTAAAGACAAGGTTTATTGAGATGGCTTTCCTCGCCGAATATAATTTTTTTTACTCTTATGGAATATTCAAAGTGATTGTTTGGTTGATATTATGGAAAAGGAATGTTTTTATAGTGGTTGACAATAATAGACTACATGTCTTGGTTGTGTATTTGTAAAAGGTTAAAATAAAGGATTGCACCACTAGACCTCCCTTAAGGCTACTTGTGAAACCCTACACCAAGGGGGCTAACTTTATCCCTTTGGAGAGCTCGAACTGGTCCCGATGGCAAGTGGTTGCTCTTTAAGAGGATGTTAGGTAAGTGATGGTAAGGGTGCTAGACGAGTTATGGATAATAAATTCCTTATGCACTTTAGGAACTATCTAACCCCTATGTGATCCAGGATGGTATTCCTAGAAAGCCTTGATATTAGTTTTTTTATTTCTGTGTATGGGTGGAAGGAAAATTTGTAATGCTTTTGTATGGATGGGAGAAAGAACTATCATGAGAAAATGAATAAAGAAATGGTTTGGAACTACTTGAAAAAGGACTATTTTATCATATTTGAGTATTGTGATGTAAATTACGTGAAAGAACTAAGTGAGCTAAAAGGTTAGTTAAGGAAGCTGCCTTTATGTATTGAAACATAGGCATGGTAGGTAATTAAACAACTAAAGCTAATCCAAAGAGGGAAGGGGGAGGGTGAGATCTCCAATGGGCCCCTCCTAAAGCAATGCGGTCTTGGTTAGTAAAGAGTTTTTCTCCAAGGTTCTAGAACTAGAAAAAGATTGAATGCTTAACTACCTAATGTGTCGTCTTAGATCGTGACCAATACCATTTTAGGGGACAAAAATCAAGACTTTACCCTATGAGTAAAGGGGTCAACGTGTATCGCTCCCACTTATTTCTCAATCACTATGAACCAAGTGCAGCATTGATCTACTTTAGTTTAGGCTAATGAAGACCAATGCTAAAGAATTAATAGGTAACCTTAGCCTACTCTAGAAACCTAGATTCAAGACAAAATCCTTATGGGTTATTGGCCAAACCTTCCATTCCAAAGTGGACTCAAGAAAACCTAAGTGACAAATCCCGTGCTATTTCAAAAAGTATCAAATAGTGTTACTTAGGAAAATCTCATGATGGATGTATGCATATGTATATATACACATACATACATATTGGGTAGCCAATTGAGTCAATAAATGACACAAAAAAACCAATCTAGCAAGATAACCTGCAAGCCAAGAAGTATCTCTATCTTGGAGAGTCCCTATGAGAAACTCGAGCCATATAAAATCTGAGTAGTTAAGGAGTGACATGAGCTTTAAGTGTAGCTAGATCAAGAATGGGTGAGCTTATTGGGGATATGTACAAAAATCCACATAGCAGCACTTGGAAGTACATGTAAACCTAGAGGAAATAACCAAGGAACTAGAAGAAAATTCAACTAGTGGTTTTGCTCACACAAGCATGTCTTGGAGGTTTCTTTGCTACATTGATAGTAACTATGTATTTAATAAAGGATTTAATCATTGGCAAAATCTTGCCACTTGGTCATCAACATCCATGATAGGGGCATATTTCTTAAGTGTGACAAAGTAAGAGTATTATGATTTGAGGTAAAGATTTTGCTACTTTGAGTTGAAAAATTTGTTCATCTTGATACACTTGTATGTAATTGTGGGAGCTTTCGCTCAACCACCAAGACCCACAGAATGCTTATTGTTTCAAGCGTTCCAAGCGAGCTCTAATGGCTACCTCTCACATAGCTGATGCGCCCTTGATCCTAAGAGTGTAGTGAGCTTACCTTGATGCCGATATGAGTTGCTTCCTCCCTTCCACACTTCGGTAGCTCCACGATCCTAGATGCTAGCTCAAGAATGCTCAAGCATCCTCCTCCACCAAGCTCCAACCTCCATAGCTATGCGCACAAAAGAAGGAAAGGGAAGAGAAGAGAAGAGAAGATGATGAAGAGTTTCACCCCCTTGATCCCTCACTCCCTCTCACTCCCTCCCTAACTCTCACAAGGGCACACACACATGCAAGGAGAGGAGAAGAAGAGGAGAAGAGAAGAGCTCTTGTTGGGCACACACCAAAGAATGAGCTTCCATTCACTTTTTGAACTTTATATATACAAACCCTAAAACCCCATGGGCACCCATCCTTTTTTACATGACCGGCCATTGTGGCAAGGTCCCTTTTTCTAATTCCCTCTTTTTGCTTTGTGCCCTAGGCCTATATTCGGCTATTCTTTTACAGGTGGCACAGGAGGGAGCCTGGCGCTCTTTTACAAAAGTTTTTTGGAGTTTTTGAGGTGCCTTTTATTTAAAAATATGCTTTTGGCCCCGGCTTAGCTTTGGAGTTTGCCTGCATGTCTTTACTCATTTTCCATCTTCTTTCTGCTTTTTCATTCGTCTTTCCTTCTTTTCAGCTTGGAGTTAACATTACCCCCCTCCGAGACGGGTGCCAGTCCCATGGCACTCTTGTCGACTATTGGTGGTTGAAGAGGTAGTGGGCGGAGCAATGATGTGGGGGCAGGGCAGCATGTAGACTCGGGTGGTCGTGGAAGCGTGGGAGGAAGGTTGGGTGGAGAAGTAACGCATGTTGATGAGGGCCTCCGAATTTGGTGGGTGGGCGCAGTGGTGGTGCTTGGAAGAACAGAGGGTGGTGCGCCCCGTAAGGAGGGGGATGTTTATCTTAGCGTGCAGTGAGAGCGGCTCAAGGTGACAGGTCTAACCATAGATGAGTGGCCTCCCTAGGTATGTCCTGCCCTTGTTGGGCCCTAAGCGTGCAGTGGGGGGGCAAAAAATGGCTAGGGGGTTAGGAGTGGAGCCGTCCGACCAAAGCCACCGGGCACACCTAACTTGAGGAACCCTAGGTGCGGTGCTTGTGCTTTATGTGGTGCTTAGTGGTTGTGGAAGTGAGTTGTTTGGCTTATGTCATGCGTAGGGATGCACAGGTATGCCATGTGTAGGGAGAGTTATTTTTTTTTCTTTTTTTTCTCTTTTTTTTTGGCACTACTAGGAGAATGACGGCCAGTACCTAATCTTCCTTGTTTGATGGAGGCGGAGAAGGAGGTCGGATGGATTTTCTCATGGCGGCTTTGCATGTACGCTTTGAGGTTCATGTTGACATGGAGAGAGGTGGTAGAAAGGAAGGGGTGGTTGCACCTAGTAAACTGGCTATCGTTCATGTCTTCTAGGAGAGCTAGGCAAAATGAGGGAAGTAGGCTAGCTCTCATCATTAGGCATGCCATAGCGCAGCTATCAATAGCATTGGGGTCAAAAAAGAGGGGGGGCAAGCCACTCTCTTGTGGTGTCGGATCTTGCTTGAGCAATAGCTTAAGAAGCCTAAGGTAATTACATGTAGTTATAAAGGTGGGATCTGGACATGAGGAAAAGTCTGCGAGAAAGCGCGTCATGGAGTCACTGAGGCTTCCTAAATAAAAAAGGAGGGCATGCTCGAAGGAGGTGGTGTTGGAGTTGTAGATGATGGGGAAGTCATGCCGCCCGTGGAGGGTGGCAACAAAATCCATACCTACCCTACGAGGATAATCCATGAATGTGGGGTTCTTCCTCTCGTAGGGTAGGGTGTTGCAAAATGCCATCCAGGCGAGCATGTTAATATCGCATACTCGCCTTCTCCAGAGAGATTGGCAGTTGTAGCCCCTTACAATGTGTGGGACATCGAACACTTTGTCTTGCCAAAACTCTGCTTCCTCCGTGTCCCACAAAGTGGAGGTCTTTGCCCTGTCTTCCAGTCATTTTTGGCCTAGCCAACTGCCAGCCGCGATCATCTCCTCCATTACCTTAATTGGTAGGACCCTTCTCACGCTGTTAGGCATGAGGAAACTGAAAGTAAAAGGGTCATTTTCATTTTCCTGCTATTCCCAAATTACCAGCTCCGCATGGAATTGGGTTGGGAGGTCATTGGGGCATGGTGGGAGGGATGTGGATGGCCGCACGGCAGGTTTGGCTCGCAATTGCCTTTGGGTTTCTTCCACTAATTTTCTCCGTCGCTCCTTGAGCGTGGTTTGTATGTGCAGGGGCGGGTCGAGTTGTTGTTGTTTCTAATTGTGCAGGGAGGGGGGTTGTGGGATTATTTCTTCGCTGGTTCTTCTTATAACAAATTCAATGTCAGTGTCGTCCCCCTGTGGGTTGTCTAGCTGTGCTCCTTCCTCAAAGTCAAGTTCATCCACCTCCTGGGGGGTTAGGCTGGCCAATAGCAAGTATTTTTGTTGTTTTTCCAAGCCCAGCCTAACCTCCGCAGGTTGGGGTGGCATCTGTAGCCCCGCATGCAGGGCTTTGCATGCGATGCTAAGTTTCTTTTGCACCATCTCCAATGACTACTTTCCCTCCGGTCAGGTCGGGTCTAGTAATGTGTTGAGGAAGCCCTATTGCTGGTGGGAAGTGTATCTGGGCAGCGTCCGCTTTGCTTTCTGCCAAGATTTTTTCTTTTTCCACCAAAGTGAGGCACCGCGCCAGTGCCTTCACCCATTTCTCATTCTGCTTGGCCCATTCCTCGGCACTTCTATTCATTCCTTCCATGCTCTCCCCTTGCTTTTGTGCTAGGGTTATGAGCTTTTGCTCTTGGGCTCTGAGTTATTTGCTCATACTCTCGTGCTCCTTCCTTCCAAGGTGTACTTCATTGGTCATGGACTCAATCTCTTTTCGTTGTTGCTCCTTATCTTGTCTTCTCTCCTCTTCTTTGGCGTTTAGTTCCTCCGTCATCTGCTCAATGTTGGCGGTTTTCGCCTCCAGTTTCCCATGTTGCAGCAAGAGGAGCTTGTATTCTTGCTGCATCTGCACAAGTTCTTAATTCTCGTTCTCAAGCTGCTATTTGTAGCTTTCTTCCATGTCTTCTTTTGCTTTCAATTCTTGCTTGAGGTCAAGTATTTGATGTTGTTGCATGGCTATGATGCAGGTTTTCTCCAGTTGGAAGGCGCCCACTGACTCTTTCTCAGCGACCAACTCAGCCACCTCCATTCTCTTTTCCTCCTTCGCCCTCTCCAATTGGGAGAGCAGCTCGGCGACGTATTCGTCGTAACTGGATGGTGGCGTCATTATTGCGTGGATGGGGGTGGTTGAGGTCTTCACATGCGGGCACTTCTGGTCCTTACTCGATTCTGCATCCGCGGCTGGTCTTTTTTGCCCCATGGCCATGGTTTCTGTGCTCTTCGCTTGGGCCATTTCTTTATTGATGAAGTATTGCATCCAGGCTACAAAGTTTGAAACCTCCATGATGGTGGGGATGCTAGGGGTGAGCATAGCAGCTTCAATGGAGGGTGCCATGAGGGTGGGGATAGGATGGAGGGGTGCTTTGCCTTTGCCTTCCGGGACTGCAGGCGACACGGCTTTTGGTGCCTACGCCCTAGAGCTAGGCCCTTCTCCGCGCAGCTAGCTCCAGGCTTCTGGATCATTCGCCCTGCATTGTTGCTCGATGGACCGGCGTGTGGTCTCAGCCAAGTTCTCCTCTTCCTTTCTTCTTAATTCCTCTTCTTCCTTTGCAACTCTTCTTTGCCTCTCTTTTTTGGACTTTCTATATTCTTCCTCCAGTTTCTCATTTTCTTCCTGCTCCTCTCTTTTTCTATTTTCAGCCTCCTACTTCGACGCCTTTTTACCCCGCTTGACTTGCTCTGTTGCTTCTTCTTCTTCTTCTTCCTGCTTTCTCTTCTTCTCCCTCTCCTCGGCCTCGCTGAGGGATTGTCTTTTTGCTTTTTCCAAATCTTCCTTTTCCTTCCTGTGGCCTTCATCAGGTTTCTTTTTCTTCTGCATTGTCTTCTTCTTGGTTTCTTTGACCTGTTTTTTGCCTAATCACTCTTCTTGCCCCTGTCCTTCCTTATCGGTCTCAATCCTATGCTGGACCTCTCCTGGTACTATTGAGGGGGTGACCTGTTGGGTGTTTCCCCTTCCCCCTCTTCTGCATCCTGCATCTCTTTCACAGTCTCCTATATGAAGGGTATTAAGATGCTTCCATAGGCGATGAATGAGGCCTTGGATGAAGCCTTTTTTCTTTATGCGGCCTTAGATGACGGAGACTCTCCCCCTGCGGGCATGCTCCCTAAAGCCAGTGCCTTAGCCTCCTGGTCGATAGATTTATGTGCATAGCCATTCCAATCAACTTCATGCATGGTATGAGCCGCCACGTTCTCCAGTATCGGCACACTGATTCGGTACATCAATGCATTGTAGTGCTGGGGCTGGAAAAGAGTACGTGTACCAGTTTTGCCTGCAATCTAGTTTCTGCATCAGGGATATCTTGAATGCTGATGTCGTTGTTTGTCAGCACGTCCTCCTTTGTCATCCCCATCATGGCGTACACATCTCTCTTCTGCTTCTTTTCTATTTTGGGTTCTAGTCCCAGTGCCTTTTCCACTAAGGCGGGGGTTAAGCGAAGCAGTACTCCTTGCTTGACGTTTTGTCCCCTTCCCATTGTGACGGTGCCGCATTCTTTGTCGGGGTCGTAAGACGTGAGAAATTCCATGCACCTTGTGTGGTCGGATTCTTGTGCGAATCTTTCCAGGTACCTGGTGAAGTTGCAATTTTCAACGACTCTCTTGGCCGCCTCTTCCTTGGCCACCAATCATTCTATGTTGTGAATAGTTCGGAATTTTAGTTGGTTGTACGCGCGGCTCTCCAGGGTGATGCTGTACTGCGCTCTCCTCCTCCGTGAATGGAAGCCGATGGGCATGGTCTTGTTGCGACATTTTTTGTTCCTATCATGAACCCCAGTTTCCATTAGTTCTTCCAAATCGATAATACAAAAACATCCTAGACTGAAAAGGAAAGATTTACGTGTTTATTGAATGGAAACCTTAAAATCCTATTCAATGTGAAGCCCCCCTTTTCAGCTTTAACTTTTTGCCTTATATTAAAGTTATCTTGTCATTTTTCTACTTTGCATGTTGCCTATGTGCTTAGCATTTTTCTTGACTTCTGCGAATTTTAATTGATCTCTTGATGCTCCTTACTCCCCTTTCCCTCCCAGTTTGAGAAGAATCCTTACTAGGATTGAAGGTGTGGGGGGTTGAGGACTTTGGAATGGGTCTTAGGAGTCATCAGTGTAGGAACCAAGTGTAAAAGTCGGGATTGTACTCTGACTGAGCTGTGAGATCAAGATCAGCCGAGCAAGTGCCCAAGTGCGTTATGTAAGTGAGAACATCTGTTAGGAAGTCACCGGAGGCATTGCGGCTAGCAATGTGTAGCTCCTCCTCAGTCAGTAGGCAATCAAGGTAAGGATGTCCCTTGATGTGCTCCTCCAGGGGGTGATTGCGAAGAGTGATCAACACTCTATACGAGGTTGGCATGATATAAGTGGGGTCGTACTCCGTTGTTTTGATTGCGCGACACTGCTACGCGTTGGTCATAACTCGGCAGCCCTCTACTTCCCATTGCGACCTAAGAGTGTACCAATGCTGTAAAAATGGGGATTCCGTCCTAGCAAGTTGGGATAATTCTGCGATTTCTTGGTCGGTGATGGCAGAAGTAGTTCACTGGTAGTATGATGTTATGAGACGCTGTTTGAGTGCTTGCTCTTTGGAGACCTCGCTGTCCAGTGATACAGCCGTGGAGTTTGCTACCTTTGCAAAGGCAAGTTCAAACGTCTCTCAAGAACAAGGCATCGTGTGAATTTCCGTTGCAAAAGGTTTCGGCAACAAGCCTAAGTCCAAGCAGTCATAGCTTAGAGCCAGGTCTCTGAAGGTGGCATCGAGCCGTCTAATGCAATCAACCACATCATCCCCTGTATCTACGGCTAGATCTGAGGCCAGTGTAAAAAATGACTTTCGCTCGTAGGAGGGCTTAAGACCTGTCCGTGATTGGGGTTTGATGGCCCAAGAGCCTTTGACAGTGGATAGTTGTGGTTGCGGGTGTGCCAGAGGTTGCGGTTGGGCATCCTGGCTTAGGACTAGTGGAGTGGCAGCTACTTCGGATGGATTGCTGCCTTTAGCATGGATCATTGTCATCGGATGGACTCTAGTGCGTGATGGGTTATGCGATGGTGTTTGTCGTTTGGGATGGTAGGCTTGTTCGAGTCTCTCGGGCATATGTGTAGATGGGCTTGTTGGACGTGGTCCTAGGGAGCACTGCGGCTTGTTGTGTTGAGGTTTGATGGGGCTGGGGGTGATCAAGATCGGGGGTAGCATACGAATGGTGGTCTTGGCCAGGTGGGTTTTAGGGATATACAAACAGGTGTTTCCCTCATAGTAGCCTTGCGTGAGAGCAGGAGATCTTTGGGGACCCACCTGCGCCAATCATGCCCTGATTTCTGTAATTGTGCCTTGGTGTCCTAGTTTTAGTGCCATGGGTCTTATGCGATCGTGCATGGTGACTCCTAGGCAGCAGTTGTGGTTGCTTAGGCCTCCATTGGAAACTATGTTGTTGAGCTTTAGCTTTTGTCACCATGAGTAGTGGTTCTTGAGTAGTGGTGGGGGCCGGTCACTACCCCTCTCCTTAAATTCCGATGCAAATAGTTTTACTGATGGTCGTGTGGACTGTTCCATCGCGCCACCCTTGTTGAAAGGTGCATCAATACGGATGTTGCCTATGGTGAGGTGAATGCGTTGCAACTCATAATCGACGTGGCAACGAGTTTTCTTCTTGAAGGTTTGCCCTAGCAATGTCTCCGTGCCTGCATCCTTGGTGTTTGGCAGCACATAGAATATCATTGGTACAGTTTCGGTCTCGATGGAGACAGCGGCCCTACACTTACCGAGGAGTACATAGGAGTGGTTTCCATATGGGTTCAACCTAGCGTTAGTGGGTTGTAGTGGTGGTTTGCAAAGTTGGGTCAAATGATCATGAGTTAGGACATTGAAGTTCGCTCCCTCATCAATTAAGGCATTGAGGACGCATGTCCGCTTGGTAGTGACCGTGATGTGTAGGTACGCAGGTTCTATGACTTCCTCCTCTACGTCATCTATTTCGGTGATGGTGGCTGCACGGACGTTGACTGGTGGTTCCAACATTGGTGGTTCATGCAAAGGATGCGCGGGGGGATAGTACTTCTTGACACGGCTGCCATTGAAGAAGCCAATTTCGTCTCGCCGGCTAGAGTTTCAAGCTCGACGTTGCTTGTTCGGCTGATTGCACGGACCCTGAAAGGTCCAAGACCCCAAAACTTCATTTTTTGCTTGTGCCCCTTGACTGAGTATAGAAGCACTAGGTCGCCTTGTTCGAAGTCGTGTTGCTTGACATGTTTGTCAAACGAGATCTTGCGTTGTGCCTTCTCGCATCATATGAGTGCGTGAGTGGCTAGAAGGCGGGTCTCTGAGAGGCGTTTGAGTTCTACTAGTCGTTGCGTCCATGCTTCATTTCCTTCCCATCACTCCTGAAGCACAATTCATAGGCTAAGCATGAAGAAATCTACGGGGAGAATTGCTTCGGTTCCGTAGGTGAGCGTAAAGGGGGTCTGTCCGATGACTGTTTTGTAAGCTGTGTGGTAAGCCCACAAGGCCACCATTAGCTTGTTATCCCAGTCACTACGTGAGGCTGAGACTACCTTGGTTAGGATGTTGACAAGAATCTTATTTGTGGGTTCCGCCTGGTCATTTTCTTGACGGTATTATGGGGAGGATTTCCAATGGATAATCAGGAAGGTGGATAGGAGATGAGTTATCACTTCATTGATGAAGTGTGTCCCCTGGTCACTGATTAGTTCGATGGGGCATCCAAATCATGAGATCACCTACTCCCATAAGAACTTAGCAGTCATTCGAGCATCGTTCTTTCGGGTCGCTCTCGCTTCTACCCACTTTGCTAGGTAGTCTATGGCCACAATGATGTATTTGGCCTAAGAATATTGCGCAACAGGATTGATGGGTCCTATGAACTCGATTCCCCATTTTTTGAAGGGTTGTCGTGCAATGACTGGGGTCAACTCCATCTGATCCTTGTGAATCAGGACCTTTTTCCGCTGACATTCGTCACAATGCTTAACAAATCGCGCAGCATCATGGAACATCGTCGGCCACCATAGTTGAGATTACAGCACCTTGCGGGCTGTTGTGTCTCCACAAAAGTGTCCTCCCGCAATCCCACTGTGTGCCTCTGAGAGCACGTTATGCATCTCATGCTCACACACGCATCTACGCATCAATCCATCTTGCCCTAATAAGCCATACAACTGGCCTGCTATCAGTTGTGAAAAAGTGAATGAAGAAGCTCATTTAGAACAATGCAGGAGAAGGCAATTGCAAAGGACCAAAAGATGGATCCGTCTAAAACTATCTTCAATTTCAAAAGATGGATCTGTCTAAAACCATCTTCAATTTTAAAAATGGATCTGCCCATCAGCCTCTCTCCATGCAGGGATCCCTCCAATACGATATTCAATTTCAAAGGACAAATCCCCTCAACAACAGCATTAAAGAAGGACCCACCCCAACTTCATCTCCAATTTCAAGGACCAGTCCACCCTCGCAAGGGCTTGTATACTAACTCAAAAAAAGCCACCTGCTTACACATATCCCTCCTACCAACCACTCCACATCAGTGCCATGGGAGTGGCACTAAACTAGGAGGGGGATAATGTTAACCCCAGCTCGAGACGGAAGAAGCAAGTTGGAGAACAAGCAAAGGTGCAAGGATGGCCTCTAAAATTAAGCTAAAAGAAAAAGTTCATTTTTAAGTGAAAGGCACCTCAAAATTTTTGTAAAAGAGTACAAGGCTTGCTCTTGTGTAAATTATAAAAAAGAGTAGATGGGCATAGGCTAAAGAAATAGGCCAAGTAGAAGGGAATGGAAAAGAGGGACATGCCACTATGGCTGGTCATGTAAAAAGGGGATGACCCTCTATGGGATTTTAGGGCATGTATATAAAGTTCAAAAAGTTAATGAAAGGTTATTCTTTGCTGTGTGGCAACAAGAAACTCTTCTATTTTCTTCTTCTCTCCTCTTTTTTTCTTGTGTGTGTTTCAGAGAGGGAGTGTGACAGTTTGAGGGAGTGAGTGTGTGAGGGTGAGGGATCGAGGAGGTGAAGCTCTCCACCATCTCCTCTCTTCTTCTTCTCTTCTCTTCTCTTCTCTTGTCTCGTGCCATGCAGCTATGGAGGATGGAGCTTGGATGTGGAGGCTTGAAGATGCTTGAGCTTGCATCAAGAATCATGGAGCTACCAATGTGCTTGGGGGAGGAGGCAACTCATTCAAGCATCGAGGTAAGATCACTACACTCGTAGAGAGGGATAGCGCATTGGCTATGTGAGAGGTAGCCATTAGTGCTCGCTTGAAATGCTTAAACAATAGGCGGTCCGTGGGTCTTGGGAGTTGAGTGTGAGCTCTTGTCTCTACAAAGTATGCATGGGAGATCTTGAAGGCATTTGGTATGACTGAGGGCAAGGAGATAGCTACACCTATGGAGGTGAATGCAAAGTTATCTGTTGAGGATACATGAGCACTAGTAGACATTGGGAGGTACAGGAGGTTGGTCAGTAGTTTGTGATCTACTTGTGTAACACTAGACCACATATATCATTTTTGTTGTTGGTGTTTTGAGCAGGTTCTCAAACAAACCTCATGAGGGTTATTGGAAAGGTGGGATGCGGGTGCTTAGATACTTGAAGGAAACTCTTAACTATGGTATCATATATAGTTTTGGAACTTCTCTTGTGGAAAACTGTGACTCAGATTGGGCAGGAGATAATGATTCCAGGAAGTCAATTTTTGGTTATTATTTTTCTTTGGGTTCAAGAAATTTCTCTTGGATTAGTAAGAAGCAACCAACAGTGGCATTGTCTTCTATCGAAGTAGAGTACAAGGAAGAGTATTTTGGTGTATGTGAAGCAATATGGTTGAGAAGGATCCTATGGCATATGGGAGTGCAGTATGAAGAACCGACTGTGCTGAGATGTGACAATTAGAGTTGCATCACCATTTCCCCCCTTCACAAATATCTATAATCTATCTTTAACCCAGTCAGATTTGTTCCATCTAGCCTTAAGCTCTTCACCTATCTTCTGTCTAGATCGCCATATAAGCTTCATAGTGGAAGCATATGGGTGAATAGAGCCATCTTTGTATCAGTTGTTTGGAGCTAAATAAATTTTTATTTTTCCTCTTATCTATTGTGTACTCTCTATCTCTTTCTCAGATTCTATTCGTTGCGCCCTGTAATTTTTACAAGCGGCAATTGGATGCTATTGATAAAGTGACAAGCTAGGTGAAAGAGGCTTAAGTGCACCTCTAGGGCATTGAGCCCATCCTGAACGAAGGGCACACAACATGTCGACAATGAGTCCGCTCATTTCTCCTACCTACATAGGAATAGAGGAAAATCACAACCCCGATGCAACTCCTCCCATGCAAGTAGGATCAAGGTTCAATGTCAATCGTAGAATGACCACTAGAAGCAAGACGTCAACAAATGTGCGCATGAGAGATTAGATGCTAGCTTATTTGACATCAACAAAACAAATATTCAAGAATTTGGAAACTTTCATAAATTTTGGGAATTCCTAATGTGATTATATTTGGACATATGGTCAAATATTATCCCTAGATACTACATAAGCACTCTCTCCAAGTCCCACTCTCAAATATGTGTTTAGGATGTAGCCCCTTGGCCAAATCTTTACTCCGTATTTGAAAGTAGAACTTTTGAGTTTCCCAAATTCTCTAATATGGTATTAACACCAGTGTCCCTATAGTCAGGACGACTGATAATGAAGCAAAGCCCTTCACTTTGGAATGCATTAGAAAAGTGGATTGATTGACCAAAGGAGTCAAAAACATCATTCACCCAAGGTAACATTGTTGGCATACACATACCTAATCTAACTTTAAATTCCATAATAGGAAACCTACAAGTAAATGCCTTCTAGGCAGAAATAGAGATGCACATAGTACTTCCTATTATCACATGGGAGAATCTGCGAGAAAGGGAATTGTAGATGCATGAGTGGGAGTTGGCATCCTTAGCCATGCAGTACTGCAAGCTTGGGCACCCCACCTGTAATAACCACACGATTTGACATTACATTCACCAATGGAATAAAGGTCAGGCCATTTGATGTGTTGAAGGACTGGTCTATAAAAACTGCAGATGTCATATTTTTAGTAAAATTTATTGTTATGAAGGGAGTCAACCATGACATTCTATTTGGTTGGCCATGGATGAGAAGTGCTCGAGTGATTAAGGATTAGGAAAACAGGCTTATATTATTTGAAAATTGCACAAAAATTGTTGGGATTGAGATTTGGACACTTGGAAGACCTCATCTATTGACCTTGATGCCATCTTTGCCACCTTGCTGAAGGGTGATACCAAATCCACACTAATGCTTAAGAAGTACATCCCTTGTCCTGACAATGAGAGCATTGGATACATATCCTTGCAACAATTGATTTTGCCTTCTTGGATGATGAGGATGATTATAAGGAAGTAGTTGATACAACTAGTAGTGTGGAGAAACAAGGAGAAATGAAGAATGACTTAGATCAAACACTACCTTCAGTTCTGATTTGCATTATGGCACCATATGCTAAGGTAGCCTCTGGCATGTCATCCTACAATGTGCCTACAAGGAAGTTGGTCTTGATGAAGATCCTAGACTTATTAAAGAGAAGTTGCATGAGGACCTTGGTGTTGGAAATGCAATCCACACTTGCTAAAGAAAAACTAGCTCACTATTGGTACAATGACAATGTGTTGAGACTAGGTTTCAATCCTAGGTCAAATGGAGGAAGATTTCTATAATTGGATACCAGAGTGTTTAAGACAATTACCAATCCATCAAAATTTGGTGGACAAATACGAAGACACCTGCAAGCTAACTTCTCACTAGTCTTTTGAATCCTAGCACCAACTGTTTGGTTGCACAGAATCTTGATCCTGGTGATGAATGATTCAGCTATCAGCTATCTCTCCTTTAGCAAACTTCTCTGCTACTAGTTTATTCTTTAAGTTCTAAATCCTTGTTTTATTTCATGTTTTGTACTGACTCCTTAGTACATTCCAATCCTCTGATTCCTTGGTTATATGCTAAATCATAGTCAAAATGCTATTAGAATAGCTTGTAACTAAGGCACAGAGTGCATCTGTGTTTCTTTGTTTCCAAGCTAGCAGAAGATCTAAATTTGGAGGAATCTAAATACTCAAATTTGATGGGTTGGGGATGGGTTGTGGTTCTAGGTCAGTCCCTTGCACCATCTCTAGAAGCTCATAAGAATCAAGGATAGTTGTGATTTTAAACTTCCAGAAAGTATAGTTTGTATCATCTAACTTAACTTTGCTGAAGGTTGGTGGATGAATCCTTAGTGTTTAAATTGTTGGTACAACAACACCACTACCTAATGTGCCAACGCCGCTACTTGATGCGGCATACGATATGTCTTCTCTTCGCTATTGAATCCCTTTCCTCTCATGTAGTCTTCACTCTTCAAAGCCCCTTGGGCTCTCATACCATGTAGAAATTATTGACAATGCTGAGAAAGTTGTTTGAAATGGGAGAAAGGAGGAATAACTTGCCTGAGCTAAGTGCTCTTATAACCATTGCTGGTGTGGGCACAAGTAAACATTGGCATGAATGATTTGGTCACATTGGTTTTACATTGTTAAAACGAGATACATAAGTAGGGCATGGTTACTCACCTATCTACAATAATTGAAATGAAGGAACCATGTGAACTTGTATGACGGGCAAGTAAGAAAGAAAGGCATTTCCATAAGAAAGCAAGAATAGAGTGAAGACTCCTCTATAGTTGGTATATGTTGACTTGTGCAATAAAATGCCTACAAAAGCCTTGGGAGGATCTTCTTATTTTATTTTGATTGTCGACGACTATAGTAGGAAGATGTGGGCGTACTTCCTTTGTGATAAGGCTCAAGCTTTTGTTGAGTTTAAAGAATGGCTAAACTTGTTGAGAATGAAATAGAGTAAAGTGTGAAGAAGTTTATAACATATGGTGGTGGTGAGTTCAACTCAAAGAAGTTTGAAGACTTTTGCAAGAGCAAGGGATTAAGCATCAATTGACAATGCCTTATACACCTTAGCAGAATGGCATTGTTGAACACCAAAATCACACCATTGTGGAAATGGAAAGGGGGTGCATGCTTAAGGGCAAGGGATTACCTAACCAATTTTGGGCAAAAGTTGTTAATACTACACTCTACTTTCTCAATCGAAGTTATACAAAGGCTCTTAAGAGCAAAACTCCTCATGAGGCCTATTCTAGTAAGAAACCATCTATCTCACATTTTAGAACTTTTGGATGTGAATGTTATGCACATGTTCCAAAGGATAAG
Organism: Lygodium microphyllum; assembly: GCF_053477565.2. Lineage (NCBI taxonomy): Eukaryota > Viridiplantae > Streptophyta > Polypodiopsida > Schizaeales > Lygodiaceae > Lygodium > Lygodium microphyllum. The sequence goes on from NW_028229517.1 coordinate 3,127,633, forward strand.
AGAAATAAGTTAAATCCAAAATGCACAAAATTCATCTTCTTGGGTTATAGTGATGAACAAAAGGCTAACAAATTGTATGACCAAGAGGCAAAGAAAGATCATAGTGAGGCATGATGTGGTGTTCAAGAAGTAGCGACATACAGTGGAGGAGAATATTATTTATTCCCCTTTATCATCCAGTGAAGAAGTAGTCCACTATGAACCTATCCCAAGAGTTATTCCTACTCTCAAGGAGGAGAAAGCATCTTCCTCAGATAACGAGGACAAAGTCCACCAACTTGCAATCATGTCACCGAAAAAGCCATTGCCATGATGGGTGAAGCAGGCCTATGATCATAGTAATCGTGTGCCTATTACAGTTGAAGTAAAGGTAGATAGACCAAGGAGGTCTGTGAGAATAGAGGAGAAAAGAAAGACTTCTGCTCACCTAATCAATATGGCCTTGATGGCTAAGATTAGGAGAGAAGTAAAGGAGCCAGCAAACTTGGAAGAAGCACCTGCCGATCCAACATGGAGAGTAGTTATGTAAGCTAAGTATGACAACATAATGAAGAATGACACTTGGGAGCTAGTGGATTGGCTAGAAAAAAGGAAGATTATTCACACCAAGTGGGTCTGGAAGGTAAAGTGGTAGCTTAGAAAAGTACAAATCCAAATTAGTTGCACAAGGATTTTCACAAGTTGAAGGAAGGGATTTTTAAGAATCATTTGGTCCAATTGCTAGAATGACCACTATTCGCACAATACTTGTAGTGGCCACTCAGAAGAAGTGTCCAATTTACCAAATGGATTTTAGATCAATGTTCCTAAATGGTGACATCAAGGAGGCAATGAACATGGCTCAGCCCACCAAGGTTTGAGGCCCCATTCTAAGAACAAAGTTTGTAGGCTAAAGAAGACATTGTATGGTCTGAAACAAGCCCCTAGAGCATGGTACCATCAGATAGATAAACTCTTTTTAGGCTTGAATTTCAAAATATGTGCCTTAGATGCTAACTTGTATGTTTATAGGGATGGTAAAATGTCTATGGGTATTGTCCTATATGTGGACGACCTTCTTATTACTGGTGACTATGAAGATATGATCCATCAGACTCGAAAGGCTTTGAGCTCTGAGTTTGAAATGATAGACTTGGGCTTGTTGCACTATTAAGGTTAGGGCTAGAAGGAAAAATGATGCAAGAATGATAGCAAAGTTCTTATGGGAGCAAGTAATATCACAATTCAATTACCCCATAAAATCATGAGCAATCAAGATACGCAATTCATTAATGAAGCAATTTCACACTTTTGTCCACATTCATGATCATACAAAAAAAATCCTCCCCATATCACCCACAAAAGCAAGCACTCATGCTAAAGCTACAAACAAAATCTTGATTAATGTCTTGAGACTAAAACCGTCTCCACCTCTTAAAGTGATTGGGACAATAAGTTGATGGTAGCACTTTGGGCCTATTGCATAGCTTTCAAGACCGCGAGTGGCCAAGCCCTCTTTAAATTGACTTATGGTACCGATGCAATTATGGCAATTAAATTATTTGTCCCAAGATTGAGAGTCAAATTTTTGCCCCAAGCTTGGAAGTGGCAGTGCAAGAGAGGTGGAAGGCAAGAAATCTTGGACTGGAAGCTTCTTTCGCAGCTCATCTAGAATATGAACATATATGATACAACCAAACACTTTCAAGTGTGACACATCGGCCTTCTTGCTTGTAAAGCATTCTTTGAGGGTCATCTCATTAACTCTAGCTATGGGAGTTCTATTCATAATATAGACAGTAATATGAACTGCTTCAGACCAAAAATATTTTTCCATATTCTTTTCCCATCAGTGCCCATGCAACTTCTGCAATATGCCTATTGTTGGTTCTACGACCCCATTTTGCTGTGGGGTATACCTACAAGTAAATTGTCTCTTTATCCCATGAGACCTAAAGAAGCCACTAAAATCATTAGAGAGGTACTCTCCCCCTCCATCCGATCTCAAGCACTTAACCTTGATGCATGTTTTGTTTCAATAGTAACCTTGAAAGTTTTGAAGTCCTCAAATATATTACTCTTTTCCTTCATGAAATATACCCACAACTTCCTTGAATAATCATCAATAAACGTAACAAAGTATTTATTTCCACCAAGAGATACATTCCATGTAGGCCCCCACACATTCCATGTATTTATTTCCATGTAGTCATATGATTAGATGCACTTGAATCAACATAATATACATCATCATGTGTTCCCTTTCCTTTAACAGCACTCACATCATATGCTGCATTACAAACATATACTCATTTTTCTCTTCATTCTATTGTGAAGACAATGCATAGTTTCCTTGTTGCAATTTATTACTGCGCATATCATCCTTCTTAGCATAACAATGGGCTATAATATGACTTGTTTTGCCATAATAATGGCAAAAAATAGTAGAATTTCCAAAAGCAAGTTTTTCCATCATCCACCTCTTCCTTTGGAGCTCCCCTAGCCTCTAAAGTTTCCACGGTCTCTTGAAACCTATATTTCACCGAATTTTTGATTTAACCTGTGTTACCAGTTATCACTAGTATGTCCTATACCACGGCCTTTTGAAAAGGATCTGTCACCTCCCCTTCTTGAACTTGATTAAAATTCTTGGACATGTTCACCATTTCTTTCAATGAGTCACCATGCATATTGATTTTTTTGGTAATCATGAGAAAGGCCAATTCATCAAAATTTGAAAATGGCTTCCGTACATATATAGAAGTGACAAATGATTTTTAAGCCTTCTCATTATTAAGGCCACCCAAAGTAGATGAAATGAAATCATCATCATCAAGATTCCATCAATCTCTTCCAAAGCATCTGCAATGCTCCTCACCTTCAAAACATACTCATTGACATACATTTTCCCTTTCTTTAAATTATTCAACTCTCACTCTGGTTGAATCTTTCGTGCATTTGTATTTATTGAAAACATGCTATCAAAAATTATCCAAGCTACATGTGAAGTTTCTACATTCCTAATATGCCCCAGCATAGTATTATTAATGACTTGGAGATAGCCAATACATCACTTTTTGTCCTTTGCATTTCATTATTTCCACATCTTTAATTCATCTATAGTCTCGTAGGGTTACTTTGCTCTGTCGCTCCTTTTCTTCATGTGAAACGAGCTAATAAAGGCCTTTTCCAATAAGGAAGTTTGTCACACAAAATTTCCATGATGGATAGTTTTTGTCATCTAGCTTCTCAATGATGGGATTTCCATTGTTCTCTGCTATTATCACACAAAAATGATACAAAAAAGTAAGCAAGTCTTCTACAACCTTTCACAATAAGTACACAACAATACACCCACCAACCTTTTTCATTGACTCCTCAATAGTACATGTAATCTGCAACTTGTTTATAGATAAAACTTATGTTTTCTTCTTGAAAGCACCTCAAACTTATAGGTTTAAAATTTGTAACATGTGCACCCACTTTTGATCAACATAGCTGAAATTCTAGTATGTCCTGAAACTGTTATCCACAATCTTGAGTGTCTAAAATGAGGCCCGAAATGGCCTTAGATGGCTAAAAATTTGTGGAAAAGCCCTAAAGGGTTCATTTGCAAAATGTATAGTGCTCTGCTTGCACACCGAATCTCAAAGAAATTTGATACTTTTACTCTACCCTGCTTCTGGTGCCTTGACAGGCACTATCCAAGAGAAAGAGTGGAAGAATGGGAGAGCTTCTTACCTATTGCTTGCTTGTTTGACTCCTTTCTTCTTCTTCTTCACTTCAGCCTTCAAAACCAGCCTCTCTCAGTGACACCACTCTAATACGATCTCAAGAATTCACATGGTAGGGGGACTTACTTGGGTTGTTGTGCCAAACATACACCATACACAAAAGAGGGTGCTCACCCAAGAACACAAGAAGAGAGATAGAGAACAAAAATCATTTCTTGCTGGTTTCTTCTTCTTCTTCCACACAAAATACAAGGTACACAAAGTATATATAAGATCTAACATAAAGAAAAGTGGCCTACTAAGTCAACCAGTGTATAACTGACTATACTAATTAATTGGCGCTACAACTATGCTAGCTGTAGAGGTAGATGCAAAAAACTAAATATAATAAGTGATAAGTCAGTGGCCATGTGAGGATTATAATGACCACCAATGTTCTAAGTATAGACGTGCGGACCCATCTAGCTAGGTGGTTCATCATCAATGGTCTTGTTTTTGTAAGTTTAATCTTATTTATTTCTTTCACTTGATAGTCATATTATGACAAGCTACAGGTCTCTTGCAAGGAAGGGTAGGTCCACATGGACTTTGTCTATTAGATGATGAAGAAGGGGAAGAGGTTCACCGTCTTCCTTGGGCCACATATTGTAGACACATAAGACCATCTATGTGTTTGACAATTGTGCTACATGTGATGAGTCATTGGATTTGGCACATGTCATGGGTAGCTTCATGCTCGAATGTCAACATTAATACCACCTCAATTGTTTCAGTGCAATTCTACATAGAGATGGGTTTTGTGTGAAAGAAGGGTGCAACGTTGAAGAACTTGTGATAGTAAAGGCATGGATCACTGGGCACTACAGTGTGAAGAGTAAGTTGGCATAGTTATCCATCATGGTTATTTTACATGTAGATTACAATGCTAATTTGGTATGTTTATGTGTTTGGGATTGCCTATGGTTACTACTATGTAGACAATGAACATGTAGCTGAGGTCATCAAATTTGGAAAGATTATAGGATATGTGAAATATGACAGGCTAGGGCCGGTAAAATCTACTCCCAATCCCATATTTGGGGAGTCATACAGTACAGAGAAGGTGAGAGATGTTCCATGGAACCTTAACCCAGGTGTTAGTGCTGCTACTGAACCTAAGAACATTGAGGATTACATGCAAGATGTGGAGCACACTAGGGTCGAGAAAGACTCTTGGATTGATAAGGCGATGCTACATGTGTTTGGGGTCGAGGGGGATCCGGATGCTATTGATACCAAAAGTGGGAAGGGGGCTGTTGATGGGTGGAAAAGGGGAAGTAGGGGGCTAACAAGAAGGCAAAATATGCTATGGAGGGCAAGGGTTTTGATAGCAGAAAGTTGGTGGACAAGACTGTAGAGTCAGAGGTCTGTGAACAGACTGCTAAGGGAGTAAGAACGAACATAGGGATAGCCAAGGATGTAGTTGATAACCTAGATGGTGATACTGAAGGAGTTCTTTTCTGAGGTAGGGAGGAAACACCCTCATGGCCATTGTAACAAGTCCCATGCTTGCAAACTATAACTAGTGTAGCAATGCTATCATTGATATAATACATATGGGGTTTTTAAATCTCCTTTCATCACCTTCTTTTTATTTAACACCTAGACATTGGATCCTATTTGCCTTGTGCACTCTTCTTGATCTTGTAATAGATATTCAGTTTTAGAATATAGTACCAAAGCTATGCTGGGTTTTATAACAGAAGGCTATTGCCTAATACCAGGATGGAATATTGTTATAACCATACTAGGCATTCTATCATTCTCACACTAGCCACCCAGTATGGTCATAGCCAAGCGATAGGAGGGAACTCCGCCACTGTGATGGGTCTCTCTCACCTTGTGGTGGCCCATGCAAGGTTCCCAATAGCCACCCAGCAGAGTCATAGCCAAGTGATAACTCCCCTAAAAGGTTCCTTCTTTGCATAGTGGTGATCCATTCGGAGCCCTCCACACACCATGGTGACCTCCTTAACATAATTTTTCAAGATACCATAGTCAACATTGATATTTTTAAAATCCCATAGATCACTACCTATCGCCACATGCAACATCATATCACACTTGGAACTTGCGGTTCTCACCCTCACCACCCATGAGGGTTACCACCAAGTGGTAGAAGGGAATTCCACTATTCTAATGGAGCTCTCTTGCTTAGCAGTGACCCATGTGGGATTCATAGCATAGGAAGGTCACTAGTTAGAGATAATGGGTTATATCAACATGATGGTTACCTCCTCAACATAATTCCTCAAGATACTATAGTCAACGTTGACATTTTTAAAAGCCTAGAGATCACCATGTATAGCCACCTGCAACATCACATCACACTTGGCACTTGTGGTTCTTACCCTCACTACCCATGAGGGTCACCACCAAGTAGTAGGAGGGTACTCCACTACTAAGATGGAGCCCTCTCTCTTGCTAGTGACTCATGTGGGACTCATAGTGCACGCATGTCACCATCAAGCAATAACAAACCATATCAACATGTCATGTGCCTCCCAACAATTCCCTGACAGCATGTTTTAGTGGTTCATCATGGAACTATCCCAGATGGCTTTTCCTAGCACTCGTGAGAATGCATGAGGTCTATGTTCTAGGTTTCCCAAAGTCCACCCGTAATGCAATATACCAGACATCCCCACAAGGATCAACCTGCAACCTCCAGGTCCAAATTTGACAATGGACATCTCTATACATCACCTAGCTCCATCAGAGAGGTGTCCCACAAGGGCTTCTTCTTGGGGAGGTTACTATATGTATATCCTCTACATCATGTGCGTTCAAGGCCTATTTATAAATATCCTCATTTGTGAATTTTTCCTGAATAAAACATAACCATTTTTTCTTCAATCTGTAAATAATCAATTTATATACACCCTTCTATATGTAAAAAATGCATGAAAATGGTATTTTAAAAATACCTTATTTTGAACCCACATAATGCACACATATATTCATGAGTAACTTACCCGAGGGATTCTCCTCCGATTGGAGCGATCGTAATAGTTACCCTTGGTTCATGGAGTGCAATGCTTTTTTCCAATATAATTGGTTAGGATTTAGGGAACCTTAATAGTGTTGTGGCACAACCACCGCACCTTTACCCTAAGATGATTTGTGATCATGGTTTTCAGACATGGCCCTAGGCAATTCAACACTTGGCTCTGCCTAATTTTGCCTAACTAACATTTCGTTCAATCTCTTGAGAGAAACTCCCAGCTTACCGGGACCACCCATCCATAGGACGAATCTCTCAGGGATCTTGCCTACCTGCTTTCCACAAGTGGTTTTCTTTAGTTTTCTAATTACCTATCACATTAAGTTATGGCATATAAAAGCACCTTTCTTAACTAATTCGTTATCATATATTCCTTCATGTAATTTTACGGCACAACACAAAGACATAGAAAATAGACTTTCGGAAAAATATATTTATTTATTATTTCATAAAGTTATTTACAATGAGTTCTCCCTTTTGCCTACGCAGAAGACAAACCTCCGTTCATTGGAAAATCCCTTCTATTTGCGTAAGAACAAAAGAAACCCTCCAAGATTTCCGTCCCTTTACTAGTACTATTGAGGACTCCAAGATCCCATCATGATTCATGTGATGGTCAGGCAGTTCCTAGGAGTGATCGAGAGATTTATAACCAGAGCCCTTCTGGCACTCCTGCCTCCTCGTGCCTAATGGATTCCTCACCGAGTGACCTCTTGCTATCGAGGTTGGTCCAAAGCTCCTCGCGGCACTACAAAATAATTCCCCTTGGAGTAGGGTTCCACATCTAGCCGTGGGGGAGGCATAGCACAATCTTTCCCATTATTATCCTGATTATATATTTACAATCAGATCGACCTCTTGGAAGCACAATCAATCTTTCCTATGTAACCATAAATGTGTGTACAAATAAAAAAGAAACAGAAGCAAGTGTTTATAGCATAGGAAGGAACCCCACCCAAATCTAGGGTTTCTCTTTTAAAATCCCACCTTATTCTTAGGGTTTCGCTTCCTATTTGCAACTCTTTTTCAGGATTCGTGAGTTATTTTGCAAATCTAATTAATTATGAGAAGTCTATTTTATCCTTATGAAAAATTTGGTATTTCTACCCTAAAAGATAATATGGGCATTTATTCCTATGACAGGCAATTCATGCATTGCCCTTGCTAACCCATGCTTAGCAAGATTTAAAATGCTATTCCAAGTCTCTTTAGATTTTAGAAATTGTATCAACAAATTCTTATCAATGTGCAACAAGTCCTACAAACTTTTGATCTTTATTTAATTTTGTGATATTGATAGTTTCAGGGTTCTTGAGTATTTCATAGTTATTTTTTATTTAACATTTTTAATATTTTAGGTAAGGTTTTCTCGCTGATTCATGCATGGGTCAACTCATGATATTAACGCTCTTGCTAATATAATCAATAATATGAGTGTGTTTTCCGCAAGAAAATAATTTTATTTTATTCTACTCATATTCTATGGTTTAATCAACGATGTCTGACCATTTTTTAAACTTTCAATGTTATCTAGAAATATCAATTTTCGTTTATCTATGTTCTAAGTGAGATGCTAATTGTTTTTCTGAATATTTTATCCCAAGTAAGGCAAAAATCATACGTGCAATTTTTCTTTCATCTTTCAAACATCGAATTATATTTTCACACACCTAATTTATGCGTATCTAGTATATATTTTTCTATACAATTTTTCATTGATTTAATGCATTGATTATTTTATGATATTATCTAAATTATTTTTCATAAATTATTATAAAATTCATATGCCTCTATTTATCAGTAGAAAATGAAATAGAGATAATTGCTTTTAGGAAAAAGTTATAAAATATTTCCTTTCCTAACAACATCTACCATTTTTTTGTCAAATGCATCATTAATGAAATAACAATGAATATCATGAAATAAAGCATAATTAATATATTTTCTTAACTATAAACATATAATTATTTTTCAAGTGAAAGAGTTTTTTCATTGAATAGTTAATTATTATATTAATTAGGTTATTTTTCCTAAGTAATAGTTCATATGTATTTTTATTAGAATGCATTTATAATTGTTTAAAGCCAAATACAACAATAACCTTATAAAATATTAATTTTTTCCAAACCGATGAGATGTTACCTCTCTCAAGTTTCTGTGACTGGGGGTTTCACCAATTTCCACCATGTCATTTTCTCCATCGGCCGTGTTCCTTGCTTCTCTTGCTTCAAATGTGCTTTTTGAATTTCTGTGACCTCATGGAGCCATCGGATGTTAGGCAAAATTGACATGGTAGTTCAGAGAGAGTTAGTGGTCGTCGATAGAAATTTTGCCAGTATTTCCCTTAGTGATATGGTTGTATGAGATGAAGGCATAATAGGGGGTAGAGAAAATGAAAATGAGGTAGAAGTTTAGGAAGAGGGGATCAAAATGGCCTTTGCCCCTGATATTTGAGAAGGCCACAATCTCTCACTCTTCAATTTCCACAATGTGATGGCTTATGACTCTCTCTCTCTCTCTCTCTCTCTCTCTCTCTTAGTCGACATGAAGGGGGAGGGGGGGTATTTCTCTCTTTCAAGTCTCAAAGCTTGATAGGACCTAACATGGGCCAGCACTAGCTATGGCACTAGTCCAATCTCATGCACATAACAAAAAACCCCACCACACAGCCTCGCAGCTAGGAGCATCTAAGACTCACTCTACACTAAATTCTAATGTCGATTCTGCGTTTGTATTAGGTCATAGTCCAATGTTTACCATCCCTTATCCTCACAAAGAGATCCCATAACATATAGGCATAATACCTCGTAGCACGGACATAGGGAAGTACCTCTCGACTGTCTACCACGGCTCCACTGCGACTCTCTTACACCTTGGGGATTGGCCCCAAGATGTGTCGCTTCAACATAAAGTATACACGAGATAAGCTCCACTCTTTAATTTTGAACATATTCTAGGAGATACCATGTGTCCTTACCAAACAATTTCCAAAAACCGATCGACTAGCCTATAGATTAGGTTGTCTCACACACTTATGTGTAGGTCATCATAATGAAAAATAGGTGGTATGCATCTAGTTTTTCATATTCCGATACCATGGTTACTATGCACATGTAAAAGTGGATGATCCTAAAGTGCTCAAACATAATTTTCAATCAGAAACGTGTCATGCACAACTAGGCTTTCCAATGCTCATTCCCCAGGGAGATCGGTCATAAATGTATGTATGTATCACGTGAGTTCAACATAAGGGATTTTTAAAATACATTTTTTACACATTTGTTACATACAAAAGGGTCACACATAAAGGGGTTACTTACAGATTAAATAGAAAAGGGTTATTTTTTATTAAGAAAAAAATTCACAGATAAGGATATTTATAAATAGGCCTTGAACGCACGTGATATAGAGGGTATACATATAGTGAACTACCTGAGCTCATTCACTAACTTGTTGTGGTGATGTAAGGATAACACCGAGACAACGCTCATGCTACTATCATCTTAATTAAAATACTACAAACTCTATATCATGAAATGCATCAGAAAAATTAGCACTAAATAGTAACAAATCGCATCATTCAAACATCCCACCACCTACTTTTAGGTAGTGCTTCTGTTGCATAGGTGTAGGGGTTCATTTTGTCATGTTTTGATGTATGAAAAGTGATAAATCACAAACTTTGACAAAGAGATAGACAAAACTGAGGCTAAACCTCATGGTTTGCCACTACCATACATTCACAAACACTCATTATATTTTTTCTTATTTTTATGAAGCGTATTCTATTTTTTTTCTATTTTCTCTTATTTTTTAGCATTTATTTGACAATAATCACTATTATTTTCCAATTTTCCTTATACTAATCATTTCAACATACTGAAATTCAATTTTATGTTCCATTTCCCCTATAGGAACACATTTCACCCATCTGAAATGACAAAACTATCATTTTACCCTTAAAAACCGCATTTCGAATTTTGCGGTATTTAAATAGCGCATGTAAATCATTATAAAATCAGAATTTTTTGATAGAAAGCAGTTAAACATGATGCAACCAACACTCAAGCAAATTTTCATCGCATAAGAACATTGTTTCCATCATAAAATGTCAAAAAAACTTCATTTCCTTCATAAAAAATAGTCATACCGTGTTTCTACGAAACCCGAGATGCATTGAATGACTACATGACCAGCGGACGGAGTCTCCATTGCTCTCAATTCCATGCTGCACATCAAGCTTCAGCATCTCCATTAATCTTCATCATCATTTGCTTTAATCTCCTTCCCGATTCTTCCTTCAAGATAATGCGCATGAACAACCCATAGAGGGGGGAGAGAGGGAGAAGAGAGAAAGACTAGAAAATCATAAATTTAAATTCTCCATTAAAATGGGCAAGCTTGCAACCATCTCATTCCTCTCTTTGCCCTGATCGAGAATCTTCTTCTCTCTCTCCAAACGGATTTGAATCGGAGAGGCATTGAGCAAAAATGAGGAGGCACATTGATGCTTCCCTTTGTTAGACAATTTTTGCATTAGTTCAAGGCTTTTATTAAGCCTAAGGTTTAAAACATTAGAATAACTGGTTCATCTTTTTGTATTCACACTGTCCCACAAGTGGATTTTTCAATTTTGAAGGCCCAAACGAACTCCAATTTGCAATCTGACTGGACAGGCGGCTTCGTAGCATCGAACTCCATCAGCCTAGCCTCCCCCATGCACTTTACGGCTTTCCAATCCAATAGCTGCTTTATAATACCGAACCTTGCGGGGATTAAATGGGGAGTCAAACGACCTCCGATTGACAAACTGAGACTTGCGTTGGATTCCTAATGTCGAAATGCATCTAGATAAACACTAGCTCATCCATAAGCCTCCATTTGATTTTTCATGAAAATTTGGCTCATTGACTTGTCCTGGCCATGTTTCTGCTTTAAAAAGAGCCTGAACCGCTTCTAGATCTGATTAAAGTCAGCTACTGAAATGCAGGTCTCAAAGTTTCAATGGATAAGAGAAGTAAAGAAATTTCTCCATCATCAGGAGGTTTTCATTCTTGCTTTTTTTGGTGAAAGAGAGGGGGTGTATTTATAGGCATGAGAGGGATATACAGTCGACTGATTCATTTGATTACTTCTCAAGAGCCAATTGAGCTTTATTAAATATTCATTTTGATTACTTGTTGGATGGTGGCATGGGGATTATTATTTAATCCTTTCTCTCTCTCCAGGCATGAAAAACGTCAAAAACATCGTTTTCTTTTCAAAACGACTTCTTCTGGTGGTTTTTGGCCTAGTTACTTCATGACTTATCTAGTATATAAATTCATGTCATACTCTTTGATAATTAACTTAGTCAATATTGTGCCCATTCTTCGTCTATCAATGGAGGCTTTTGCAAATTGTCTTGTGGCAGTGGTTACGAAATCAATGCAATCCTCGATGCATTAAATGGAATCGGGAATGCCAAATCAAATATAGTGCGGAAAAATTTATATGATCAAGATGTCGTAATATTATTTACGAGGCATCTTTGCTTTTTGTTGGCATCCAGGTGGCATCCTCCTTAGGATAGTCTTTCCACTAGATAAGATACTCTCTAATGGTTCTATTTCTTAGAGGTTTCTCTTTTATATCTAGAATCTTATCAGGTTGGAGTTCAAGGGCTCCTTGACTATGCATTACGATTTGTTGGTCATCAAGAATATGATCTTGATTTGCCACATAAGCTTTCAAAAGACTAACGTGAAATACATTGTGGACTTTCACATGATCAAGAAGTTGCGGTTTGTACGCATTAGCTCCTAGGCATTTGAGAACCTTGTATGGTCCATAATACCTTGGACTCAAATTTTTGAACTTTCCTAATGACAAATAACTCTTCTTTGGGTGTACACAAATGAAAACCATGTCTCCCTCTTGGAAGATACGCTCTTGCCGTCCTAGATCAAGATAAGCTTTCTGGCGGTCTTTGGCAGTTGGATGTCTTGTCTAACCGTTTTGACTTGATCATCCATTTCTTCTAGCATTTTCTTAGAAGCCTCAACATTTAGGGTTGGATCAAATAAATTCAATGGCGCCAAATAATATTGCCCATACAATGCTTGAAATGGAGTCATTTGAATACTTTGGTGATATGAGGCTTTGTAGGAAAATTCTACTAAGGGCAAATACTATATCCACCTTGTTGGCTCTCTGAAACAGTAAGCTTTCAATATATCTTCAAAGATTTGATTAACCCACTCTATTTGACCATTACTTTGGGGATGGTAAGTTGTTCTAAAGCAAAGCTGGGTTCCAATTACTTCAAATAGGCTTCTCTAGATATGTGATGTAAATAGAGAGTCGTGATCACTAACAGTCAGTTTAGGCAATCCATGAAGCCTAAAGATTTCTTTCATAAATAGTTGTGCAATATCTGAAGCTTTGTAGTTGGTCTTGATTAGGGTAAGATGAGTTGCCTTTGTTAGCATATCCATAATCACTATGATTCAATTATACCTGCTTGAATAGGAGATAAGCCAACTACGAAATCCATACTGATGAACTCCCATTTCATATGCGGAATGTCAAGTGGCTGCTTGGTGAGGCTTCATAGGCTTCTACATGAATTAGCTAATTAGTCCAATTGAATAGCTAAGGTCTGATCTAGTAATTGTAAGGTAAATCAGGCTACCCACCATTTGTCTATACATAGTGACATTCTCAATCTCATGTCCAACATCTGCAAGTAGCTTAACATTTTGCTCCAATGGAGTTCTCAAAGACTTGCAATCCAACATACCATACATGTCTTGTGCATACTGCTTTTGCAACAACCAAGCACCATGAGGTGTAGAGACAACCTCAATCCCAAGGAAATACTTCAGTTCACCCAAATGTTTGACATGAAATTCAGCATGTAACATTTCCTTGATCTCTCCAATTCTCGTGACATCATCACCTGTAATGATCAACTCATCCATATAGATGACTAATATCACACATAACCAACCCTTGTCTTCTTTGTAAATAGGCTATGATTAGCCTTGCCCATAGTGAAACCAAGTTTCTGTATGCATGCACTTATCTCAACGTTCCAAGCTCTAGGTGCTTGCTTCAACCCATACAATGTTTTCTTCAATCTACACACACGTGTAGGAAAATCTGGATGTACATAGCCCTTGGGCCGATCCATGTATACATCCTCAACCAAATCACCATTGAGAAAGGCATTCTTTACATCCATCTGATATATATTGCATCCTCTATATGTTGCCAATGCAATCACTGTTCTCACGGTTGCCATTTTAGCAATGGGGCTGAATGTCTCTTCACAATCAAGACCATATTGTTGTGCATACCCTTTTTCCACAAGTCTTGCCTTGTATCTTTCCAATGTGCCATCTGATTTGCACTTCACTTTGTAAACCCATTTTCAACCAATAGGCATTTTTCCTTCAGGAAAATCAACCAAATCCCAAGTGTCATTTTCAGCCAATTCTGAATATTCCTCATCCATTGCCTTACACCAATGATCATCCAAAATAGCTTTAGAAAACTTTATGGGCTCCTTGAACCTAGTGACTTTTGCCATATATGCATACTGCCTCACTGTGTAGCCACTGTATGTAAGCCTATCCACAAGCTTCCTAACTCTTTCTAATCTCCTTAACTGAGGTGCAGTATGAGACTCTCCTCTCTCATGAGGTGGTACGTATCTATGTCTCACACCAGGAGTCACAACTGATGGAATACCAAACTCACTACCCAAGCTCTCAGTGCCAGGCGAATCATAACCGCAAGTGAGTGGCCTTGTAACGTCATCAAGTTTGCCTTTTCCTTTATCCACATTTCTCCCCCTCACTGACATACCCATGTCAATGGACAAAGATGTTGAAGGCCTCAATCTACTTGTCTGATGTAGTAGCATCTTTAGAAGGCCTAGAAATTTTGCACTCTCATTTGTACCTGCATGTACATAAGTCTCCTGAGAAACATCATCATCCATCAAGATGGTCTTCTTCTCATGCCACGATTTCAACTTGATCTTCCTCTTCCACCTCTATCCCTTTGATTTGAGTAGAAGACATTGTCCCTACTATTTTTAGACCCACTGGAACTTGTATTGAGTCCAAGCTTCACTTCTTCATGCAAAAGAAGTGCAACAAGCTCATCAAAGTCAAGCTACTCATGACTTACTGATATGGAAGTGTCAAACTTCTTATACTCCTCTCCAAGACCATGGAGGGTAGTGGCCATCAAATCACCATCCTCAACTTCAACATCCGATACTGTAATGAGGGAGACCTAACTGTCCTAACTAAGGGGAAGGAGAGAGAGAAGGACTACAGAAGAAGAGGGAGATGAGAGAGAAAGGCAAGAAGAAGAGAGAGAAAGAGGGAAAGAGGAAGAGGAAGAGGAAGCCATGGGAGCTTGAGAAGGTGAAAAGAGAGTTTCTTGATAATTTCTGTGATGCCTCAAAATACCCTCTTACACCTTATATACTGTCAGTGTGACTGGTATGTTTCCATGTCCTAAAAAACAAGGGATGTAGTCATGGACTGTAAGAGTGTGCTGTAGGAAATCAGCCATAACTTTGTGTGGGCAACTCCGAATGGGACAATTGAGGTGTCGTTACGGAGCCCATGAGATGTACTTTCAACCCATGTGGCTGGGGCGGGGCTGCAATCAGGTCAAGACCAAAACTGGTACAAAATAAAGGGCTGACCATGAATTTCTAGTGTGCAGTCCCAGATGGTATGGCTGGAGAAAAATAGCCATATCTTCCACTAGGGTTTGTAACGGTTCTAATCTCACTCACATAGTCTTCAATAGACCTTCCATTCTTGGATATGTGGCTGAATTTTTGCTTCAATTGTGTCTTTCTTGCATGAGTGACATGCCCATAATTCTTCATCAATAAGTCCCAAGCAGCTTTTGGTGAAGTGCAGTTTGCAATTTGCATAGACTTTGTGTCTGAGACACATAAGGACAACCAATGCAAGACCTTGCTAGCCTTTTCCAACCGTGTCCTATGTGCCTTTAATTGATCCTGTGTTGGAAGTCTATCCTCTGGTAGCTCGAGCTCATCTTCAAGACCTGTGACTAGGTCCCAATAGACTCTTCTAATTAAGAAATTAGACATCCTGAATTTCCATAGAACAAAATTGTTGTAGTCCAGCTTCTCATCTACTATCTGGGTGATAGTATCCTTCTCTCATGTGTTTGCCATTCCAAAGTGTTCAGCTTTGCAAAGCAAGTTTTAATGTAGAGAGTCAATTTCCCAAAATGCCAGCAGGTAATGTACTTCAGTGACCCTTGCAATTCACAAAAGATTTATATTTGCCAATCTCCCTTTAAAGTTCAGCTTTCCAGCATGGAACATGCATAGATAGTGCTAACAAACTCAACTAGAGTTAGATACAATAGAAAATGGAGATGTGGAATTTTGAACTTGCTATTGATGCGCTATCTTTAACAATGAATTTTCACAATTTCCAAAAAACTTTGCATTCCTTGAAATAAACTAGTGTGATCATACAATGTCAGCTACAATGAGATGATAATCCAACTTGGGACCAATAAAACATAATGACACTGATCAGGACAATGGAAAGTGTGAAACTGAAACTGTAGAACCTGTTAGAGGAGAGTCCTGATCCAAAAACATCTCATATGGAAGGAAAGCATATATACATGTTCTTTTTCATAGATGGTTCCAGATGACTAAATATATACTAGGATTATAGCAACTCATAAATGAATCACTAGAGATTAGGATGAGGAAGACACTCCCGATCTGATGCACATCATCCTCATTTCAAGAATTACTTTAGGGTTTCCCAAAAATTTTCCCTCTATCTTTTGGTGATTCTTGATTGTAGCACAGGTAATCAAAATAGTAGTTGGATGGAATGGATACATTTCTCCACCATTTCATGCCAGCAACTAGTCTTAGTAATGTCAGTAGCATGCTCTACATTGGGTATCGATTTCATTACATTCACAAAACAGAATACTAATAGAGTGGTTAGCCCCTGTAGAGATACGACTACACAAGAGTTCTTGGACCTCTAGGACTCTTCCTTCAATAGAACTTCATCTCAAATGTTGTTGTGTGCAACTGTTGCACACGAGTTCCTTAAGAAAAACCTGCAAGTGTTAATAATTGATTATTCATCTTGGATCTTCTGTGTTCTAATATAGCTATTAGCTATGAATGTTGGATCAATGTAGGTGGCCAAGCTCAATAATGGAGTATCGATTCCCCTACTAGGCATGGGGATGGGCTCCATTGACATGTTGAGACATGCAGAGAAGAAGGCCACCACGCGGGATGCCATCGAGGTTGGCTACTGCCATTTTGATATGGCAACCATCTACAATAGCGAGCGCTTCCTTGGAGAGGCCCTGGAAGAGGCTATGGCATTAGGCCTCGTGAAGAGACAAGACGTCTTTATCACCTCTCAGCTCAAATTCACCAATTCGTACCCCAAGGCCACGGTCTTGCCTACTATCACCAAAAGCCTAAAACAATTGAAGCTCTGATACCATGTAAGGAACTAGGGAGAGAGATGGGAAAAGGCCAAGCCATAAGGGTAGCAATCACGCTCCTTGTTCAATCCATTTTCTTCCACACAATTAAGTCAACTGTAGTACTACACACACATACAAAGATCAAGTAACCTAGATCTGACCATAGTTAAGTCAGTATGACTAAACCTTATTCAACTAAGGTAGAAAACTTAACCGAAGACTATGAGCTTAACTCTCAACACATTCTAGTTCTATTTTCCTTTTTGCTGGAACATCTTTTCCTATGCCTCAGTCTTAGGCTTTACTTCCTTTAGCAATTTTGGTCTGGTTCTCCTTCTAGTACAAATTTAGGGCCTCCCTTGGCCTTCAAAGTAGCTATAGTAATGGCAACTTTTTGAGCTCCTTAACAGCTTTGGTGAACACCAATGGGTCTTCTTTTCTCTCTAAATGCAACTTTCGATAACTCAACTAAAGCTATATTGGCATCTCAATCCATGACAACTTTACAGTTCCTGCAAATTCCTTTCCAAACATGAGAAGAGCATGAAAATGCAGTTTATGCATCAGATGCCACTCTATATGAATTTGCAAGTGGAGTATGAAAGGAGCAAGGAAAGGGCGAATTAAAGATGAATGTGTTTGAAGATAACAATGATAGACCAAGGCTTTTGATGTGGGCAAAGTGGAATTACAAACTCCTTTTTAATGCAAGGCTTTTCCTTGATATGAAGTTGACTAACATGCATAGTAAGAGGTTCATATTTGTGTGCATGAATACTGAGGATCCTAGTACCATGCATCAGTTACTAGGAGTACTTTTGGGAGCACTGATTTGGGGGGTTTCTGCATTAATTTCTTGGTATGGAGATTGTTTAGCATGATCATGACATCTCTCTCAGACAGTAAATGCTTTTGTTGCATTCTATAAAACCCCTCCTGTCAAAGAGAAAAGCTGACCCTCTTACCAAAAAAGCATCTCTTGTTACTCTATCTTTTCCATTTGAAAAGCTAATGAAGCATCAGAAAGTTGAATTGAGTGAATCCCATTTTGCACCTACATACAATAGCCTACCTATTGCTGCAAGACAATGTCAAGCCCTCACCTTGCTACAAGGCAAATCATTTTGGTTTACTAGAATCCTCAAGAGTAGAGCTTCCGTGGAGAGTATGAGTTGTTCAAAATATCTTAGTTGAATCTCTATTAACTTGCAAACTACTCCGAAGTCAAAAAGTATTCATAGAAGCACTATCACCAACTCATGCCATCTTTACTAGCATGATGACATTCTACCTTGCAATCTTGTGCTATCTTACATGTCATATTCTCAAGCAGAAGTACCCCAAAGAAAAACATATTTATCCATGAAATTTGCTCCATAAATCCACACTTCTCTTGCCTCAAGTACTTCTCCAAATGGTTGCTATAAGTTGGACTGAATATCTACTTTTTCTTAGGTGCTTAAGGGTATTCAAATCCTCAATGTCCAACTATGAAAGAAGTCATCTCAAGAATGTATAAAGTATTTTACTAATTAAGGCAGTTTGCCTATTGATCAATAGCCTCTATACAAAAGAGAAATCGTGCTGGAATGTTTTGTTTTGAATGTTTTTCTTTGATTCTTTTGATAGCTCCAAGTTTTAAGTAGCTTGCCACAAGCTGATACATAGACCACTCTCAAATATAGAGTTGGTGAAGGCATTGGAGAAGAGCCACTTGGAGCACTTGTTGTAGAGGATGCACCACTATGTGTTGTATCGTCCCGCATAAGGAGGTAGAGAATTGTGGATGAGAATGTCCTCAGCGGGGGCACAAATTTATGACGAAGGAAATTCGGTATGGCAGCTTCTATACTATGCCAAACTCCCTTCTGTCACAAAGTGAATGAGGTAAGGGCACCACCTAGTCATGGAAGAGTGGATTAGGATGCTATGCAAGAGGGAGAGGAGATTGTGAGGGAGAAGAGACCATATTGGACACATCGTCATGGAGGAGAGTGAAGGAGAAGAAAGAGAATTGGATTTCTGCCAAGGTCGGCTTCACTCCATCTCTCACAAAGAGGTCACAAGTATATATCTTATACTCTCTCCTTGCACAAATTTGTGTATTTGAATTATTGATATCGTTCGCTTTGTCCTTGAACTCTTCTCTCCTAGTAGTTGTTAAGAGGGTTCAATCCAAAAATCCCCCCCCCCCTCTGCACATATTGTTCTTCGCATGAAGCCCATAGACCGTGTCTCAATGGCACCCTCAACAATCAAATATGCAAGCTCTTCCTATCGACCTAAAACATCGAATAGGTAGTTGATTAACAGGTATTATCTATTTGGAATTATTTTTGTACAAGACAAGCTTGCTCCCATGCAAATTGTATCAATTACTCTCTGCCAAACTAGTTGATTAACAAGTAAAACAAAGCTTGTATGGCAATCAAAGCAAGGAAGGTAGAGCTGGCTTGCAACGCATTGCAAGGATTGCGGAGCCATCAACGAGCCTTCCACAGATAGACTACAATATGAGAAGGTAAATTTGTGAGTTTGCTATACTTGTTTGGAGAGTTGTGATGGTTAGATAAGCATGAAAGGTGAGAAGGATCGAAGCTTGCACGCGAGCTATGGCGGGAGAGCAAGAGCAAGAAAGAGAGAGACAAGAAATGGGAACTCCAACAGTCACAATGTGTGACCGGGCCTTCCTTTATTCAAACTATCACTAAAAGAATAAAGAATAAAGTGACGTGACGGGCGCCCGCCACCTGCAGTGTGCAGTGGCGGGTACTGTCAGTGTAGTAATACACGGGGCGGCACGGCGGAGGCGCCTTTACCCCCAACAACCTCCCACTTAAAGGTGAATCTGCCCTAGTGAGAGAGAAAAGAAAAAGAAAAGACAGTACAAATGTACATAGGTACAAGGGATGAGGAAAGGTGACATCTCATCCAACGCCCATCAACCTCCTGAGGAAGGCAAAGCGCTCAGTAGTGAGGCTCTTCGTGAGCAAATCTGCAGGATTCTCGTCAGTGGAGATCTTGACAAGGTCAACAGACCTGTCCTCCACGACACCACGTATGAAGTGATACCTCACCTCAATGTGTTTTGTCTTCGCATGGAAGACCGGATTCTTAGCCAACTGAATGGCACTCATAGAATCCGAATGCAGTGTAGGTGTAGCATCAATCCCAAGGTCAGCAACTAGACGGCCTAACCATATGGCCTCCTTGCAAGCCTCAGTGGCTGCAACATACTCGGCCTCAGTGGTAGACAAAGCCGTACACTTCTGAACCCTGGACATCCAAGAGATAGCCCCTCCAGCATAGGTGAATACATAGCCAGAAGTGGACTTCCTACTATCTGCATGTCCTGCATAATCGGAGTCAGTGTACCCCACGACCCCTGTATCCTGGCTGCCATAGCAAATACACATATCTGCTGTGCCCTTCAGGTACCTCATGATACCTTTCACGGCATCCCAATGTCTGCTGCCAGGTGTAGCCATATAGCGTGCCACAACACCAACTGCATGTGCAATATCTGGACGAGTGGCTATCATGGCATACATCAAACTGCCCACGGCTGATGCATAAGGGATCTTGGCCATCTCGGCCCTCTGCTCATCTATCTGCGGACAATCGGCCTGTGATACCTTCACATAAGAAGGTAATGGACAGCCAATAGGCTTTACGTCCTGCATGCGGAAGCGCTCAAGGACTTTATGAATGTACTCCCGCTGTGAGAGATACAAAAGTCCCTGATGCCTATCGCGCTTAATGCGCATCCCAAGTATATGTGAGGCCTGTCCCAAATCCTTCATCTCAAAGCTCTTCTTCAGCTGAGATTTAAGAGCATCTAGCTCATCATGAGCTTTCCCTACTATCAGCATATCATCAACATAGAGTACCAAGATAAGCAAACTGCCATCACGGGCTTTCTTCGGGTAAAGACACGGATCCATAGCACTCCTGCTGTAGCCCTGTGACTGCATAAAGGCATCAAACTTATGATACCATTCCCTAGGTGCCTGCTTCAAGCCATACAAGCTCTTCTTCAACTTGCACACTAGGTGCTCCCTGTCAGGTTCTGCAAAGCCCTTAGGCTAATCCATATAGATCTCATCATGCAAGTCCCCATGTAGAAAAGCCATCTTGACATCCATCTGATATAGATCTAAGTCAAGCTGTGCAACCAAAGCCAAGACTAAGCGCAGGGTGGTCATCTTAACCACAGGAGAGAAGACCTCATCAAAGTCCACACCATGTTCCTGCTTAAAACCCTTTGCTACCAATCTAGCCTTGTATGCCGGCTTGGGGTGTCCAGGGGTACTTTTCAGCTTGTACACCCACTTGCATGGCAAAGCCTTCTTGCCCTTAGGCAAGGCAACCAAATCCCAAGTCTCATTCTTATGCAGGGAGTCTATCTCAGACTGCATAGCCCTCTCCCAGGAGTGACTGTCACCCCTGCGCATAGCCTCATCATAAGTGAAAGGCTCTCCTGCATCTGTAACCAAAACATAATGCATAGAGGGCTGAAATCTGTCAGGTGGACGTCTATCTCTAGCAGACCGTCTCACCGCAGGCTCTGCTGCCTGTCTAACTACCTGTCCAACATCCTGGCCCTGTGGAGGAACTGCTGCAGGCTGTACTACTGGCTGTGCTGGAGCTTTAGGCTCCTCCTGAAAGATCACTCTGCGGATCTCAACCACCTTCTCAGGCTGCCTGTGCATCTTGTCTTCATGGAAGACGACATCATGGCTGCGTACTATTTTCTGCGCCTGCGGATCCCATAGGCGATAGCCCATCTCTCCTGACTCACCATAGCCAAGGAATATGCATTTAATGCTCTTTGGATCCAATTTACTCCTCTTGTCCTTGGGCACATGGCAGAATGCCTCACATCCAAAGACACGGAGATGCGCATAAGAGGGTGGCTTACCAGCCCAAACTTCCTCTGCAACCTGGAAATCCAATCCACTGGAAGGCGATCGGTTTATGACATGCACTGACGTACTAACTGCCTCAGCCCAAAAACTCGGGGGTAGGCCTGCATGGCTAAGCATAGAGCGCACACGCTCCTGAATAGTCCTGTTCATGCGCTCAGCCAAACCATTCTGGGGTGGGGTGTAAGGGGCAGTCAACTGACGCTTAATACCCCTGTCATCACAAAACTGCTCAAAAGCATGCGAGACATATTCTCCCCCATTATCTGTCCTAAGGCATTTCAGCCTATACCCAGTCTGGTTCTCAACAAGAGCAAGCCATCTCTGAAAAACTGCCAAGACATCGGACTTCTGCTTTATGGGATAAGCCCACACTTTCCTAGAAAAATCATCAATGAAGGTAACGAAGTACTTCGCGCCACCCATAGACATGCAAGGCATAGGTCCACAAACATCGGAATGCACCAATGCCAAGGGCTCACTCATGCGTGGCCTACCCG
Organism: Lygodium microphyllum; assembly: GCF_053477565.2. Classification (NCBI taxonomy): domain Eukaryota; kingdom Viridiplantae; phylum Streptophyta; class Polypodiopsida; order Schizaeales; family Lygodiaceae; genus Lygodium; species Lygodium microphyllum. Next base: position 3,150,329 of record NW_028229517.1, read on the forward strand.
ATTTCTTATGCGTAGACCTATTCTGCTTACCATAAAGACAATGATCACACGAGTCAAAACATGCATAATCCAAAGGCGGAAGATACTGCAAACCAGATAACATTTTCATTCCTTTCAAAGACATATGCCCCAAACGGGCATGCCAAAGTGATACATGTGGGATAGAGCCCACTGCCAAAACATGGTCTACAGAAGACCCAGATACAACAAGAGGATAGAGGCTGCCAGCCTTGGCGCCTCTAGCAAGCACAAGTCTGCCTTTGGTAATCTTCCAGGTAGAATCCCCAAAACAGACATGAAATCCTGCGTCATCCAACTGTCCTGCAGACATAAGACTACGCGTAAGCACAGGTACATGACGTACATCCCTGAGCAAAAAGGAACTGCCAGTGGAAAACTGCAACTGAATATCTCCACAGCCCACAATATCAAGAGACCTGTCATCTCCAAGTTTGACTGATCCAAATACAGTACGGTAAGAGTGAAACCACTCACGGTAAGGCGTCACATGGAAGGACGCACCTGAATCCAATAACCAGCACTGTGCATACATACTAGATGTCTCAGTCAAGTGTGAAGCATCAGAAGAACTAGCTGCAAGTATAAACTCATCACCACCATCGGACTCTTCAGTCTGCGTGACATTAATTTCCTCAATCTTGACATTGGACTTCGCAGGTACTATGCTGCGATCAGAGGACTTCTCCTGCACTTTATCTTTCCCCTTATCCTTGCGCTTCTCATTGCGCAACTCATGACACTGTGGTCTAATATGGCCCTTTTTCCCACAATGATGACAAGTGACATTTGCATTGCGTCCACGCGACTTACTACGCGACTTGCCACCACGAGATTTAGACCAACCCTTCTACGAGTCACGGCCTCGGCCATTACCACGGTCATACCTGTCATTCCTGCCTCTAACTGTCAAAGCATGACTACCATGAGAGGCATCCAAGTTTTTGCGATTCACCTCTTCCTGAAGAAGAGCACTCTCAACATCTGCCAATTTTAGAGTAGCACTAGAGGCACAAAGAGCAGTGCGGAATACATCCCATGACTCATTCAGAGTTCCAAGCAAGAAAAGAGGAGTTACTTCCTCTCCAAAGGTGATATCTTGCGAAGTCAGGTTCTTCAGTATAGCATGGAACTGGCTCAAGTGAGCAGACATAGTCGCATTATCCTTCATGCGCAGATCCATAAGCTGCTTCAACCAGTACATCTGACTCGCCGGACTTTTCTTATCATAAAGATTCTTGATCTTATTCCATAGATCCCATGCACTCTGTGCTTCCTCAAATACATTATAATGTACCTGTTCAGTGAGAGACAATACAATCGTGGACTTGCATAGCTCATCAAGTTCAAGCCAGTCGTCAATGTCCATAGTTTCAGGCTGCTCCCCACTCAACCGAAGTGGCTTAATCTGAGATTTCTGCACCAAAACCTGCCATATTTGACTCTTCCAGTAAGAGTAGTTGGTACCATCCAACTTTGTAATGTTAAAGATGGCACTATCATGCGAAGATGACGCCATTATGCAGGCTGGAAATGCCCAAACAGTCCAAAACTGTTTGCTGTTTTACTACAGAAACTGCCCAAAAATGACCAAAACGGGGTCCAAAGGGTGAGCAAAGTGTGCCAAAAGTTGCTGCCCACTTAGTACTAGGTGCGGTACACCAAATCAGGATATTTCAGCATGAAAAGTACACCTCAGTCCACCAATAACTGCTTGCTGTAATAAATTGCAGGTATGCAGTCTAGAGAGCAAACTGTCCCAAAATAGGATCCAATGTCAAGCAAACAATGCTAGGTCCAAAGCCGGCATGAAACGGACATAAGCAAGGCCAATGACAGTGAAAAGAACATGAGCTCAACACCAAGCATGTCAAAATAACATCTGCCAGTGAAAGGCACACCCCCAGACACTCTAGGCAAAGTGTTCCTGTAACTGCCAAAACCTGACACAAATAGGTATCTGCTCAAAGAGAAAGATCCAAATATGAGACTCAGCTCATAAGCATCCTGTGAACCAAGAGTACATCAATGCATATCCATAAAGATCGGAGTATGATCCCAAAGTCTCAATGTGTATGTAGCTGCTCAAGACATAAACTGCTCCAAATACATGTAAGTGCTCCAATAGCATGCAACTGTCAAAGGTCAAGAAAGCATGTAAAATGCTCCCACTAGCACAAAAGGCGTACAAAGCGAGCTCAGAAGCTCAAACAACCCAAGAGAAAGCACCAGTGATAAGTGACCATGTCAATGCATCAAGCGCATCCGAGAGAGCATGACATACATGAAGCACCGGTCGTATTAACCATGAAGCAATACATAAGCCCAAATAAGCTCTCGGTCAACTCAATGACATCCAAATAGCAACCAAGATCAGTGATCAAGTAAGCTGGGAATGCTCAAATACATCCAAATCCAAGCTCCAAATGTCGGTATCGCATACACGAACCAAATAGCATATGTCACGAACCAAAGCATGTAATGCAAAAGCCTAACTGTCAAGCAGAGACATGAGGCATAGGCGGTCCACGAGCATGCCGAGTCGGTCCAAATGCCAGTGAAGATGGAGCTAATGCGAAGCTCAAAAGCATCCCATAATCTCATACATATGCTCCAAGTCGTCCCCAAATGTCAGAGATATCATGCCAAAGCTCAAAGCATACATCCGGTATCGGTAGGTAAGTGCCAAAGCATGTAAAGTACCTTCAGCCCACTGTTATTCCAGCATGTATTTACTGTTCTAAACAGTAGATTTCAACCCCAAATTCAAGCCAAAATCATGGTCAAACCAAATGCATACATCCCCAATACATCCGGGTAGGAAGTAGACCGCATACGGGCATCAAACAAGGTAACCGGAGTAGAGTATAAGCATTAAATGCCAATGCCAAGTGTGGCTGCCCTGTTTCCAGCACTGTATAACAGTAAATAACAGTCCCAAATCAGCCAATATTTCAAGCCAAAATCATGGCATAATCATGTGCATACATTCCCAAGGCACTAGGCATCATGTAGACCGCATACGGGCATCAAATAGCACAACCGGAATGGAGTATAAGCAACAAATGCTAATGCCAATGGTGCTGCCCTGTTTTCAGCCTGTTATGACAGTTTATGACAGTCCCAAATCTGAAGAAATCAGCCCCGAAAGATCAAGACCAATACCCAAAGCTTGAATGACATCAAACATGAAGTCTATAGCCCTCTTGATCAAGGTAGAGAGCAAGAAGCAATGGCCAAGTGTGGAGCTGAAGTAGATGAGTGCTCACAGCCTGGAAAAAAATGATGCAATCTGCCCTGTTGGTGCTGAACTTGCTGTTGCTCCACATGGGCTGAAAAGGGGGTAATGGGGGGCTCAATGATGGCCCAAGGTAGGCACATACCAAGCCATGAAGGCCCAATGCAAAGGGGAGGGAAGATATGAGCTATGGAGCTCAAGAAGAGTGGCTGCCCTTTGTTCCTGCCCTGTTTCAATCTGAGAATACACTCAAATGCCTGCAAATGCTGAAGCAATACCTCAAGGGCAAGGCCCTGATGAAGCTCAAGAAGGCCAGGATGGAGCTCGGGAAGCCGGGGAGAGTCGGGAGCTCAAGAGGTCAGCTATGGCTACCGGGATGGAGACCCAATGCGTGAAGCGAGTCGATGCGAAGGTCGGGAAGCACCGAGTCGAGCTCGAGCAAGAGAATGCCAAGCTCTGATACCAGTTGAAAGGTGAGAAGGATCGAAGCTTGCACGCGAGCTATGGCGGGAGAGCAAGAGCAAGAAAGAGAGAGACAAGAAATGGGAACTCCAACAGTCACAATGTGTGACCGGGCCTTCCTTTATTCAAACTGTCACTAAAAGAATAAAGAATAAAGTGACGTGATGGGCGCCCGCCACCTGCAGTGTGCAGTGGCGGGTACTATCAGTGTAGTAATACACGGGGCGGCACGGCGGAGGCGCCTTTACCCCCAACATAGCGATAGTTATAGCCACATTTCTTGAAACGTTTGAAACAATAAGTGGTCCATAAGCTCGGTGGTCTAGCTCATGAGAGCGACGACCTTTTGGTTCCGTTGTTGTTGAGACTTGGAATCAAGCAACTAGGCACATACTCTCTATGCCATGCAATGGAATAGGAGCTCCTACTCCAAAACACCGCATGGATTAGCATAGGACAGATGGATCAAGAGGCAACTTCTTGAAACACTTGAAACAATAGTGGTTCATAAGCTCGATGGTCTAGCTCATGAGAGTGACCACCTTTTGGTTCCGTTGTTGTCGAGACTTGGAATCAAGCAACTAGGCACATACTCTCTATGCCATGCAATGGAATAGGAGCTCATGCTCAATCACTGCATGGATTAGCATAGGACAAACGGATCAAGAGGCAATTGATTCATTCACGTATGCTAGTATTTTAGTGGTAGTTGTGTGTAACCATAACCTCAAGACTACACTGATAATAGGCTCAAAGATTTTAATTTGGAAAGTCAACATTAGTTTCAAAGTGTTATGTTGTAGTTCTTGTGCTAAGTTTTGAATAAATATGAAATTGCACAAAAATTGATTGAAAAGTTTGATTGAGCATCCATGACATGATTAAAAAATACATTGAATTCATTTTCTTTTCTTGAGAAAGAATTGAAATTTTGTTTGTGCACTATCCATAGTTACTTATATTTGGCAAGAAAGAGATTGTTTGTTATGATAAGAAGCATGTATACATGTTAAGTCATCCAAAAAGGGGGGAAGAATCAACCAATCACTAGAAACAAAACAAGAAAATGGAACTTAGAGTTCATAGGAGAATTGAATCACGACAATATTAGCCAAGGGGGAAAAGGTGACAAAACAAACCCACGGAGTACATAAGTCAAGTGAACCCTCATGAGAGACAAGTGCCTAAATGAAGTGTCTTTCAATGGAAAATCTATTGCTCTACCAAACCTCATTAGCATCATTTAAACCTTAGTTGCATAAGAACAAAAATTGACCATGTCAGCATCAGGAACAAATACTAGTGACCTAGGGATTGCCACTCCGACACTCGAGAGTTTCTAGCTAAAATCCAACAACTCCTAGAACAATGTGAGAAAAAGGCATGAGTAGTGCAGGTAGATAGAACTAGCACATGAAATCATCACTAAGATAGAGGAAGAAAGAAGGTAGGGAAGGACCTATTGTAGCATGTCACAAGATTCACACAATATCAATAGGTCAGTAGGTAAAGGAAAGAGGTTAAGCTTAATCAAATGCAATGCATCTTGGCATTTGGAGGGTACCTAGATCGGGGGTTGCAAGGAGACACACTGGCTAGGGTTCTTGAAGAGGTAATTCATATGTACTAAACGAGAGAAATGCCAAAGCTCTACAGCTTGCTATCAACCTTACCATCCATAGTGAGAGACCCACAATCCAAAGTGAGCAACCTCTCATGGCACGAATTTAGGATGCTTTGTGACGACCCATAAGATTGCATGTCAAATGCATCCATTATGGTGACAATCATCTTTCTTTAGAGCATACGGGTCCACGACCATGTACCTGCACAATATATTAGAAGAATGGGCCATGAGTCCATGCATTGTCGCCTACTGAGAAGGATGTCATATCCTCAACCTTATCCACCACTATATTATTTGTTGAATAGGTAGTTTGACCATGGAAGAGGATTGTCACTTGCATTTTCTACACCGAACAACTAACAACCCATAGCCTCTAGGGCTAACATCAACATGACATGAATACTAAGATCAGCTGGACCCATAGTCATGCACTACCCAAGTGATGCACTAGCACACTTCATGGAAGAACCAACAAAAGAGGAACCATATGTAAATCCCTATGCCACTTATGACAAAGAAGTATATCCTATTTTGATAGATTTTTTAGAAGTTCCAGTCATGGCCTTAGGTAGGGAATGGGGAGAGGTATGGGAGGAAACCCAAAACAAGAACTGTTGACTTGTTGGATATATGGCTCCACCCTAGGCATATATCATCTAGATGGCTAGAAAGGGAACAAGAAAAAAGGACAAGGCAAATTTGAGGTGTTCAAAGTGCGGTATCACCCACATATACATTAATTGCTCGCGGCAAAAACCCTCCACTAGATAAAAAATCATATCATCTATGCCACTTGGGCTCTTCAATGTCAAAACACCTAATGATAAGGCCACACTAATCCTAGTAATTGTCATGAGACTGGAGCTCAAACTAAACATGTTGACATTGTAGTGTTGGGACCCAACAATTTGGATGCCTTGTCTATAGGCAAAAAGAACCGAATGAAAAGGAAAAAGAGAACAAAAGCAAAACTAAATCGTGTGCCTATTACAGTTGAAGTAAAGGTAGATAGACCAAGGAGGTCTGTGAGAATAGAGGAGAAAAGAAAGACTTCTGCTCACCTAATCAATATGGCCTTGATGGCTAAGATTAGGAGAGAAGTAAAGGAGCCAGCAAACTTGGAAGAAGCACCTGCCGATCCAACATGGAGAGTAGTTATGCAAGCTAAGTATGACAACATAATGAAGAATGATACTTGGGAGCTAGTGGATTGGCTAGAAAAAAGGAAGATTATTCACACCAAGTGGGTCTGGAAGGTAAAGTGGTAGCTTAGAAAAGTACAAATCCAAATTAGTTGCACAAGGATTTTCACAAGTTGAAGGAAGGGATTTTTAAGAATCATTTGGTCCAACTGCTAGAATGACCACTATTCGCACAATACTTGCAGTGGCCACTCAGAAGAAGTGTTCAATTTACCAAATGGATTTTAGATCAACGTTCCTAAATGGTGACATCAAGGAGGCAATGAACATGGCTCAGCCCACCAGGGTTTGAGTCCCCATTCTAAGAACAAAGTTTGCAGGCTAAAGAAGACATTGTATGGTTTGAAACAAGCCCCTAGAGCATGGTACCATCAGATAGATAAACTCTTTTTAGGCTTGAATTTCAAAAGATGTGCCTTAGATGCTAACTTGTATGTTTATAGGGATGGTAAAATGTCTATAGGTATTGTCCTATATGTGGACGACCTTTTTATTACTGGTGACTATGAAGATATGATCCATCAGACTCGAAAGGCTTTGAGCTCTGAGTTTGAAATGACAGACTTGGTTTTGTTGCACTATTGTCGGGTTAGAAGTCTCGTGGAAAGTGCCTAGCAAAATCTTGGAAAAATCTTCATCTCTTGAAAGAAGTATGCATGGGAGATCTTGAAAGAATTGGGCATGACTGAGTGTAAGGAGATAGCTACACCTATGGAGGTCAATGCAAAGTTATCCATCAAGGATACATTAGCACTAGTAGACATTAGGAGATACAAAAGGTTGGTTAGTAGCCTCATCTAATTGTGTAACACCAGTTTTGGTGTTGGTGTTTTGAGTAGGTTCTCAAAAAAACCCTGAGAAAGTCATTAAAAAGCTTAAAGTCATACATCACCTTAAGGTTTTGGGGAACTAGATGGCTTGTGTTTGTGAGCATGAGATTCGTAATGTTTTGGTTGAAGTGTGCACTAGAATTGAATGGGGTGTCACTTTGATGGAAATTCCACAACTTAAAAAATATTGCAGTCTTAGCTATGGTGGCCTACTCTATTCTGCAATGCTATAAGATTTGTCAAGCATTATCATTAATGCCGATGCACGAAATTTCCATTTAGGAATGGCAAGATGGAGCTCACAAGTGATTGCACGATAACCCTTTGAAAAGGTGGTGATAGACTTCATAGGACCTATAAGCCCTATACCTCAATGTTCTCATGCTAGATACATCATTATAGCAATTAATTACTTCACCAGTGGATTAAGGTTAGGGCTAGAAGGAAAAATGATGCAAGAATGATAGCAAAGTTCTTATGGGAGCAAGTAATAAGTTCAAAAAGTGAATAAGAGATCATTCTTTGTAGTGTGGCAACAAGAGTCTTCTTCTTCTTCTCTCCTTTTCATCTTCTTGCTTGTGTGTGCTCTTGAGAGAGGGAGTGTGAGAGTGTGAGGGAGTGAGTGTGTGAGAGTGAGGGATCAAGAGGGTGAAGCTCTTCACCATATCCTCTTCTCTTCTTCTCTTCTCTTCTCTTTTCTTGCGCGCATGGCTATGGAGGATGGAGCTTGGAGGTGGAGGAGGCTTGAGGATACTTGAGCTAGCATCTAGAATCGTGGAGCTACCGGCGTGTGTATTCAATTATCCCATAAAATCATGAGCAATCAAGATACGCAATTCATTAATGAAGCAATTTCACACTTTTGTCCACATTCATGATCATACAAAAAAAATCCTCCCCATATCACCCACAAAAGCAAGCACTCATGCTAAAGCTACAAACAGAATCTTGATTAATGTCTTGAGACTAAAACCGTCTCCACCTCTTAAAGTGATTGGGACAATAAGTTGATGGTAGCACTTTGGGCCTATTGCATAGCTTTCAAGACCGCGAGTGGCCAAGCCCTCTTTAAATTGACTTATGGTACGATGCAATTATGGCAATTAAATTCTTTGTCCCAAGCTTGAGAGTCAAATTTTTGCCCCAAGCTTGGAAGTGGCAGTGCAAGAGAGGTGGAAGGCAAGAAATATTGGACTGGAAGCTTCTTTCGTAGCTCATCTGGAATACGAACATATATGATACAACCAAACACTTTCAAGTGTGACACATCGGCCTTCTTGCTTGTAAAGCATTCTTTGAGGGTCATCTCATTAACTCTAGCTATGGGAGTTCTATTCATAATATAGACAGTAATATGAACTGCTTCAGACCAAAAATATTTTTCCATATTCTTTTCCCATTAGTGCCCATGCAACTTTTGCAATATGCCTATTGTTGGTTCTACGACCCCATTTTGCTGTGGGGTATACCTACAAGTAAATTGTCTCTTTATCCCATGAGACCTAAAGAAGCCACTAAAATCATTAGAGAGGTACTCTCCCCCTCCATCCGATCTCAAGCACTTAACTTTCATGAATGTTTTGTTTCAATAGTAACCTTGAAAGTTTTGAAGTCCTCAAATACATTACTCTTTTCCTTCATGAAATATACCCACAACTTCCTTGAATAATCATCAATAAACGTAACAAAGTATTTATTTCCACCAAGAGATACATTCCATGTAGGCCCCCACACATCTATATGCATAACATCAAGTTTATTTTTTCTCACATCTCTATCATGAAAAAAAAGGTTTTCTTGCTTGCTTACCAAACTGACATGTGTTACACACTTTATGAAATTTTGCGACTCTAAAAGCAAGCAACCCTGTAACCAATCCTTTAAACTACATTAATTTCAGCTTTTGCACATTTGCATGTCCAATAGGTTTATGCCATATTTCAATGTTTGTGATCACTCCTTTCCCTTTCGCATACATAGACATAGCAGCATTCATAGTAGGAATTCCATTATCTAAAGTGAACATGCCACCAACTCTAATTCCTTTTATGATCAATCTACACTTATCATTAATTTCTTCTACAAAATAACATTTTTCAATACATAATTAAACTTGTAACCCTTGCTCTACCATTTGGTCGATAGACATTAAATTTTTGGGATTGATAGTACATGTAATACATCTTATAGACTCTTTGTCTAGCCATCATGCAAGGATAAGGGAACCTTTCCAATGTGTGAAATTGGGTGGCATGAATCATCAACCATATGCACATAACCTATATTTCGTAAATCCTACATCTCTCCAAACCATTCACTATGACTAGTCATATGATTAGATGCACTTGAATCAACATAATATACATCATCATGTGTCCCCTTTCCTTTAACAACACTCACATCATATGCTGCATTACAAACATATACTCATTTTTCTCTTCATTCTATCGTGAAGACAATGCATAGTTTCCTTGTTGCAATTTATTACTGCGCATATCATCCTTCTTAGCATAACAATGGGCTATAATATGACTTGTTTTGCCATAATAATGGCAAAACATAGTAGAATTTCCAAAAGCAAGTTTTGCCATCATCCACTTCTTCCTTTGGAGCTCCCCTAGCCTCTAAAGTTTCCACGGTCTCTTGAAACCTATATTTCACCGAATTGTTGATTTAACTTGTGTTACCAGTTATCACCAGTATGTCCTATACCACGGCCTTTTGAAAAGGATCTGTCACCTCCCCTTCTTGAACTTGATTAAAATTCTTGGACATGTTCACCATTTCTTTCAATGAGTCACCATGCATATTGATTTTTTTGGTAATCATGAGAAAGGCCAACTCATCAAAATCTGAAAATGGCTTTCGTACATATATAGAAGTGACAAATGATTTTTAAGCCTTCTCATTATTAAGGCCACCCAAAGTAGATGAAATGAAATCATCATCATCAAGATTCCATCAATCTCTTCCAAAGCATTTGCAATGCTCCTCACCTTCAAAACATACTCATTAACATACATTTTCCCTTTCTTTAAATTATTCAACTCTCACTCGAGTTGAATCTTTCGTGCCTTTGTATTTACTGAAAACATGCTATCAAAAATTATCCAAGCTACATGTGAAGTTTCTACATTCCTAATATGCCCCAGCATAGTATTATTAATGACTTGGAGATAGCCAATACATCACTTTTTGTCCTTTGCGTTTCATTATTTCCACATCTTTAATTCATCTATAGTCTCGTAGGGTTACTCTGCTCTCTCGCTCCTTTTCTTCATGTGAAACGAACTAATAAAGGCCTTTTCCAATAAGGAAGTTTGTCACACAAAATTTCCATGATGGATAGTTTTTGTCATCTAGCTTCTCAATGATGGGATTTCCATTGTTCTATGCTATTATCACACAAAAATGATACAAAAAAGCAAACAAGTCTTCAACAACCTTTCACAATAAGTACACAACAATACACCCACCAACCTTTTTCATTGACTGCTCAATAGTACATGTAATCTGCAACTTGTTTATAGATAAAACTTATGTTTTCTTCTTGAAAGCACCTCAAACTTATAGGTTTAAAATTTGTAACATGTGCACCCACTTTTGGTCAACATAGCTGAAATTCTAGTATGTCCTGAAACTATTATCCACAATCTTGAGTGTCTAAAATGAGGCCCGAAATGGCCTTAGATGGCTAAAAATTTGTGGAAAAGCCCTAAAGGGTTCATTTGCAAAATGTATAGTGCTCTGCTTGCACACCGAATCTCAAAGAAATTTGATACTTTTACTCTACCCTGCTTCTGGTGCCTTCATAGGCACTATCCAAGAGAAAGAGTGGAAGAATGGGAGAGCTTCTTACCTATTGCTTGCTTGTTTGACTCCTTTCTTCTTCTTCTTCACTTCAGGCTTCAAAACCAGCCTCTCTCAGTGACACCACTCTAATACGATCTCAAGAATTCACATGGTAGGGGGACTTACTTGGGTTGTTGTGCCAAACATACACCATACACAAAAGAGGGTGCTCACCCAAGAACAAAAGAAGAGAGATAGAAAACAAAAATCATTTCTTGCTGGTTTCTTCTTCTTCTTCCACACAAAATACAACGTACACAAAGTATATATAAGATCTAACATAAAGCAAAGTGGCCTACTAAGTCAGCCAGTGCATAACTGACTATACTAATTAATTGGCCCTACAACTATGCTAGCTGTAGAGGTAGATGCAAAAAACTAAATATATTAAGTGATAAGTCAATGGCCATGTGAGGATTATAATGACCACCAATGTTCTAAGTATAGACGTGCGGACCCATCTAGCTAGGTGGTTCATCATCAATGGTCTTCTTTTTGTAAGTTTAATCTTATTTATTTCTTTCACTTGATAGTCATATTATGACAAGCTACAGGCCTCTTGCAAGGAAGGGTAGGTCCACATGGACTTTGTCTATTAGATGATGAAGAAGGGGAAGAGGTTCACCGTCTTCCTTGGGCCACATACTGTAGACACATAAGACCATCTATGTGTTTGACAATTGTGCTACATGTGAGGAGTCATTGGAAGTGGCACATGTCATGGGTAGCTTCATGCTCGAATGTCGACATTAATACCACCTCATTTGCTTCAGTGCAATTCTACATAGAGATGGGTTTTGTGTGAAAGAAGAGTGCAACGTTGAAGAACCTGTGATAGTAAAGGCATGGATCACTGGGCACTAGAGTGTGAAGAGTAAGTTGGCACAGTTATCCATCATGGTTATTTTACATGTAGATTACAATGCTAATTTGGTATGTTTATGTGTTTGGGATTGCCTATGGTTACTACTATGTAGACAATGAACATGTAACTGAGGTCATCAAATTTGGAAAGATTATAGGATATGTGAAATATGACAGGCTAGGGCCGGTAAAATCTGCTCCCAATCCCATATTTGGGGAGTCATACAGTACAAAGAAGGTGAGAGATGTTCCATGGAACCTTAACCCGAGTGTTAGTGCTGCTACTGAACCTAAGAACATTGAGGATGACATGCAAGATGTGGAGCACACTAGGGTCGAGAAAGACTCTTGGATTGATAAGGCGATGCCACATGTGTTTGGGGTCGAGGGGGATCCAGATGCTATTGATACCAAAAGTGGGAAGGGGGCTGTTGATGGGCAGAAAAGGGGAAGTAGGGGGCTAACAAGAAGGCAAAATATGCTATGGAGGCAGGGGTTTTGATAGCAAAAAGTTGGTGGACAAGACTGCAAAGTCAGAGGTCTGTGAATAGACTGCTAAGGGAGTAAGAACGAACATAGGGATAGCCAAGGATGTAGTTGATAACCTAGATGGTGATACTGAAGGAGTTACCAAGGTGGATGCTAATCTAGATATGGCTTGTATAGTGGTAAAATAGGCATTTGTACCTTGTTGAAGCTATTTTCTGAGGTAGGGAGGAAACACCCTCATGGCCATTGTAACAAGTCCCATGCTTGCAAACTATAACTAGTGTAGCAATGCTATCATTGATATAATACATATGGGGTTTTTAAATCTCCTTTCATCACCTTCTTTTTATTTAACACCTAGACATTGGATCCTATTTGCCTTGTGCACTCTTCTTGATCTTGTAATAGATATTCAGTTTTAGAATATAGTACCAAAGCTATGCTGGGTTTTATAATAGAGGGCTATTGCCTAATACCAGGATGGAATATTGTTATAACCATACTAGGCATTCTATCATTCTCACACTAGCCACCCAGTATGGTCATAGCCAAGCGATAGGAGGGAACTCCGCCACTGTGATGGGTCTCTCTCACCTCGTGGTGGCCCATGCAAGGTTCACAATAGCCACCCAGCAGGGTCATATCCAAGTGATAGGACGGAACTCCACCAGTTGGATGGGGCTCTCTCACTTGGTGGTGGCCCATGCAAGGTTCACACCACATGCATGACACCACTAAGTAATAATGGTCCATAACTCCCCTAAAAGGTGCCTTCTTTGCATAGTGGTGACCCATTCGGAGCCCTCCACACAGCATGGTGACCTATTGCCACACCGTGGTCAACATTGATATTTTTAAAATCCCATAGATCACTACCTATCGCCACATGCAACATCATATCACACTTGGCACTTGTGGTTCTCACCCTCACCACCCATGAGGGTTACCACCAAGTGGTAGAAGGGAATTCCACTATTCTAATGGAGCTCTCTTGCTTAGCAGTGACCCATGTGGGATTCATAGCATAGGAATGTCACTAGTTAGAAATAATGGGTTATATCAACATGATGGTTACCTCCTCAACATAATTCCTCAAGATACTATAGTCAACGTTGACATTTTTAAAAGCCTAGAGATCACCATGTATAGCCACCTGCAACATCACATCACACTTGGCACTTGTGGTTCTTACCCTCACCACCCATGAGGGTCACCACCAAGTAGTAGGAGGGAACTCCACTACTAAGATGGAGCCCTCTCTCTTGCTAGTGACTCATGTGGGATTCATAGTGCACGCATGTCACCATCAAGCAATAACAAACCATATCAACATGTCATGTGCCTCCCAACAATTCCTTGACAGCATGTTTTAGTGGTTCATCATGGAATTATCCCAGATGGCTTTTCCTAGCACTCGTGAGAATGCATGAGGTCTATGGTCTAGGTTTCCCAAAGTCCACCCGTAATGCAATATACTAGACATCCCCACAAGGATCAACCTGCAACCTCCAGGTCCAAATTCGACAATGGACATCTCTATACATCACCTAGCTCCATCAGAGAGGTGTCCCACAAGGGCTTCTTCTTGGGGAGGTTACTATATGTATATCCTCTACATCATGTGTGTTCAAGGCCTATTTATAAATATCCTCATTTGTGATTTTTTCCTGAATAAAACATAACCATTTTTCTTCAATCTGTAAATAATCAATTTATATACACCCTTCTATATGTAAAAAATGCATGAAAATGGTATTTTAAAAATACCTTATTTTGAACCCACATAATGCACACATATATTCATGAGTAACTTACCCGAGGGATTCTCCTCCGATTGGAGCGATCGTAATAGTTACCCTTGGTTCATGGAGTGCAATGCTTTTTTCCAATATAATTGGTTAGGATTTAGGGAACCTTAACAGTGTTGTGGCATAACCACCGCACCTTTACCCTAAGATGATTTGCGATCACGGTTTTCAAACATGGCCCTAGGCAATTCAACACTTGGCTCTGCCTAATTTTGCCTAACTAACATTTTGTTCAATCTCTTGAGAGAAACTCCCAGCTTACCGGGACCACCCATCCATAGGACGAATCTGTCAGGGATCTTGCCTACCCGCTTTCCACAAGTGGTTTTCTTTAGTTTTCTAATTACCTATCACATTAAGTTATGGCATATAAAAGCACCTTTGTTAACTAATTCGTTATCACATATTCCTTCATGTAATTTTACGGCACAACACAAAGACAGAGAAAATAGACTTTCGGCAAAATATATTTATATATTATTTCACAAAGTTATTTACAATGAGTTCTCCCTTTTGCCTACGCAGAAGACAAACCTCCGTTCACTGGAAAATCCCTTCTGTTTGCGTAAGAACAAAAGAAACCCTCCAAGATTTCCGTCCCTTTACTAGTACTATTGAGGACTCCAAGATCCCATCATGATTCATGTGATGGTCAGGCAGTTCCTAGGAGTGATCGAGAGATTTATAAACAGAGCCCTTTTGGCACTCCTGCCTCCTCGTGCCTAATGGATTCCTCACCGAGTGACCTCTCGCTATCGAGGCCGGTCCAAAGCTCCTTGCGGCACTACAAAATAATTCCCCTTGGAGTAGGGTTCCACATCTAGCCGTGGGGGAGGCATAGCACAATCTTTCCCATTATTATCCTGATTATATATTTACAATCAAATCGAACTCTTGGAAGCACAATCAACCTTTCCTATGTAACCATAAATGTGTGTACAAATAAAAAAGAAACAGAAGCAAGTGTTTATAGCATAGGAAGGAACCCCACCCAAATCTAGGGTTTCTCTTTTAAAATTCCACCTTATTCTTAGGGTTTCGCTTCCTATTTGCAACTCTTTTTCAGGATTCGCGAGTTATTTTGCAAATCTAATTAATTATGAGAAGTCTATTTTATCCTTATGAAAAATTTGGTATTTCTACCCTAAAAGATAATATGGGCATTTATTCCTATGGCAGGCAATTCATGCATTGCCCTTGCTAACCCATGCTTAGCAAGATTTAAAATGCTATTCCAAGTCTCTTTAGATTTTAGAATTTGTATCAACAAATTCTTATCAATGTCTAACAAGTCCTACAAACTTTTGATATTTATTTAATTTTGTGATATTGATAGTTTCACGGTTCTTGAGTATTTCATAGTTATTTTTCATTCAACATTCTTGATATTTTAGGTTAGGTTTTCTCGCTGATTCATACATGGGTCAACTCATGATATTAACGCTCTCGCTAATATAATCATTAATATTAACATTGAGTGTGTTTTCTGTAAGAAAATAATTTCATTTTATTCTACTCATATTCTATGGTTTAATCGACGATGTCTGACCATTTTTTAAACTTTCAATGTTATCTAGAAATATCAATTTTCGTTTATCTATGTCCTAAGTGAGATGGTAATTGTTTTTCTGAATATTTTATCCCAGGTAAGGCAAAAATCATACGTGCAAATTTTCTTTCATCTTTCAAACATCGAATTATATTTTCACACACCTAATTTATGCGCATCTAGTATATATTTTTCTATACAATTTTTCATTGATTTAATGTATTGATTATTTTACGATATTATCTAAATGATTTTTCATAAATTATTATAAAACTCATATGCCTCTATTTATCAGTAGAAAATGAAATAGAGATAATTGCTTTTAGGAAAAAGTTATAAAATATTTCCTTCCCTAACAACATCTACCATTTTTTTGTTAAATGCATCATTAATGAAATAACAATGAATATCATGAAATAAAGCATAATTAATATATTTTCTTAACTATAAACATATAATTATTTTTCAAGTGAAAGAGTTTTTTCATTGAATAGTTATTTATTATATTAATTAGGTTATTTTTCCTAAGCAATAGTTCATATATATTTTTATTAGAATGCGTTTATAATCATTTAAAGCCAAATACAACCATAATCTTATAAAATATTTATTTTTTCCAAACCGATGAGATGTTACCTCTCTCAAGTTTGCTGTGACCGCGGGTTTCACCAATTCCCACTACGTCATTTTCTCCATCGACTGTGTTCCTTGCTTCTCTTGCTTCAAATGTGCTTTTTGAATTTCTGTGACCTCATGGAGCCATCGAATGTTAGGCGAAATTGACATGGTAGTTCAGAGAGAGTTGGTGGTCGTCGATAGAAATTTTGCCAGTATTTCCCTTAGTGATATGGTTGTATGAGATGAAGGCATAGTAAGGGGTAGAGAAAATGAAAATGAGGTAGAAGTTTAGGAAGAGGGGATCAAAATGGCCTTTGCCCTTGATATTTGAGAAGGCCACACTCTCTCACTCTTCAATTTCCACAATGTGATGGCCTATGACTCTCTCTCTCTCTCTCTCTCTCTCTCTCTCTCTCTCTCTCTCTCTCTCTCTCTCTCTCTCTCTCTCTCTCTCTCTCAGTCGACATGAAGGGGGAGGGGGGGTATTTCTCTCTTTCAAGTCTCAAAGCTTGATAGGACCTAACATGGGCCAGCACTAGCTATGGCACTAGTCGAATCTCATGCACACAACAAAAAACCCCACCACATGGCCTCGCAGCTAGGAGCGTCTAAGACTCACTCTACACTAAATTCTAATGTCGATTCTGCGTTTGTATTAGGTCATAGTCCAATGTTTACCATCCCTTATCCTCACAGAGAGATCCCATAACATATAGGCATAATACCTCGTAGCACGGACATAGGGAAGTACCTCTCGACTGTCTGCCACGGCTCCACTGCGACTCTCTTACACCTTGGGGATTGGCCCCAAGATGTGTCGCTTCAACATAAAGTATACACGAGATAAGCTCCACTCTTTAATTTTGAACATATTCCAGGAGATACCATGTGTCCTTACCAAACAATTTCCAAAAACCGATCGACTAGCCTATAGATTAGGTTGTCTCACACACTTATGTGTAGGTCATCATAACGAAAAATAGGTGGTATGCATCTAGTTCTTCATATTCCGATACCATGGTTAATATGCACATGTAAAAGTGGATGATCCTAAAGTGCTCAAACATAATTTTCAATTAGAAACGTGTCATGCACAACTAGGCTTTCCAATGCTCATTCCCGGCTCATTCACTAACTTGTTGTGGCGATGTAAGGATAACACCGAGACAACGCTCATGCTACTATCCTCTTAATTAAAATACTACAAACTCTATATCATGATATGCATTAGAAAAATTAGCACTAAACAATACCAAATCGCATTATTCAAACATCCCACCACCTACTTTTAGGTAGTGCTTCTATTGCATAGGTGTAGGGGTTCATTTTGTCATGTTTTGATGTATGAAAAGTGATAAATCACAAACTTTGACAAAGAGATAGACAAAACTGAGGCTAAACCTCATAATTTGCCACTACCATACATTCACAAACACTCATTATATTTTTCCTTATTTTTATGAAGCGTATTCCTTTTTTTTCCTATTTTCTCTTATTTTTTAGCATTTATTTGACAATAATCACTATTAGTTTCTAATTTTCCTTATACTAATCATTTCAACATATTGAAATTCAATTTTATGTTCCATTTTCTCCTATAGGAACACATTTCACCCATCCGAAATGATAAAACTATCATTTTACCCTTAAAAACCGCATTTCAGATTTTACGGTATTTAAATAGCGCATGTAAATCATTATAAAATCAGAATTTTTTGATAGAAAGCAGTTAAACATGATGCAACCAACACTCAAGCAAATTTTCATCGCATAAGAACATTGTTTCCATCATAAAATGTCAAAAAAACTTTATTTCCTTCATTAAAAATAGTCATACCGTGTTTCTACGAAACCAGAGATGCATTGAATGACTGCATGACCAGCGGACGGAGTCTCCATTGCTCTCAATTCCATGCTGCACATCAAGCTTCAGCATCTCCATTAATCTTCATCATCATTTTCTTTAATCTCCTTCCCGATTCTTCCTTCAAGATAATGCACATGAACAACCCATAGAGGGGGGAGAGAGGGGGAGAGAGGGAGAAGAGAGAAAGACTAGAAAATCATAAATTTAAATTCTCCATTAAAATGGGCAAGCTTGCAACCATCTCATTCCTCTCTTTGCCCTGATCGAGAATCTTCTTCTCTCTCTCCAAACTGATTTGAATCGGAGAGGCATTGGGCAAAAATGAGGAGGCGCATTGATGCTTCCCTTTGTTCGACAATTTTTGCATTAGTTCAAGGCTTTTATTAAGCCTAAGGTTTAAAATATTAAAATAACTGGTTCATCTTTTTGTGTTCACACTGTCCCACAAGTGGATTTTTCAATTTTGAAGGCCCAAACAAACTCCAATTTGCAATCTGACTGGATAGGCGGCTTCGTGGCATTGAACTCCATCAACCTAGCCTCCCCCATGCACTTTACGGCTTCCCAATCCAATAGCTGCTTTATAATACCGAACCTTGCGGGGATTAAATGGGAGGTCAAATGACCTCTGATTGACAAACCGAGACTTGCGTTGGATTCCTAATGTTGAAATGCATCTAGATAAACACTAGCTCATCCATATGCGTCCATTTGATTTTTCATGAAAAATTGGCTCATTGACTTGTCCTGGCCATGTTTCTGCTTTAAAAAGAGCCCGAACCGCTTCTAGATCTGATTAAAGTCAACTACTAAAATGCAGGTCTCAAAGTTTCAATGGATAAGAGAAGTAAAGAAATTTCTCCATCATCAGGAGGTCTTCATTCTTGCTTTTTTTGGTGAAAGAGAGGGGGTGTATTTATAGGCATGAGAGGGATATACAGTCGACTGATTCATTTGATTACTTGTCAAGAGCCAATTGATCTTTATTAAATATTCATTTTCATTACTTGTTGGATGGTGGCATGGGGATTATTATTTAATCCTTTCTCTCTCTCCAGGCATCAAAAATGTCAAAAACATCGTTTTCTTTTCAAAACGACTTCTTCTGGTGGTTTTTGGCCTAGTTACCTCATGACTTATCTAGTCTATAAATTCATGTTATACTCTTTGATACTTAACTTACTCAATATTGTGCTCATTCTTCATCTATCAATGGAGGGTTTTGCAAATTGTCTTGTGGCGGTGGTTACGAAATCAATGCAATCCTCGATGCATTAAATGGAATCGGGAATGCCAAATCAAATATAGTGTGGAAAATTTTATATGATCAAGATGTCGTAATATTATTTACGAGGCATCTTTGCTTTTTGTTGGCATCCAGGTGGCATCCTCCTTAGGATAGTCTTTCCACTAGATAAGATACTCTCTAATGGTTCTATTTCTTAGAGATTTCTCTTTTATATCTAGAATCTTATCAGGTTGGAGTTCAAGGGCTCCTTGACTATGCATTACAATTTGTTGGTCATCAAGAATATGATCTTGATTTGCCACATAAGCTTTCAAAAGACTAACGTGAAATACATTGTGGACTTTCACATGATCAAGAAGTTGCAGTTTGTACGCATTAGCTCCTAAGCATTTGAGAACCTTGTATGGTCCATAATACCTTGGACTCAAATTTTTGAACTTTCCTAATGACAAATAACTCTTCTTTGGGTGTACACAAATGAAAACCATGTCTCCCTCTTGGAAGATACGCTCTTGCCGTCCTAGATCAAGATAAGCTTTCTGGCGGTCTTTGGCAGTTGGATGTCTTGTCTGATCGTTTTGACCTGATCATCCATTTCTTCTAGCATTTTCTTAGAAGCCTCAACATTTAGGGTTGGATCAAATAAATTCAATGGCGCCAAATAATATTGCCCATACAATGCTTGAAATGGAGTCATTTGAATACTTTGGTGATATGAGGCTTTGTAGGAAAATTCTACTAAGGGCAAATACTATATCCACCTTGTTGGCTCTCTGGAACAGTAAGCTCTCAGTATATCTTCAATGACTTGATTAACCCACTCTATTTGACCATTAGTTTGGGGATGGTAAGTTGTTCTAAAGCAAAGCTGGGTTCCAATTACTTCAAATAGGCTTCTCTAGAAATGTGATGTAAATAGAGAGTCGTGATCACTAACGGTCTGTTTAGGCAATCCATGAAGCCTAAAGATTTCTTTCATAAATAGTTGTGCAATATCTGAAGCTTTGTAGTTGGTCTTGATTAGGATAAGATGAGTTGCCTTTGTTAGCATATCCATAATCACTATGATTGAATTATACCTGCTTGAATAGAAGATAAGCCAACTACGAAATCCATACTGATGAACTCCCATTTCATATGTGGAATGTCAAGTGGCTGCTTGGTGAGGCTTCATAGGCTTCTACATGAATTGGCTAATTAGTCCAATTGAATAGCTAAGGTCTGGTCTAGTAATTGTAAGGTAAATCAGGCTACCCACCATTTGTCTATACATAGTGACATTCTCAATCTCACGTCCAACATCTGCAAGTAGCTTAACATTTTGCTCCAATGGAGTGCTCAAAGACTTGCAATCCAACATACCATAGTTGGTAAACATGTCTTGTGCATACTACTTTTGCAGCAACCAAGTACCATGAGGTGTAGAGACAACCTCAATCCCAAGGAAATACTTCAGTTCACCCAAATGTTTGACATGAAATTCAGCATGTAACATTTGCTTGATCTCTCCAATTCTCGTGACATCATCACCTGTAATGATCAACTCATCCATATAGATGACTAATATCACACATAACCAACCCTTGTCTTCTTTGTAAATAGGCTATGATCAGCCTTGCCCATAGTGAAACCAAGTTTCTGTATGCATGCACTTATCTCTGCATTCCAAGCTCTAGGTGCTTGCTTCAACCCATACAATGTTTTCTTCAATCTACACACACGTGTAGGAAAATCTGGATGTACATAGCCCTTGGGCCGATCCATGTATACTTCCTCAACCAAATCACCATTGAGAAAGGCATTCTTCACATCCATCTGATATATACTGCATCCTCTATATGCTGCCAATGCAATCACTGTTCTCACGGTTGCCATTTTAGCAACGGGGCTGAATGTCTCCTCACTATCAAGACCATATTGTTGTGCATACCCTTTTTCCACAAGTTTTGCCTTGTATCTTTCCAATGTGCCATCTGATTTGCACTTCACATTGTAAACCCATTTTCAACCAATAGGCATTTTTCCTTCAGGAAAATCAACCAAATCCCAAGTGTCATTTTCAACCAATTCTGAATATTCCTCATCCATTGCCTTACACCAATGATCATCCAAAATAGCTTTAGAAAACTTTATGGGCTCCTTGAACCTAGTGACTTTTGCCATATATGCATACTGCCTCACTGTGTAGCCACTGTATGTAAGCCTATCCACAAGCTTCCTAACTCTTTCTAATCTCCTTAACTGAGGTGCAGTATGAGACTCTCCTCTCTCATGAGGTGGTACGTATCTATGTCTCACACCAGGAGTCACAACTGATGGAATACCAAACTCACTACCCAAGTTCTCAGTGCCAGGCGAATCATAACCGCAAGTGAGTGGCCTTGTAACATCATCAAGTTTGCCTTTTCCTTTATCCACATTTCTCCCCCTCACTGACATACCCATGTCAATGGACAAAGATGCTGAAGGCCTCAATCTACTTGTCTGATGTAGTAGCATCTTTAGAAGGCCTAGAAATTTTGCACTCTCATTTGTACCTGCATGTACATAAGTCTCTTGACAAACATCATCATCCATCAAGATGGTCTTCTTCTCATGCCATGATTTCAACTTGATCTTCCTGTTCCACCTCTATCCCTTTGATTTGAGTAGAAGACATTGTCCCTACTATTTTTAGACCCACTGGAACTTGTATTCAGTCCAAGCTTCACTTCTTCATGCAAAAGAAGTGCAACAAGCTCATCAAAGTCAAGCTGCTCATGACTTACTGATATGGAAGTGTCAAACTTCTTATACTCCTCTCCAAGACCATGGAGGGTAGTGGCCATCAAATCACCATCCTCAACTTCAACTCTGACACTGTAATGAGGGAGACCTAAGTGTCCTAACTAAGGGGAAGGAGAGAGAGAAGGACTACAGAAGAAGAGGGAGAGCAGAGAGAAAGGCAAGAAGAAGAGAGAGAAAGAGGGAAAGAGGAAGAGGAAGAGGAAGCCATGGGAGCTTGAGAAGGTGAAAAGACAGTTTCTTGATCATTTCTGTGATGCCTCAAAATACCCTCTTACACCTTATATACCGTCAGTGTGACTGGTATGTTCCCATGCCATATTCTTGTGATCCCCGTTCATTACAAAACATCCCGTCTAATAAAGTTTTTGTCCTAAAAAACAAGGGATGTAGTCATGGACTGTAAGAGTGTGCTGTAGGAAATCAGCCATAACTTTGTGTGGGCAACTCCGAATGGGACAATTGAGGTGTCATTACGGAGCCCATGAGATGTACTTTTAGCCCATGTGGCTGCGGCGGGGCTGCAATTAGGTCAGGACCAAAATCGCTACAAAATAAAGGGCTGACCAGGAATTTCTAGTGTGCAGTCCCAGATGGTATGGCTGGAGAAAAACAGCCATAACTTCCACTAGGGTTTGTAACGGTTCTAATCTCACTCACATAGTCTTCAATAGACCTTCCATTCTTGGATATGTGGCTGAATTTTTGCTTCAATTGTGTCTTTCTTGCATGAGTGACATGCCCATAATTCTTCATCAATAAGTCCCAAGCAGCTTTTGGTGAAGTGCAGTTTGCAATTTGCATAGACTTTGTGTCTGAGACACATAAGGACAACCAATGCAAGACCTTGCTAGCCTTTTCCAACCGTGTCCTATGTGCCTTTAATTGATCTTGTGTTGGAAGTCTATCCTCTGGTAGCTCGAGCTCATCTTCAAGACCTATGACTAGGTCCCAATAGACTCTTCTAATTAAGAAATTAGACATCCTGAATTTCCATAGAACAAAATTGTTGTAGTCCAGCTTCTCATCTACTATCTGGGTGATAGTATCCTTCTCTCATGTGTTTGCCATTCCAAAGTGTTCAGCTTTGCAAAGCAAGTTTTAATGTAGAGAGTCAATTTCCCAAAATGCCAGCAGGTAATGTACTTCAGTGACCCTTGCAATTCACAAAAGATTTATATTTGCCAATCTCCCTTTAAAGTTCAGCTTTCCAGCATGGAACATGCATAGATAGTGCTAACAAACTCAACTAGAGTTAGATACAATAGAAAATGGAGATGTGGAATTTTGAACTTGCTATTGATGCGCTATCTTTAACAATGAATTTTCACAATTTCCAAAAAACTTTGCATTCCTTGAAATAAACTAGTGTGATCATACAATGTCAGCTACAATGAGATGATAATCCAACTTGGGACCAATAAAACATAATGACACTGATCAGGACAATGGAAAGTGTGAAACTGAAACTATAGAACCTGTTAGAGGAGAGTCCTGATCCAAAAACATCTCATATGGAAGGAAAGCATATATACATGTTCTTTTTCATAGATGGTTCCAGATGACTAAATATATACTAGGATTATAGTAACTCATAAATGAATCACTAGAGATTAGGATGAGGAAGACACTCCCGATCTGATGCACATCATCCTCATTTCAAGAATTGCTTTAGGGTTTCCCAAAAATTTTCCCTCTATCTTTTGGTGATTCTTGATTGTAGCACAGGTAATCAAAATAGTAGTTGGATGGAATGGATACATTTCTCCACCATTTCATGCCAGCAACTAGTCTTAGTAATGTCACTAGCATGCTCTACATTGGGTATCGATTTCATTACATTCACAAAACAGAATACTAATAGAGTGGTTAGCCCCTGTAGAGATATGACTACACAAGAGTTCTTGGACCTCTAGGACTCTTCCTTCAATAGAACTTCATCTCAAATGTTGTTGTGTGCAATTGTTGCACACGAGTTCCTTAAGAAAAACTTGCACGTTTTAATAATTGATTATTCATCTTGGATCTTCTGTGTTCTAATATAGCTATTAGCTATGACTGTTGGATCAGTGTAGGTGGCCAAGCTCAATAATGGAGTATCGATTCCCCTAATAGGCATGGGGATGGGCTCCGTTGACATGTTGAGCCATGCAGAGAAGAAGGCCACCACGCGGGATGCCATTGAGGTTTGCTACTGCCATTTTGATATGGCAGCCGTCTACAATAGCGAGGGCTTCCTTGGAGAGGCCCTGGAAGAGGCTATGCATTAGGCCTCATGAAGAGACATGACCTCTTTATCACCTCTAAGCTCCAATTCACCAATTCGTACCCCGAGGCCACGGTCTTGCCTACTATCACCAAAAGCCTAAAAGAATTGAAGCTCTGATACCATGTAAGGAACCAGGGAGAGAGATGAGAAAAGGCCAAGCCATAAGGGTAGCAATCACGCTCCCTGTTCAATCCATTTTCTTCCACACAATTAAGTCAACTATAGTACTACACACACATACAAAGATCAAGTAACCTAGATCTGACCATAGTTAAGTCAGTATGACGAAACCTTATTCAACTAAGGTAGAAAACTTAACCGAAGACTATGAGCTTAACTCTCAACACATTCTAGTTCTATTTTCCTTTTTGCTGGAACATCTTCTCCTATGCCTCAGTCTCAGGCTTTACTTCCTTTAGCAATTTTGGTCTGGTTCTCCTTCTAGTACAAATTTAGGGCCTCCCTTTGCCTTCAAAGTAGCTATAGTAATGGCAACTTTTTGAGCTCCTTAATAGCTTTGGTGAACACCAATGGGTCTTCTTTTCTCTCTAAATGCAACTTTCGATAACTCAACTAAAGCTATATTGGCATCTCAATCCATGACAACTTTACAGTTCCTGCAAATTCCTTTCCAAACATGAGAAGAGCATGAAAATGCAGTTTATGCATCAGATGCCACTCTATATGAATTTGCAAGTGGAGTATGAAAGGAGCAAGGAAAGGGCGAATTAAAGATGAATGTGTTTGAAGATAAAAATGATAGACCAAGGCTTTTGATGTGGGAAAAGCGGAATTACAAACTCCTTTTTAATGCAAGGCTTTTCCCTGATATGAAGTTGACTAACATGCATAGTAAGAGGTTCATATTTGTGTGCATGAATACTGAGGATCCTAGTACCATGCATCAGTTACTAGGAGTACTTTTGGGAGCACTTATTTGGGGGGTTTCTGCATTAATTTCTTGGTATCGAGATTGTTTAGCATGATCATGACATCTCTCTCAGACTGTAAATGCTTTTGTTGCATTCTATAAAACCCCTCCTGTGAAAGAGAAAAGCTAACCCTCTTACCAAAAAAGCATCTCTTGTCACTCTATCTTTTCCATTTGAAAAGCTAATGAAGCATCAGAAAGTTGAATTGAGTGAATCCCATTTTGCACCTACATACAATAGCCTACCTATTGCTGCAAGACAATGTCAAGCCCTCACCTTGCTACAAGGAAAATCATTTTGGTTTACTAGAATCCTCAAGAGTAGAGCTTCCGTGGAGAGTATGAGTTGTTCAAAATATCTTAGTTGAATCTCTATTAACTTGCAAACTACTCCAAAGCCAAAAAGTATTCATAGAAGCACTATCACCAACTCATGCCATCTTTAGTAGCATGATGACATTCTACCTTGCAATCTTGTGCTATCTTACATGTCATATTCTCAAGGAGAAGTACCCCAAATAAAAACATATTTGTCCATGAAATTTGCTCCATAAATCCACACTTCTCTTGCCTCAAGTACTTCTCCAAATGGTTGCTATAAGTTGGACTAAATATCTACTTATTCTTAGGTGCTTAAGGGTATTCAAATCCTCAATGTCCAACTATGAAAGAAGTCATCTCAAGAATGTATAAAGTATTTTACTAATTAAGGCAGTTTGCCTATTGATCAATAGCCTCTATGAAAAAGAGAAATTGTGCTGGAATGTTTTGTTTTGAATGTTTTTCTTTGATTCTTTTGATAGCTCCAAGCTTTAAGTAGCTTGCCACAAGTTGATACATAGACCACTTTGAAGTATAGAGTTGGTGAAGGCATTGGAGAAGAGCCACTTGGAGCACTTGTTGTAGAGGATGCACCACTATGTGTTGTATCATCCTGCATAAGGAGGTAGAGAATTGTGGATGAGAATGTCCTCAGCGGGGGCACAAATTTATGACGAAGGAAATTCGGTATGGCAGCTTCTATACTGTGCCAAACTCCCTTCTGTCACAAAGTGAATGAGGTAAGGGCACCACCTAGTCATGGAAGAGTGGATTAGGACGCTATGTAAGAGGGAGAGGAGATTGTGAGGGAGAAGAGACCATATTGGACACATCGTCATGGAGGAGAGTGAAGGAGAAGAAAGAGAATTGGATTTCTGCCAAGGTCGACTTCACTCAATCCCTCTCAAAGAGGTCACAAGTATATATCTTATACTCTCTCCTTGCACAAATTTGTGTATTTGAATTATTGATATCGTTCGCTTTGTCCTTGAACTCTTCTCTCCTAGTAGTTGTTAAGAGGGTTCAATCCAAAAATCCCCCCCCCCCTCTGCACGTCTTGTTCTTCGCATGAAGCCCATAGGCCGTGTCTCAATGGCACCCTCAACAATCAAATATGCAAGCTCTTCCTATCGACCTAAAACATCGAATAGGTAGTTGATTAACAGGTATTATCTATTTGGAATTATTTTTGTACAAGACAAGCTTGCTCCCATGCAAATTGTATCAATTACTCTCTGCCAAACTAGTTGATTAACAGGTAAAACAAAGCTTGTATGGCAATCAAAGCAAGGAAGGTAGAGCTGGCTTGCAATGCATTGCAAGGATTGTGGAGCCATCAACGAGCCTTCCACAGATAGACTAAAATATGAGAAGGTAAATCTGTGAGTTCCTATACTTGTTTGGAGAGTTGTAATGGTTAGATGAGAGATAGTTATAGCCACATTTCTTGAAACGTTTGAAACAATAAGTGGTCCATAAGCTCGGTGGTCTAGCTCATGAGAGCGACGACCTTTTGGTTCCGTTGTTGTCGAGACTTGGAATCAAGCAACTAGGCACATCCTAACCGGGTTAGAAAACTGATGGTAGAGCTATCAAATGGTAGAGAAACAGTCTCGACTCATGCCATAAACATCTTTCCTTTTCAGTCTAGGATGTTTTTGTATTATCGATTTGGAAGAACTAATGGAAACTGGGGTTCATGACAGGAACGAAAAATGTTGCAACAAGACCATGCCCATCGGCTTCCATTCACGGAGGAGGAGAGCGCAGTACAGCATCACCCTAGAGAGCCGCGCGTACAACCAACTAAAATTCCAAACTATTCACAACATAGAATGATTGGTGGCCAAGGAAGAGGCGGCCAAGAGAGTCGTTGAAAATTGCAACTTCACCAGGTACCTGGAAAGATTCGCACAAGAACCCGACCACACAAGGTGCATGGAATTTCTCACGTCTTACGACCCCGACAAAGAATGCGGCACCGTCACAATGGGAAGGGGACAAAACGCCAAGCAAGTAGTACTGGTTCGCTTAACCCCCGCCTTAGTGGAAAAGGCACTGGGACTAGAACCCAAAATAGAAAAGAAGCAGAAGAGAGATGTGTACGCCATGATGGGGATGAGAAAGGAGGACGTGCTGACAAACAACGACATCAGCATTCAAGATATCCCTGATGCAGAAACTAGATTGCAGGCAAAACTGGTACACGTACTCTTTTCCAGCCCTAGCACTACAATGCATTGATGTACCGAATCAGTGTGCCGATACTGGAGAACGTGGCGGCTCATACCATGCATGAAGTCGATTGGAATGGCTATGCATGTAAATCTATCGACCAAGAGGCTAAGGCACTGGCTTTAGGGAGCATGCCCGCAGGGGGAGAGTCTCCGTCATCTAAGGCCGCATAAAGAAAAAAGGCTTCATCCAAGGCCTCATTCATCGCCTATGGAAGCATCTTAATACCCTTCATCTAGGAGACTGTGAAAGAGATGCAGGATGCAGAAGAGGGGGAAGGGGAAACACCCAACAGGTCACCCCCTCAATAGTAGCAGGAGAGGTCCAGCATAGGATTGAGACCGATAAGGAAGGACAGGGGCAAGAAGAGCGATCAGGCAAAAAACAGGTCAAGGAAACCAAGAAGAAGACAATGCAGAAGAAAAAGAAACCTAATGAAGGCCACAGGAAGGAAAAGGAAGATTTGGAAAAAGCAAAAAGACAATCCCTCAACAAGGCCGAGGAGAGGGAGAAGAAGAGAAAGCAGGAAGAAGAAGAAGAAGCAATAGAGCAAGTCAAGCGGGGTAAAAAGGCGTCGAAGCAGGAGGCTGAAAATAGAAAAAGAGAGGAGTAGGAAGAAAATGAGAAACTGGAGGAAGAATATAGAAAGTCCAAAAAAGAGAGGCAAAGAAGAGTTGCAGAGGAAGAAGAGGAATTAAGAAGAAAGGAAGAGGAGAACTTGGCTGAGACCACCGCCCGGTCCATCGAGCAACAATGCAGGGCGAATGATCCAGAAGCCTGGAGCTAGCTGCGCGGAGAAGGGCCTAGCTCTAGCGCATAGGCACCAAAAGCCGTGCCGCCTGCAGTCCCGGAAGGCAAAGGCAAAGCACCCCTCCATCCTATCCCCACCCTCATGGCACCCTCCATTGAAGCTGCTATGATCACCCCTAGCATCCCCACCATCATGGAGGTTTCAAACTTTGTAGCCTGGATGCAATACTTCATCAATAAAGAAATGGCCCAAGCGAAGAGCACAGAAACCATGGCCATGGGGCAAAAAAGACCAGCCGTGGATGCAAAATCGAGTAAGGACCAGAAGTGCCCGCATGTGAAGACCTCAACCACCCCCATCCACGCAATAATGACGCCACCATCCAGTTACGACGAATATGTCGCCGAGCTGCTCTCCCAATTGGAGAGGGCGAAGGAGGAAAAGAGAATGGAGGTGGCTGAGTTGGTCGCTGAGAAAGAGTCAGTGGGCGCCTTCCAACTGGAGAAAACCTGCATCATAGCCATGCAACAACATCAAATACTTGACCTCAAGCAAGAATTGAAAGCAAAAGAAGACATGGAAGAAAGCTACAAATAGCAGCTTGAGAACGAGAATTAAGAACTTGTGCAGATGCAGCAAAAATACAAGCTCCTCTTGCTGCAACATGGGAAACTGGAGGCGAAAACCGCCAACATTGAGCAGATGACGGAGGAACTAAACGCCAAAGAAGAGGAGAGAAGACAAGAGAAGGAGCAACAACGAAAAGAGATTGAGTCCATGACCGATGAAGTACACCTTGGAAGGAAGGAGCACGAGATTGCCTTATATTAAAGTTCTCTTGTCATTTTTCTACTTTGCATGTTGCCTATGTGCTTAGCGTTTTTCTTGACTTCTGTGAATTTTAATTGATCTCTTGATGCTCCTTACTCCCCTTTCCCTCCCAGTTTGAGAAGAATCCTTACTAGGATTGAAGGTGTGGGGGGTTGAGGACTTTGGAATGGGTCTTAGGAGTCATCAGTGTAGGAACCAAGTGTAAAAGTTGGGATTGTACTCTAACTGAGCTGTGAGATCAAGATCAGCCGGGCAAGTGCCCAAGTGCATTATGTAAGTGAGAACATCTGTTAGGAAGTCACCGCAGGCATTGCGGCTAGCAATGTGTAGCTCCTCCTCAGTCAGTAGGCAATCAAGGTAAGGATGTCCCTTGATGTGCTCCTCCAGGGGGCGATTGCGAAGAGTGATCAACACTCTATACGAGGTTGGCACGATATAAGTGGGGTCGTACTCCGTTGTTTTGATTACGCGACACTGCTCCGCGTTGGTCATAACTCGGAAGCCCTCTACTTCCCATTGCGACCTAAGAGTGTACCAATGCTGTAAAAATGGGGATTCCGTCCTAGCAAGTTGGGATAATTCTGCGATTTCTTGGTCGGTGATGACAGAAGTAGTTCACTGATAGTATGATGTTATGAGACGCTGTTTGAGTGCTTGCTCTTTGGAGACCTCACTGTCGAGTGATACAGCCGTGGAGTTTGCTACCTTTGCAAAGGCAAGTTCAAACGTCTCTCAAGAACAAGGCATCGTGTGAATTTCCGTTGCAAAAGGTTTCGGCAACAAGCCTAAGTCCAAGCAGTCATAGCTTAGAGCCAGGTCTCTGAAGGTGGCATCGAGCCGTCTAATGCAATCAACCACATCATCCCCTGTATCTACAGCTAGATCTGAGGCCAGTGTAAAAAATGACTTTCGCTCGTAGGAGGGCTTAAGACCTGTCGGTGATTGGGGTTTGATGGCCCAAGAGCCTTTGACAGTGGATAGTTGTGGTTGCGGGTGTGCCAGAGGTTGCGGTTGGGCGTCCTGGCTTAGGGCTAGTGGAGTGGCAGCTACTTCGGATGGATTGCTGCCTTCAGCATGGATCATTGTCATCGGATGGACTCTAGTGCGTGATGGGTTATGCGATGGTGTTTGTCGTTTGGGACGGTAGGCTTGTTCGAGTCTCTCGGGCATATGTGTAGATGGGCTTGTTGGACGTGGTCCTAGGGAGCACTGCGGCTCGTTGTGTTGAGGTTTGATGGGGCTGGGGGTGATCAAGCTCGGGGGTAGCATACGAATGGTGGTCTTGGCCAGGTGGGTTTTAGGGATATACAAACAAGTGTTTCCCTCATAGTAGCCTTCCGTGAGAGTAGGAGATCTTTGGGGACCCACCTGCGCCAATCATGCCCTGATTTCTGTAACTGTGCCTTGGTGTCCTAGTTTTAGTGCCATGGGTCTTATGCGATCGTGCGTGGTGACTCCTAGGCAACAGTTGTGGTTGCTTAGGCCTCCATTGGAAACTATGTTGTTGAGCTTTAGCTTTTGTCACCATGAGTAGTGGTTCTTGAGTAGTGGTGGGGGCCGGTCACTACCCCTCTCCTTAAATTCAGATGCAAATAG
Source organism: Lygodium microphyllum (assembly GCF_053477565.2). Lineage (NCBI taxonomy): Eukaryota > Viridiplantae > Streptophyta > Polypodiopsida > Schizaeales > Lygodiaceae > Lygodium > Lygodium microphyllum. The sequence goes on from NW_028229517.1 coordinate 3,181,720, forward strand.
TTTTACTGGTGGTCGTGTGGACTGTTCCATCGCGCCACCCTTGTTGAAAGGTGCATCAATACGGATGTTGCCTATGGTGAGGTGAATGCGTTGCAACTCATAATCGACATGGCAACGAGTTTTCTTCTTGAAGGTTTGCCCTAGCAACGTCTCCGTGCCTGGATCCTTGGTGTTTGGCAGCACATAGAAGATCATGGGTACAGTTTCGGTCTCGATGGAGACGGCGGCCCTACACTTACCGAGGAGTACATAGGAGTGGTTTCCATATGGGTTCAACTTGGCGTTAGTGGGTTGTAGTGGTGGTTTGCAAAGTTGGGTCAAATGATCATGAGTTAGGACATTGAAGTTCGCTCCCTCTGGCATTGAGGATGCATGTCCGCTTGGTAGTGACCGTGATGTGTAGGTACGCAGGTTCTATGACTTCCTCCTCTACGTCATCTATTTCGGTGATGGTGGCTGCACGGATGTTGACTGGTGGTTCCAACATTGGTGGTTCATGCAAAGGATGCACGGGGGGATAGTACTTCTTGACACGGCTGCCATTGAAGAAGCCAATTTCGTCTTGCCGGCTAGAGTTTCAAGCTCGACGTTGCCTGTTCGACTGATTGCACGGACCCTGAAAGGTCCAAGACCCCAAAACTTCATTTTTTGCTTGTGCCCCTTGACTGAGTATAGAAGAACTAGGTCGCCTTGTTTGAAGTCGTGTTGCTTGACATGTTTGTCAAATGAGATCTTGCATTGTGCCTTCTCGCATCATATGAGTGCGTGAGTGGCTAGAAGGCGGGTCTCTGAGAGGCGTTTGAGTTCTACTAGTCGTTGCGTCCATGCTTCATTTCCTTCCCATCACTCCTGAAGCACAATTCGTAGGCTAAGCATGAAGAAATCTACGGGGAGAATTGCTTCGGTTCCGTAGGTGAGCGTAAAGGGGGTCTGTCCGATGACTGTTTTGTAAGCTGTGTGGTAAGCCCACAAGGCCACCATTAGCTTGTTATCCCAGTCACTACGTGAGGCTGAGACTACCTTGGTTAGGATGTTGAAAAGAATATTATTTGTGGGTTCCGCCTGGTCATTTTCTTGAGGGTATTATGGGGAGGATTTCCAATGGATAATCAGGAAGGTGGATAGGAGATGAGTTATCACTTCATTGATGAAGTGTGTCCCCTAGTCACTGATTAGTTCGATGGGGCATCCAAATCATGAGATCACCTACTCCCATAAGAACTTAGCAGTCATTCGAGCATCGTTCTTTCGGGTCACTCTCGCTTCTACCCACTTTGCTAGGTAGTCTATGGCCACAATGATGTATTTGGCCTAAGAATACTGCGCAATAGGATTGATGGGTCCTATGAAGTCGATTCCCCATTTTTCGAAGGGTTGTCGTGCAATGACTGGGGTCAACTCCATGTGATCCTTGTGAATCAGGACCTTTTTCCGCTGACATTCGTCACAATGCTTAACAAATCGCGCGGCATCATGGAACATCGTCGGCCACCATAGTTGAGATTACAGCACCTTGCGGGCTGTTGTGTCTCCGCAAAAGTGTCCTCCCGCAATCCCACTGTGTGCCTCTGAGAGCACGTTATGCATCTCATGCTCACACACACATCTACGCATCAATCCATCTTGCCCCAATAAGCCATACAACAGGCCTGCTATCAGTTCTGAAAAAGTGAATGAAGAAGCTCATTTTGAACAATGTAGGAGAAGGCAATTGCAAAGGACCAAAAGATGGATCCATCTAAAACTATCTTCAATTTCAAAAGATGGATCTGTCTAAAACCATCTTCAATTTTAAAAATGGATCTGCCCATCAGCCTCTCTCCATGCAGGGATCCCTCCAATACGATATTCAATTTCAAAGGACAAATCCCCTCAACAGCAGCATTAAAGAAGGACCCACCCCAACTTCATCTCCAATTTCAAGGACCGGTCCACCCTCGCAAGGGCTTGTATACTAACTCAAAAAAAGCCACCCGCTTACACATATCCCTCCTACCAACCACTCCACATCAGTGCCATGGGATTGCACTAAACTAGGAGGGGGATAATGTTAACCCCAGCTCGAGACGGAAGAAGCAAGTTGGAGAACAAGCAAAGGTGCAAGGATGGCCTCTAAAATTAAGCTAAAAGAAAAAGTTCATTTTTAAGTGAAAGGCACCTCAAAATTTTTGTAAAAGAGTACAAGGCTTGCTCTTGTGTAAATTATAAAAAAGAGTAGATGGGCATAGGCTAAAGAAATAGGCCAAGTAGAAGGGAATGGAAAAGAGGGACATGCCACTATGGCTGGTCATGTAAAAAGGGGATGACCGTCCATGGGATTTTAGGGCATGTATATAAAGTTCAAAAAGTTAATGAAAGCTTATTCTTTGCTGTGTGGCAACAAGAAACTCTTCTATTTTCTTCTTCTCTCCTCTTTTTTTCTTGTGTGTGTTTCAGAGAGGGAGTGTGACAGTTTGAGGGAGTGAGTGTGTGAGGGTGAGGGATCGAGGAGGTGAAGCTCTCCACCATCTCCTCTCTTCTTCTTCTCTTCTCTTCTCTTCTCTTGTGTCGTGCCATGCAGCTATGGAGGATGGAGCTTGGATGTGGAGGCTTGAAGATGCTTGAGCTTGCATCAAGAATCATGGAGCTACCAATGTGCTTGGGGGAGGAGGCAACTCATTCAAGCATCGAGGTAAGATCACTACACTCGTAGAGAGGGATAGCGCATTGGCTATGTGAGAGGTAGCCATTAGTGCTCGCTTGAAATGCTTAAACAATAGGCGGTCCGTGGGTCTTGGGAGTTGAGTGTGAGATCTCGTCTCTACAAAGTATGCATGGGAGATCTTGAAGGCATTTGGTATGACTGAGGGCAAGGAGATAGCTACACCTATGGAGGTGAATGCAAAGTTATCTGTTGAGGATACATGAGCACTAGTAGACATTAGGAGGTACAGGAGGTTGGTCAGTAGTTTGTGATCTACTTGTGTAACACTAGACCACATATATCATTTTTGTTGTTGGTGTTTTGAGCAGGTTCTCAAACAAACCTCATGAGGGTTATTGGAAAGGTGGGATGCGGGTGCTTAGATACTTGAAGGAAACTCTTAACTATGGTATCATATATAGTTTTGGAACTTCTCTTGTGGAAAACTGTGACTCGGATTGGGCAGGAGATAATGATTCCAGGAAGTCAATTTTTGGTTATTATTTTTCTTTGGGTTCAAGAAATTTCTCTTGGATTAGTAAGAAGCAACCAACAGTGGCATTGTCTTCTATCGAAGCAGAGTACAAGGAAGAGTATTTTGGTGTATGTGAAGCAATATGGTTGAGAAGGATCCTATGGCATATGGGAGTGCAGTATGAAGAACCGACTGTGCTGAGATGTGACAATTAGAGTTGCATCACCATTGCCCCCCTTCACAAATATCTATCATCTATCTTTAACCCAGTCAGATTTGTTCCATCTAGCCTTAAGCTCTTCACCTATCTTCTGTCTAGATCGCCATATAAGCTTCATAGTGGAAGCATATGGGTGAATAGAGCCATCTTTGTATCAGTTGTTTGGAGCTAAATAATTTTTTATTTTTCCTCTTATCTATTGTGTACTCTCTATCTCTTTCTCAGATTCTATTCGTTGCGCCCTGTAATTTTTACAAGCGGCAATTGGATGCTATTGATAAAGTGACAAGCTAGGTGAAAGAGGCTTAAGTGCACCTCTAGGGCATTGAGCCCATCCTGAACGAAGGGCACACAACATGTCGACAATGAGTCCACTCATTTCTCCTACCTACATAGGAATAGAGGAAAACCACAACCCCGATGCAACTCCTCCCATGCAAGTAGGATCAAGGTTCAATGTCAATCGTAGAATGACCACTAGAAGCAAGACGTCAACAAATGTGCGCATGAGAGATTAGATGCTAGCTTATTTGACATCAACAAAACACATATTCAAGAATTTGGAAACTTTCATAAATTTTGGGAATTCCTAATGTGATTATATTTGGACATATGGTCAAATATTATCCCTAGATACTACATAAGCACTCTCTCCAAGTCCCACTCTCAAATATGTGTTTAGGATGTAGCCACTTGGCCAAATCTTTACTTCGTATTTGAAAGTAGAACTTTTGAGTTTCCCAAATTCTCTAATATGGTATTAACACCAGTGTCCCTATAGTCAGGACGACTGATAATGAAGCAAAGCCCTTCACTTTGGAATGCATTAGAAAAGTGGATTGATTGACCAAAGGAGTCAAAAACATCATTCACCCAAGGTAACATTGTTGGCATACACATACCTAATCTAACTTTAAATTCCATAATAGGAAACCTACAAGTAAATGCCTTCTAGGTAGAAATAGAGATGCACATAGTACTTCCTATTATCACATGGGAGAATCTGCGAGAAAGGGAATTGTAGATGCATGAGTGGGAGTTGGCATCCTTAGCCATGCAGTACTGCAAGCTTGGGCACCCCACCTGTAATAACCACACGATTTGACATTACATTCACCAATGGAATAAAGGTCAGGCCATTTGATGTGTTGAAGGACTGGTCTATAAAAACTGCAGATGTCATATTTTTAGTAAAATTTATTGTTATGAAGGGAGTCGACCATGACATTCTATTGGGTTGGCCATGGATGAGAAGTGCTCGAGTGATTAAGGATTAGGAAAACAGGCTTATATTATTTGAAAATTGCACAAAAACTGTTGGGATTGAGATTTGGACACTTGGAAGACCTCATCTATTGACCTTGATGCCATCTTTGCCACCTTGCTGAAGGGTGATACCAAATCCACACTAATGCTTAAGAAGTACATCCCTTGTCCTGACAATGAGAGCATTGGATACATATCCTTGCAACAATTGATTTTGCCTTCTTGGATGATGAGGATGATTATAAGGAAGTAGTTGATACAACTAGTAGTGTGGAGAAACAAGGAGAAATGAAGAATGACTTAGATCAAACACTACCTTCAGTTCTGATTTGCATTATGGCACCATATGCTAAGGTAGCCTCTGGCATGTCATCCTACAATGTGCCTACAAGGAAGTTGGTCTTGATGAAGATCCTAGACTTATTAAAGAGAAGTTGCATGAGGACCTTGGTGTTGGAAATGCAATCCACATTTGCTAAAGAAAAACTAGCTCACTATTGGTACAATGACAATGTGTTGAGACTAGGTTTCAATCCTAGGTCAAATGGAGGAAGATTTCTATAATTGGATACCAAAGTGTTTAAGACAATTACCAATCCATCAAAATTTGGTGGACAAATACGAAGACACCTGCAAGCTAACTTCTCACTAGTCTTTTGAATCCTAGCACCAACTGTTTGGTTGCATAGAATCTTGATCCTGGTGATGAATGATTCAGCTATCAGCTATCTCTCCTTTAGCAAACTTCTCTGCTACTAGTTTATTCTTTAAGTTCTAAATCCTTGTTTTATTTCATGTTTTGTACTGACTCCTTAGTACATTCCAATCCTCTGATTCCTTGGTTATATGCTAAATCATAGTCAAAATGCTATTAGAATAGCTTGTAACTAAGGCACAGAGTGCATCTGTGTTTCTTTGTTTCCAAGCTAGCAGAAGATCTAAATTTGGAGGAATCTAAATACTCAAATTTGATGGGTTGGGGGTGGGTTGTGGTTCTAGGTCAGTCCCTTGCACCATCTCTAGAAGCTCATAAGAATCAAGGATAGTTGTGATTTTAAACTTCCACAAAGTATAGTTTGTATCATCTAACTTAACTTTGCTGAAGGTTGGTGGATGAATCCTTAGTGTTTAAATTGTTGGTACAAAAACACCACTACCTAATGTGCCAACGCCGCTACTTGATGCAGCATACGATATGTCTTCTCTTCGCTATTGAATCCCTTTCCTCTCATGTAGTCTTCACTCTTCAAAGCCCCTTGGGCTCTCATACCATGTAGAAATTATTGACAATGCTGACAAAGTTGTTTGAAATGGGAGAAAGGAGGAATAACTTGCGTGAGCTAAGTGCTCTTATAACCATTGCTGGTGTGGGCACAAGTAAACATTGGCATGAATGATTTGGTCACATTGGTTTTACATTGTTAAAACGAGGTACATAAGTAGGGCATGGTTACTCACCTATCTACAATAATTGAAATGAAGGAACCATGTGAACTTGTATGACGGGCAAGTAAGAAAGAAAGGCATTTCCATAAGAAAGCAAGAATAGAGTGAAGACTCCTCTATAGTTGGTATATGTTGACTTGTGCAATAAAATGCCTACAAAAGCCTTAGGAGGATCTTCTTATTTTATTTTGATTGTCAACGACTATAGTAGGAAGATGTGGGCGTACTTCCTTTGTGATAAGGCTCAAGATTTTGTTACTAGTTTAAAGAATGGCTAAACTTGTTGAGAATGAAATAGAGTAAAGTGTGAAGAAGTTTATAACATATGGTGGTGGTGAGTTCAACTCAAAGAAGTTTGAAGACTTTTGCAAGAGCAAGGGATTAAGCATCAATTGACAATGCCTTATACACCTTAGCAGAATGGCATTGTTGAACACCAAAATCACACCATTGTGGAAATGGAAAGGGGGTGCATGCTTAAGGGCAAGGGATTACCTAACCAATTTTGGGCAAAAGTTGTTAATACTACACTCTACTTTCTCAATCGAAGTTATACAAAGGCTCTTAAGAGCAAAACTCCTCATGAGGCCTATTCTAGTAAGAAACCATCTATCTCACATTTTAGAACTTTTGGATGTGAATGTTATGCACATGTTCCAAAGGATAAGAGAAATAAGTTAAATCCAAAAGGCACAAAATTCATCTTCTTGGATTATAGTGATGAACAAAAGGCTTACAAATTGTATGACCAAGAGGCAAAGAAAGATCATAGTGAGGCATGATGTGGTGTTCAAGAAGTAGCGACATACAGTGGAGGAGAATATTATTTATTCCCCTTTATCATCCAGTGAAGAAGTAGTCCACTATGAACCTATCCCAAGAGTTATTCCTACTCTCAAGGAGGAGAAAACATCTTCCTCAGATAACGAGGACAAAGTCCACCAACCTGCAATCATGTCACCGAAAAATCCATTGCCACGATGGGTGAAGCAAGCCTATGATCATAGTAAGCGTGTGCCTATTACAGTTGAAGTAAAGGTAGATAGACCAAGGAGGTCTGTGAGAATAGAGGAGAAAAGAAAGACTTCTGCTCACCTAATCAATATGGCCTTGATGGCTAAGATTAGGAGAGAAGTAAAGGAGCCAGCAAACTTGGAAGAAGCACCTGCCGATCCAACATGGAGAGTAGTTATGCAAGCTAAGTATGACAACATAATGAAGAATGACACTTGGGAGCTAGTGGATTGGCTAGAAAAAATGAAGATTATTCACACCAAGTGGGTCTGGAAGGTAAAGTGGTAGCTTAGAAAAGTACAAATCCAAATTAGTTGCACAAGGATTTTCACAAGTTGAAGGAAGGGATTTTTAAGAATCATTTGGTCCAATTGCTAGAATGACCACTATTCGCACAATACTTGCAGTGGCCACTCAGAAGAAGTGTCCAATTTACAAAATGGATTTTAGATCAATGTTCCTAAATGGTGACATCAAGGAGGCAATGAACATGGCTCAGCCCACCAGGGTTTGAGGCCCCATTCTAAGAACAAAGTTTGTAGGCTAAAGAAGACATTGTATGGTCTGAAACAAGCCCCTAGAGCATGGTACCATCAGATAGATAAACTCTTTTTAGGCTTGAATTTCAAAAGATGTGCCTTAGATGCTAACTTGTATGTTTATAGGGATGGTAAAATGTCTATAGGTATTGTCCTATATGTGGACGACCTTCTTATTACTGGTGACTATGAAGATATGATCCATCAGACTCGAAAGGCTTTGAGCTCTGAGTTTGAAATGATAGACTTGGGCTTGTTGCACTATTGTTTGGGCTTGTTGCACTATTAAGGTTAGGGCTAGAAGGAAAAATGATGCAAAAATGATAGCAAAGTTCTTATGGGAGCAAGTAATATCACAATTCAATTACCCCATAAAATCATGAGCAATCAAGATACGCAATTCATTAATGAAGCAATTTCACACTTTTGTCCACATTCATGATCATACAAAAAAAATCCTCCCCATATCACCCACAAAAGCAAGCACTCATGCTAAAGCTACAAACAGAATCTTGATTAATGTCTTGAGACTAAAACCGTCTCCACCTCTTAAAGTGATTGGGACAATAAGTTGATGGTAGCACTTTGGGCCTATTGCATAGCTTTCAAAACCGCGAGTGGCCAAGCCCTCTTTAAATTGACTTATGGTACCGATGCAATTATGGCAATTAAATTATTTGTCCCAAGATTGAGAGTCAAATTTTTTCCCTAAGCTTGGAAGTGGCAGTGCAAGAGAGGTGGAAGGCAAGAAATCTTGGACTGGAAGCTTCTTTCGCAGCTCATCTAGAATATGAACATATATGATACAACCAAACACTTTCAAGTGTGACACATCGGCCTTCTTGCTTGTAAAGCATTCTTTGAGGGTCATCTCATTAACTCTAGCTATGGGAGTTCTATTCATAATATAGACAGTAATATGAACTGCTTCAGACCAAAAATATTTTTCCATATTCTTTTCCCATCAGTGCCCATGCAACTTCTGCAATATGCCTATTGTTGGTTCTACGACCCCATTTTGCTGTGGGGTATACCTACAAGTAAATTGTCTCTTTATCCCATGAGACCTAAAGAAGCCACTAAAATCATTAGAGAGGTACTCTCCCCCTCCATCCGATCTCAAGCACTTAACTTTCATGCATGTTTTGTTTCAATAGTAACCTTGAAAGTTTTGAAGTCCTCAAATATATTACTCTTTTCCTTCATGAAATATACCCACAACTTCCTTGAATAATCATCAATAAACGTAACAAAGTATTTATTTCCACCAAGAGATACATTCCATGTAGGCCCCCACACATCTATATGCATAACATCAAGTTTATTTTTTCTCACATCTCTATCATGAAAAAAAAGGTTTTCTTGCTTGCTTACCAAACTGATATGCTTCACACACTTTATGAAATTTTGCGACTCTAAAAGCAAGAAACCCTGTAACCAATCCTTTAAACTACATTAATTTCAGCTTTTGCACATTTGCATGTCCAATAGGTTTATGTCATATCTCAATGTTTGTGATCACTCCTTTCCCTTTCGCATACATAGACATAGCAGCATTCATAGTAGGAATTCCATTATCTAAAGTGAACATGCGACCAACTCTAATTCCTTTTATGACCAATCTACACTTATCATTAATTTCTTCTACAAAATAACATTTTTCAATACATAATTAAACCTGTAACCCTTGCTCTACCATTTGGTCGATAGAACTAAATTTTTGGGATTGATAGTACATGTAATACATCTTATAGACTCTTTGTCTAGCCATCATGCAAGGATAAGGGAACCTTTCCAATGTGTGAAATTGGGTGGCATGAATCATCAACCATATGCACATAACCTATATTTCGTAAATCCTACATCTGTCCAAACCATTCAATATGACTAGTCATATGATTAGATGCACTTGAATCAACATAATATACATCATCATGTGTCCCCTTTCCTTTAACAGCACTCACATCATATGCTGCATTACAAACATATACTCATTTTTCTCTTCATTCTATTGTGAAAACAATGCATAGTTTCCTTGTTGCAATTTATTACTGCGCATATCATCCTTCTTAGCATAACAATGGGCTATAATATGACTTGTTTTGCCATAATAATGGCAAAAAATAGTAGAATTTCCAAAAGCAAGTTTTGCCATCATCCAATTCTTCCTTTGGAGCTCCCCTAGCCTCTAAAGTTTCCATGGTCTCTTGAAAACTATATTTCATCGAATTGTTGATTTAACCTGTGTTACCAGTTATCACCAGTATGTCCCATACCACGGCCTTTTGAAAAGGATCTGTTACCTCCCCTTCTTGAACTTGATTAAAATTCTTGGACATGTTCACCATTTCTTTCAATGAGTCACCATGCATATTGATTTTTTTGGTAATCATGAGAAAGGCCAACTCATCAAAATCTGAAAATGGCTTCCGTACATATATAGAAGTGACAAATGATTTTTAAGCCTTCTCATTATTAAGGCCACCCAAAGTAGATGAAATGAAATCATCATCATCAAGATTCCATCAATCTCTTCCAAAGCATCTGCAATGCTCCTCACCTTCAAAACATACTCATTAACATACATTTTTCCTTTCTTTAAATTATTCAACTCTCACTCTAGTTGATTCTTTCGTGCATTTGTATTTACTGAAAACATGCTATCAAAAATTATCCAAGCTACATGTGAAGTTTCTACATTCCTAATATGCCCCAGCATAGTATTATTAATGACTTGGAGATAGCCAATACATCACTTTTTGTCCTTTGCATTTCATTATTTCCACATCTTTAATTCATCTATAGTCTCGTAGGGTTACTCTGTTCTCTCGCTCCTTTTCTTCATGTGAAACGAACTAATAAAGGCCTTTTCCAATAAGGAAGTTTGTCACACAAAATTTCCATGATGGATAGTTTTTGTCATCTAGCTTCTCAATGATGGGATTTCCATTGTTATCTGCTATTATCACACAAAAATGATACAAAAAAGTAAACAAGTCTTCAACAACCTTTCACAATAAGTACACAACAATACACCCACCAACCTTTTTCATTGACTCCTCAATAGTACATGTAATCTGCAACTTGTTTATAGATAAAACTTATGTTTTCTTCTTGAAACCACCTCAAACTTATACTTTTAAAATTTGTAACATGTGCACCCACTTTTGGTCAACATAGCTGAAATTCTAGTATGTCCTGAAACTGTTATCCACAATCTTGAGTGTCTAAAATGAGGCCTGAAAATGGCCTTAGATGGCTAAAAATTTGTGGAAAAGCCCTAAAGGGTTCATTTGCAAAATGTATAGTGCTCTGCTTGCACACCGAATCTCAAAGAAATTTGATACTTTTACTCTACCCTGCTTCTGGTGCCTTCACAGGCACTATCCAAGAGAAAGAGTGGAAGAATGGGAGAGCTTCTTACCTATTGCTTGCTTGTTTGACTCCTTTCTTCTTCTTCTTCACTTCAGCCTTCAAAACCAGCCTCTCTCAGTGACACCACTCTAATACGATCTCAAGAATTCACATGGTAGGGGGACTTACTTGGGTTGTTGTGCCAAACATACACCATACACAAAAGAGGGTGCTCACCCAAGAACACAAGAAGAGAGATAGAGAACAAAAATCATTTCTTGCTGGTTTCTTCTTCTTCTTCCACACAAAATACAAGGTACACAAAGTATATATAAGATCTAACATAAAGAAAAGTGGCCTACTAAGTCAACCAGTGTATAACTGACTATACTAATTAATTGGCGCTACAACTATGCTAGCTGTAGAGGTAGATGCAAAAAACTAAATATAATAAGTGATAAGTCAGTGGCCATGTGAGGATTATAATGACCACCAATGTTCTAAGTATAGACGTGCGGACCCATCTAGCTAGGTGGTTCATCATCAATGGTCTTGTTTTTGTAAGTTTAATCTTATTTATTTCTTTCACTTGATAGTCATATTATGACAAGCTACAGGCCTCTTGCAAGGAAGGGTAGGTCCACATGGACTTTGTCTATTAGATGATGAAGAAGGGGAAGAGGTTCACCCTCTTCCTTGGGCCACATATTGTAGACACATAAGACCATCTATGTGTTTGACAATTGTGCTACATGTGATGAGTCATTGGATTTGGCACATGTCATGGGTAGCTTCATGCTCGAATGTCAACATTAATACCACCTCATTTGCTTCAGTGCAATTCTACATAGAGATGGGTTTTGTGTGAAAGAAGGGTGCAATGTTGAAGAACTTGTGATAGTAAAGGCATGGATCACTAGGCACTACAGTGTGAAGAGTAAGTTGGCACAATTATCCATCATGGTTATTTTACATGTAGATTACAATGCTAATTTGGTATGTTTATGTGTTTGGGATTGCCTATGGTTACTACTATGTAGACAATGAACATGTAGCTGAGGTCATCAAATTTGGAAAGATTATAGGATATGTGAAATATGACAGGCTAGGGCCGGTAAAATCTCCTCCCAATCCCATATTTGGGGAGTCATACAGTACAGAGAAGGTGAGAGATGTTCCATGGAACCTTAACCCAAGTGTTAGTGCTGCTACTGAACCTAAGAACATTGAGGATGACATGCAAGATGTGGAGCACACTAGGGTCGAGAAAGACTTTTGGATTGATAAGGCGATGCTACATGTGTTTGGGGTCGAGGGGGATCCGGATGCTATTGATACCAAAAGTGGGAAGGGGGCTGTTGATGGGCGGAAAAGGGGAAGTAGGGGGGCTAACAAGAAGGCAAAATATGCTATGGAGGGCAAGGGTTTTGATAGCAAAAAGTTGGTGGACAAGACTGTAGAGTCAGAGGTCTGTGAACAGACTGCTAAGGGAGTAAGAACGAACATAGGGATAGCCAAGGATGTAGTTGATAACCTAGATGGTGATACTGAAGGAGTTCTTTTCTGAGGTAGGGAGGAAACACCCTCATGGCCATTGTAACAAGTCCCATGCTTGCAAACTATAACTAGTGTAGCAATGCTATCATTGATATAATACATATGGGGTTTTTAAATCTCCTTTCATCACCTTCTTTTTATTTAACACCTAGACATTGGATCCTATTTGCCTTGTGCACTCTTCTTGATCTTGTAATAGATATTCAGTTTTAGAATATAGTACCAAAGCTATGTTGGGTTTTATAACAGAGGGCTATTGCCTAATACCAGGATAGAATATTGTTATAACCATACTAGGCATTCTATCATTCTCACACTAGCCACCCAGTATGGTCATAGCCAAGTGATAGGAGGGAACTCTGCCACTGTGATGGGTCTCTCTCACCTTGTGGTGGCCCATGCAAGGTTCACAATAGCCACCCAGCAGGGTCATAGCCAAGTGATAGGACGGAACTCCACCAGTTGGATGGGGCTCTCTCACTTGGTGGTGGCCCATGCAAGGTTCACACCACATGCATGACACCACTAAGTAATAATGGGCCATAACTCCCCTAAAAGGTGCCTTCTTTGCATAGTGGTGATCCATTCGGAGCCCTCCACACACCATGGTGACCTCCTTAACATAATTTTTCAAGATACCATAGTCAACATTGATATTTTTAAAATCCCATAGATCACTACCTATCACCACATGTAACATCATATCACACTTGGAACTTGCGGTTCTCACCCTCACCACCCATGAGGGTTACCACCAAGTGGTAGAAGGGAATTCCACTATTCTAATGGAGCTCTCTTGCTTAGCAGTGACCCATGTGGGATTCATAGCATAGGAAGGTCACTAGTTAGAGATAATGGGTTATATCAACATGATGGTTACCTCCTCAACATAATTCCTCAAGATACTATAGTCAACGTTGACATTTTTAAAAGCCTAGAGATCACCATGTATAGCCACCTGCAACATCACATCACACTTGGCACTTGTGGTTCTTACCCTCACCACCCATGAGGGTCACCACCAAGTAGTAGGAGGGTACTCCACTACTAAGATGGAGCCCTCTCTCTTGCTAGTGACTCATGTGGGACTCATAGTGCACGCATGTCACCATCAAGCGATAACAAACCATATCAACATGTCATGTGCCTCCCAACAATTCTCTGACAGCATGTTTTAGTGGTTCATCATGGAACTATCCCAGATGGCTTTTCCTAGCACTCGTGAGAATGCATGAGGTCTATGTTCTAGGTTTCCCAAAGTCCACCCGTAATGCAACATACCAGACATCCCCACAAGGATCAACCTACAACCTCCAGGTCCAAATTTGACAATGGACGTCTCTATACATCACCTAGCTCCATCAGAGAGGTGTCCCACAAGGGCTTCTTCTTGGGGAGGTTACTATATGTATATCCTCTACATCATGTGCATTCAAGGCCTATTTATAAATATCCTCATTTGTGAATTTTTCCTGAATAAAACATAACCATTTTTTCTTCAATCTGTAAATAATCAATTTATATACACCCTTCTATATGTAAAAAATGCATGAAAATGGTATTTTTAAAAATACCTTATTTTGAACCCACATAATGCACACATATATTCATGAGTAACTTACCCGAGGGATTCTCCTCCGATTGGAGCGATCGTAATAGTTACCCTTGGTTCATGGAGTGCAATGCTTTTTTCCAATATAATTGGTTAGGATTTAGGGAACCTTAACAGTGTTGTGGCACAACCACCGCACCTTTACCCTAAGATGATTTGTGATCACGGTTTTCAGACATGGCCCTAGGCAATTCAACACTTGGCTCTGCCTAATTTTGTCAAGTTTGTGGGAGAGAAGGAAGGAGTCTCGCTTGAAGCTTTCTTGCTTGCACAATGGGGGAAGACACACAAGGGTGGAGGCTGAAAATAGTTTTTCTCTTCTTAGTTGTGTAAGCCAAAAGAACTCAAGTACAAAGAAATAGAAGAACCCTATATATGGGACTCAAACCAAACTCAACTAACTAAGGTGGCATACTAACTGAGCCACGAACTAGAGTAGATAAGGATAGCTATCATGTAGCTATTATTCAGGGGCGGTGTACCAACCGCATCTGCAACTGACAAGTCAGTGACATAAATACACAACGGTCACCCTGGCGTATCACGAGTGGAGCTCGATATCTCAACACTCCCCCTCGAGCTCAATCCCAATTCCTGCACACCAAGCAGGTCTCTGAACTTGCGCAGCTTCTCTGCGCCCAATGCCTTCGTGAATATGTCAGCTACCTGATCCTCTGTGCTGACATAAACTAGATCAATAAGACCTAGTAAAACCCTCTCTCGCACATAGTGATAATGCACCTCAATGTGCTTTGTTCTAGCATGATAGACTGGGTTATTTGCCAAGTGTATACTACTCATGTTGTCACAATAAATGACAACTGGCCCATCTGTAGACTGATGCATATCATAAAGTAGCTTATGCAACCAAGCTACCTCACATGCAGCCATTGCTGCACCCCTGTACTCAGCCTCTGTGCTCGACAAGGCAACTGTAGGCTGTTTCTTGCTGCTCCAAGTGACTGCAGCACTCCCAAAAGAGAACACATATCCACTGGTAGATCTTCTATCAGAAATACTACCAGCCCAATCAGCATCAGTGTATCCATGCAACTGTATCTGAACCCCAGTCTTATAAAATAGTCCATACTGCAATGTGGACTTCACATACCTGAGTATGCGTCTAGCCGCATCCAAATGTGGTTTCCTTGGAGCCTGCATAAACTGACTTACCAATCCAACAGCATAGCTCAAATCTGGCCTGGTAATAGTCATATAAATCAAACTTCCTACTATGCGTCTGTACATAGTAGGGTCTTCTAGAAGCTCACTTGCATCTGTGCTCAGCTTCACATTCTCCTCCAAAGGAACTGAAATAGGCTTACAGCCTGTCATCCCATATTTGGACAGCATGTCCAATCCATACTGCCTCTGCAAGAGCTGTATCCCAGTTGGTGATCTAATCACCTCAATGCCCAAGAAATAACGCAGCTCTCCCAAATCCTTCATCTCAAACTTCTGCTTCAATAGCATTTTCACATGAAGGATATCTTCATCACTGTCACCTGTCATAATCAAATCATCAACATAAATGACAAGTAGCATAATACCTTTCTCTGTTTTTCTCACATAAAGTGAGAAATCTGCCTTGGAAATTTGAAAGCCAATAGTGACAAGATACTGTCCTATCTTGTCAGACCATGCTCTAGGTGCTTGCTTCAAGCCATACAAGGCTTTCTTCAACCTGCAAACAAACTCAGGATGAACAGCATGCACATAACCTGGTGGCTGCTCCATATAGACCTCTTCTTGCAAATCACCATGCAAGAAGGCATTCTTTACATCCATCTGATGTAAAGACCATCCCTTTGATGCAGCCATAGCAATGATCGCTCTTACGGTTGCCATCCTTGCAACAGGACTGAATGTTTCTTCATAGTCAATACTATATGTTTGTGCATACCCCTTGACTACTAATCTTGCCTTGTATCTGTTCACAAAACCATCTGCATTGTGCTTCACCTTATAAACCCACTTACAGCCAATTGCATTTTTACCTTTACGCAAAGGTACCAATTCCCATGTAGCATTAGCTTCCAAGGCATCCATTTCTTCATCCATGGCTTTCTCCCATTTTTCTTTTCCCATGGCTTCCTCAAAAGAAGTGGGTTCTGGTTCCTGTATCACTTTGACCATATATGCATAGTGAATGGCTGTAAATCCATCATATTTCAGCCTATCCACAGGATACCTAACTCTCGTAAACCTGCGCAAAGTAGGTTCACTCCCAGGTGCTCTCAAAACATCCCTAGTCTTCCTTACTCCAGGTGTAACAATAGAAGGAATACCCAACTCATCATCAATGCTCTGTTCTGAGCCACTGGATTCACCATCCACATAAGAGTGACCTACATTCACATCAAACATGGGCTGATCAACCTTCTCTTTTCCTTTTCGTGATACATGCATACCACTATCTACATTACTTTGAGAAGATTCTCCTGATCTCAATCTGCCTGTCCATGGCGAAGAATGTGAACCACTGCTAGAGGACGCTCCAGGTCCACTAATATTTTGTGACTGCTGCTGTGAATTCTGTGCAGCATTACCATTTTGTGCATCTACATCATCAATCACATTTACTGGTTTATACCAGCTACTCATCTCATCAAAAACAACATCTCTGCTCACTGTAAACTTACGAGTAGAAGGGTTATAGCATCTATACCCTTTTTGCTGCAGAGAGTAACCAATAAAGATGCACTTCTCAGCTTTTGGATCCAACTTGGATCTCAGCTCATCTGGCACATGTACATAGGCAATGCAACCAAAAATTTTCAAATGAGAAATATCTGGTTTCCTACCAGTATACCTCTCCTCTGGAGTCATTCCATGTATTGCTGCAGTGGGAGTCCTGTTCATTATGTAGACTGCTGTAGCAACTGCTTCAGCCCAATAAAAATCTGGCAAGTCTTTTTCATTGAGCATGGCACGAGATACCTCTCCAATATGCCTGTTTTTCCTTTCTGCAATTCCATTTTGTTGTGGGGTATTACTGCATGAGTATTGCTGCTTTATGCCATGCTCCTGTAGGAACCTTGCAAACTCATTTGAGAGGTACTCTCCCCCTCCATCTGACCTTAGGCATTTTATCTGCAGGCCTGTTTCTTTTTCAACCATCGCTTTAAGAGTTTTGAAATGCCCAAAAACTTCACTTTTCTTTTTCATAAAATACACCCAAACTTTTCTGCTATAGTCATCAATAAAACTGACAAAATAATGACAACCTCCAAGACATGCAGCTTTAGTTGTCCACACATCAGAGTGGATTAATTCCAATGGCTTCTTACTCTCTTGAACATGTCTAGGAAATGGTTTCCTTGCCTGTTTTCCAAACTGACAGGCTTCACATACCTTATGCATTTCTGCAACCTTGAATTTTGGCAATCCTGCAACAATATTTTGGGCCTGCATTGATTTAAGTCGTTGTACATTAACATGACCAATGCGTTTATGCCAGATATCAATATCTGCAACTACACCGGTCCCATGTGCAAACATTGCTGCACTCAATTCAGACATGTCTGCATCCAATGTAAACATTCTGCCCTTCTTCTTTCCTTTTGCTATCAAGCGACCTTTATTTTTCATATCCTCAACAAAGCATCCATGAGGATTAAATCTGACCTGCAAGCCCTGTTCAACCATTTGACCAACAGAAACCAGATTCTTGGTGATATTCGGGACATGAAATACATCGGACAGGTATTTCTTTTTCCCATCCTGCATAGACAAGGGAATTTTTCCAATCTGCACAATAGGATGTGCAGTATCATCACCAGTCTCCACAAATCCTGGTTTTTCCATTTTCCTTGCATTTTCCATCCATTCTGCATGACCTGTCATGTGGTTTGATGCACCTGAGTCAACATACCATACATCGTTGCTTTCTTCTGCACTTGTCACAGAATTGTTCATGTGCTGCACCATAAACAGATGCTCATTTCTGTCATCACCCTGTCTACTAGAGGATGCATAATTTCCTTGTTGCAGTTTTCCATTCATGATGTCATTCTGCTTTTTATAGCAGTCTTTAGCCATATGACCCATTTTACCACAATAGTAGCATTCAACATTACTGTTTGCATTTTGGCCTCTTTGCCATCCACCACGACCTCTTTGGCTCCCCCTGCCTCTAGAGTTACCATGTCCTCCTCCATAGGACTGGTTTTCTTGAGTTTGCTGCATATTCTGATTTCTACCACGGCCTCCAAATCGGCCTCCTCTACCTCTGCCTCTACCTCTTCCAGCATTTGAGTAGAAGACAGCTTCTTTTGAAGTTCCTCCTGAAGAAGATGCACCACCATTTCTCTGTTCCTCAGAAATTAGAAGAGCAATCAACTCCTCAAAATCAGGAAATCTTTCACGAACTGAAATGGATGTCCGAAACTGTGCATAATCCTTTCCTAGACCATTCAAGGTCACAGAAACTAAATCATCATCTTCCACTGGTGACCCAATGGAAGCAAGTGCATCTGCAATCTTCTTCACCTTCATGTGGTAGTCGTTGATGCTCATATTTTCTCTTTGCACATTGTGCAACTCTTGCTTGAGCTGCATTTTCCTGGCTTGCGTATTTGTGCTATACATTTTTGACAAAGTATCCCATGCCTCCTTTGGCATACTTGCATCTTGAATATGCACAATCATAGAGTCTGAAATGCTGATAGACAGCCAATACATAACTTTCCTGGCTCTCTCATGCCATGCTTTAAATGCCTGCATTTGCTGTTGATTGGGAACATCAGGAAGAACTGGTTCTTCTTCATTTCCTGCAACAAATTCCCAATATCCTTTTCCCATAAGGAAATTCGTCATTCTAAACTTCCATGCTTGGAAGTTGTTCTTGTCAAGCTTTTCAGTGACAATCTGTGAAAGAGAATCAGATGCCATTACAGAAGACTGCAAAAAATTCTATCACTGCAAA
Organism: Lygodium microphyllum; assembly: GCF_053477565.2. Classification (NCBI taxonomy): domain Eukaryota; kingdom Viridiplantae; phylum Streptophyta; class Polypodiopsida; order Schizaeales; family Lygodiaceae; genus Lygodium; species Lygodium microphyllum. Next base: position 3,200,813 of record NW_028229517.1, read on the forward strand.
AACCACAGCTTCACCCTCACAAGGGAAAATCTGCAAAACTGGCGAAAGTGGTATTTGACCACACAGTCACTTCCTAGTGACGATTTTGCATCAACAGGCAACAGGGATGATTCTGTAACTCCCAATGTCTCTGCGCACAAGCATACAATGCAATTTTTAGAGTAACTATTCACCGACCTGTAGAACAGTGGCTGCACAGCATAAAACTGGGCCTTTTCCTGAGTGCGTGCAGAAAACTTCCGCCTTCAAAACAGGCCCCGAAATGGCCTCAAATCAAAAAAACAAGGTCGCCGAGGGCTAAAGCCCATGCCCGCAGCATATACTGCCCTCTTGCTTCACTGCGAAGGGCGTCTCAACCTGAGACAATGCACTCCTGCACTTTCCGGCTGTGCTACCTACAGAGATCTGCTCCCGAAACAGAAAATGAAAGCAACACTGCTCCTCTTACCAGAACACCGCGAGCTTGGCTTGCTTTCTTGAGCTCCTTACCACGAACAAGGCTCTGATACCATGTCAAGATTGTGGGAGAGAAGGAAGAAGTCTCGCTTGAAGCTTTCTTGCTTGCACAATGGGGGAAGACACATAAGGGTGGAGGCTGAAAACAGTTTTTCTCTTCTTAGTTGTGTAAGCCAAAAGAACTCAAGTACAAAGAAATAGAAGAACCCTATATATGGGTCTCAAACCAAACTCAACTAACTAAGGTGGCATACTAACTGAGCCACGAACTAGAGTAGATAAGGATAGCTATCATGTAGCTATTATTCAGGGGCGGTGTACCAACCGCATCTGCAACTGACAAGTCGGTGACATAAATACACAACGGTCACACTGGCGTATCACGAGTGGAGCTCGATATCTCAACAAATTTTGCCTAACTAACATTTCGTTCAATCTCTTGAGAGAAACTCCCAGCTTACCGGGACCACCCATCCATAGGACGAATCTCTCAGGGATCTTGCCTACCTGCTTTCCACAAGTGGTTTTCTTTAGTTTTCTAATTACCTATCACATTAAGTTATGGCATATAAAAGCACCTTTGTTAACTAATTCATTATCATATATTCCTTCATGTAATTTTACGGCACAACACAAAGACATAGAAAATAGACTTTCGGCAAAATATATTTATTTATTATTTCACAAAGTTATTTACAATGAGTTCTCCCTTTCTAGCCGTGGGGGAGGCATAGCACAATCTTTCCCATTATTATCCTGATTATATATTTACAATCAGATGGACCTCTTGGAAGCACAATCAATCTTTCCTATGTAACCATAAATGTGTGTACAAATAAAAAAGAAACAGAAGCAAGTGTTTATAGCATAGGAAGGAACCCCACCCAAATCTAGGGTTTCTCTTTTAAAATCCCACCTTATTCTTAGGGTTTCGCTTCCTATTTGCAACTCTTTTTCAGGATTCGTGAGTTATTTTGCAAATCTAATTAATTATGAGAAGTCTATTTTATCCTTATGAAAAATTTGGTATTTCTACCCTAAAAGATAATATGGGCATTTATTTCTATGGCAGGCAATTCATGCATTGCCCTTGCTAACCCATGCTTAGCAAGATTTAAAATGCTATTCCAAGTCTCTTTAGATTTTAGAATTTGTATCAACAAATTCTTATCAATGTGCAACAAGTCCTACAAACTTTTGATCTTTATTTAATTTTGTGATATTGATAGTTTCAGGGTTCTTGAGTATTTCATAGTTATTTTTGATTCAACATTCTTAATATTTTAGGTTAGGTTTTCTCGCTGATTCATGCATGGGTCAACTCATGATATTAACGCTCTGGCTAATATAATCATTAATATTAACATTGAGTGTGTTTTCCGCAAGAAAATAATTTTATTTTATTCTACTCATATTATATGGTTTAATCAACGATGTCTGACCATTTTTTAAACTTTCAATGTTATCTAGAAATATCAATTTTCGTTTATCTATGTCCTAAGTGAGATGCTAATTGTTTTTCTCAATATTTTATCCCAAGTAAGGCAAAAATCATACGTGCAATTTTTCTTTCATCTTTCAAACATCGAATTATATTTTCACACACCTAATTTATGCGTATCTAGTATATATTTTTCTATACAATTTTTCATTGATTTAAAGCATTGATTATTTTATGATATTATCTAAATGATTTTTCATAAATTATTATAAAATTCATATGCCTCTATTTATCAGTAGAAAATGAAATAGAGATAATTGCTTTTAGGAAAAAGTTATAAAATATTTCCTTTCCTAACAACATCTACCATTTTTTTGTCAAATGCATCATTAATGAAATAACAATGAATATCATGAAATAAAGCATAATTAATATATTTTCTTAACTATAAACGTATAATTATTTTTCAAGTGAAAGAGTTTTTTCATTGAATAGTTAATTATTATATTAATTAGGTTATTTTTCCTAAGCAATAGTTCATATGTATTTTTATTAGAATGCATTTATAATTGTTTAAAGCCAAATACAACAATAACCTTATAAAATATTAATTTTTTCCAAACCGATGAGATGTTACCTCTCTCAAGTTTCTGTGACCGGGGGTTTCACCAATTCCCACCACGTCATTTTCTCCATCGGTTGTGTTCCTTGCTTCTCTTGCTTCAAATGTGCTTTTTGAATTTCTGTGACCTCATGGAGCCATCGGATGTTAGGCAAAATTGACATGGTAGTTCAGAGAGAGTTAGTGGTCGTCGATAGAAATTTTGCCAGTATTTGGGATCAAAATGGCCTTTGCCCCTGATATTTGAGAAGGCCACACTCTCTCACTCTTCAATTTCCACGATGTGATGGCTTATGACTCTCTCTCTCTCTCTCTCTCTCTCTCTCTCTTAGTCGACATGAAGGGGGAGGGGGGGTATTTCTCTCTTTCAAGTCTCAAAGCTTGATAGGACCTAACATGGGCCAGCACTAGCTATGGTACTAGTCCAATCTCATGCACATAACAAAAAACCCCACCACACAGCCTCACAGCTAGGAGCGTCTAATACTCACTCTACACTAAATTCTAATGTCGATTCTGTGTTTGTATTAGGTCATAGTCCAATGTTTACCATCCCTTATCCTCACAAAGAGATCCCATAACATATAGGCATAATACCTCGTAGCACGGACATAGGGAAGTACCTCTTGACTGTCTACCATGGCTCCACTGCGACTCTCTTACACCTTGGGGATTGGCCCCAAGATGTGTCGCTTCAACATAAAGTATACACGAGATAAGCTCCACTCTTTAATTTTGAACATATTCTAGGAGATACCATGTGTCCTTACCAAACAATTTCCAAAAACCGATCGACTAGCCTATAGATTAGGTTGTCTCACACACTTATGTGTAGGTCATCATAACGAAAAATAGGTGGTATGCATCTAGTTTTTCATATTCCGATACCATGGTTAATATGCACATGTAAAAGTGGATGATCCTAAAGTGCTCAAACATAATTTTCAATCAGAAACGTGTCATGCAAAACTAGGCTTTCCAATGCTCATTCCCCGGGGAGATCGGTCATAAATGTATGTATGCATCACGTGAGTTCAACATAAGGGATTTTTAAAATACAATTTTTACACATTTGTTACATACAAAAGGGTCACACATAAAGGGGTTACTTACAGATTAAATAGAAAAGAGTTATTTTTTATTAACAAAAAAATTCACAGATAAGGATATTTATAAATAGGCCTTGAACGCACGTGATATAGAGGGTATACATATAGTGAACTACTCAAGGTCATTAACTAACTTGTTGTGGTGATGTAAGGATAACACCGAGACAACGCTCATGCTACTATCCTCTTAATTAAAATACTACAAACTCTATATCATGATATGCATCAAAAAAATTAGCACTAAACAGTACCAAATCGCATCATTCAAACATCCCACCACCTACTTTTAGGTAGTGCTTCTGTTGCATAGGTGTAGGGGTTCATTTTGTCATGTTTTGATGTATGAAAAGTGATAAATCACAAACTTTGACAAAGAGATAGACAAAACTGAGGCTAAACCTCATGGTCTGCCACTACCATACATTCACAAACACTCATTATATTTTTTCTTATTTTTATGAAGCGTATTCTTTTTTTCCCTATTTTCTCTTATTTTTAAGCATTTATTTGACAATAATCACTATTATTTTCCAATTTTCCTTATACTAATCATTTAAACATACTGAAATTCAATTTTATGTTCCATTTCCCCTATAGGAACACATTTCACCCATCTGAAATGACAAAACTATCATTTTACCCTTAAAAATCGCATTTCGGATTTTGCGGTATTTAAATAGCGCATGTAAATCATTATAAAATCAGAAATTTTTGATAGAAAGCAGTTAAACATGATGCAACCAATACTCAAGCAAATTTTCATCGCATAAGAACATTGTTTCCATCATAAAATGTCAAAAAAACTTCATTTCCTTCATAAAAAATAGTCATACCGTGTTTCTACGAAACCCGAGATGCATTGAATGACTGCATGACCAGCGGACGAAGTCTCCATTGCTCTCAATTCCATGCTGCACATCAAGCTTCAGCATCTCCATTAATCTTCATCATCATTTGCTTTAATCTCCTTCCCGATTCTTCCTTCAAGATAATGCGCATGAACAACCCATAGAGGGGGGAGAGAGGGAGAAGAGAGAAAGACTAGAAAATCATAAATTTAAATTCTCCATTAAAATGGGCAAGCTTGCAACCATCTCATTCATCTCTCTGCCCTAATCGAGAATCTTCTTCTCTCTCTCCAAATGGATTTGAATCGGAGAGGCATTGAGCAAAAATGAGGAGGCACATTGATGCTTCCCTTTGTTAGACAATTTTTGCATTAGTTCAAGGCTTTTATTAAGCCTAAGGTTTAAAACATTAGAATAACTGGTTCATCTTTTTGTATTCACATTGTCCCACAAGTGGATTTTTCAATTTTGAAGGCCCAAACAAACTCCAATTTGCAATCTGACTGGGCAGGCGGCTTCGTAGCATCGAACTCCATCAGTGTAGCCTCCCCCATGCACTTTACGGCTTTCCAATTCAATAGCTGCTTTATAATACCGAACCTTGCGGGGATTAAATGGGGGGTCAAACGACCTCCGATTGACAAACTGAGACTTGCGTTGGATTCCTAATGTCGAAATGCATCTAGATAAACACTAGCTCATCCATATGCCTCCATTTGATTTTTCATGAAAAATTGGCTCATTGACTTATCCTGGCCATGTTTCTGCTTTAAAACGAGCCCGAACCGCTTCTAGATCTGATTAAAGTCAGCTACTGAAATGCAGGTCTCAAAGTTTCAATGGATAAGAGAAGTAAAGAAATTTCTCCATCATCAGGAGGTCTTCATTCTTGCTTTTTTTGGTGAAAGAGAGGGGGTGTATTTATAGGCATGAGAGGGATATATAGTCGACTGATTCATTTGATTACTTGTCAAGATCCAATTGAGCTTTATTAAATATTCATTTTGATTACTTGTTGGATGGTGGCATGGGGATTATTATTTAATCCTTTCTCTCTCTCCAGGCATCAAAAACGTCAAAAACATCGTTTTGTTTTCAAAACGACTTCTTCTGGTGGTTTTTGGCCTAGTTACTTCATGACTTATCTAGTATATAAATTCATGTCATACTCTTTGATACTTAACTTAGTCAATATTCTGCTCATTCTTCGTCTATCAATGGAGGCTTTTGCAAATTGTCTTGTGGCAGTGGTTACGAAATCAATGCAATCCTCGATGCATTAAATGGAATCGGGAATGCCAAATCAAATATAGTGCGGAAAAATTTATATGATCAAGATGTCGTAATATTATTTACGAGGCATCTTTGCTTTTTGTTGGCATCCAGGTGGCATCCTCCTTAGGATAGTCTTTCCACTAGATAAGATACTCTCTAATGGTTCTATTTCTTAGAGATTTCTCTTTTATATCTAGAATCTTATCAGGTTGGAGTTCAAGGGCTCCTTGACTATGCATTACAATTTGTTGGTCATCAAGAATATGATCTTGATTTGCCACATAAGCTTTCAAAAGACTAACGTGAAATACATTGTGGACTTTCACATGATCAAGAAGTTGCGGTTTGTACGCATTAGCTCCTAGGCATTTGAGAACCTTGTATGGTCCATAATACCTTGGACTCAAATTTTTGAACTTTCCTAATGACAAATAACTCTTCTTTGGGTGTACACAAATGAAAACCATGTCTCCCTCTTGGAAGATACGCTCTTGCCGTCCTAGATCAAGATAAGCTTTCTGGCGATCTTTGGCAGTTGGATGTCTTGTCTAACCGTTTTGACTTGATCATCCATTTCTTCTAGCATTTTCTTAGAAGCCTCAACATTTAGGGTTGGATCAAATAAATTCAATGGCGCCAAATAATATTGCCCATACAATGCTTGAAATGGAGTCATTTGAATACTTTGGTGATATGAGGCTTTGTAGGAAAATTCTACTAAGGGCAAATACTATATCCACCTTGTTGGCTCTCTGGAACAGTAAGCTCTCAGTATATCTTCAATGACTTGATTAACCCACTCTATTTGACCATTACTTTGGGGATGGTAAGTTGTTCTAAAGCAAAGCTGGGTTCCAATTACTTCAAATAGGCTTCTCTAGAAATGTGATGTAAATAGAGAGTCGTGATCACTAACGGTCTGTTTAGGCAATCCATGAAGCCTAAAGATTTCTTTCATAAATAGTTGTGCGATATCTGAAGCTTCGTAGTTGGTCTTGATTAGGATAAGATGAGTTGCCTTTGTTAGCATATCCATAATCACTATGATTGAATTATACCTGCTTGAATAGAAGATAAGCCAACTACGAAATCCATACTGATGAACTCCCATTTCATCTGCGGAATGTCAAGTGGCTGCTTAGTAAGGCTTCATAGGCTTCTATATGAATTGGCTAATTAGTCCAATTGAATAGATAAGGTCTAGTCTAGTAATTGTAAGGTAAATCAGGCTACCCACCATTTGTCTATACATAGTGACATTCTCAATCTCACGTCCAACATCTGCAAGTAGCTTAACATTTTGCTCCAATGGAGTGCTCAAAGACTTGCAATCCAACATACCATACATGTCTTGTGCATACTGCTTTTGCAACAACCAAGTACCATGAGGTGTAGAGACAACCTCAATCCCAAGGAAATACTTCAGTTCACCCAAATGTTTGACATGAAATTCAGCATGTAACATTTCCTTGATCTCTCCAATTCTCGTGACATCATCACCTGTAATGATCAACTCATCCATATAGATGACTAATATCACACATAACCAACCCTTGTCTTCTTTGTAAATAGGCTATGATCAGCCTTGCCGATAGTGAAACCAAGTTTCTGTATGCATGCACTTATCTCAGCGTTCCAAGCTTTAGGTGCTTGCTTCAACCCATACAATGTTTTCTTCAATCTACACACACGTGTAGGAAAATCTGGATGTACATAGCCCTTGGGCCGATCCATGTATACTTCCTCAACCAAATCACCATTGAGAAAGGCATTCTTTACATCCATCTGATATATACTGCATCCTCTATATGCTGCCAATGCAATCACTGTTCTCACGGTTGCCATTTTAGCAATGGGGCTGAATGTCTCCTCACAATCAAGACCATATTGTTGTGCATACCCTTTTTCCACAAGTCTTGCCTTGTATCTTTCCAATGTGCCATCTGATTTGCACTTCACTTTGTAAACCCATTTTCAACCAATAGGCATTTTTCCTTCAGGAAAATCAACCAAATCCCAAGTGTCATTTTCAGCCAATTCTGAATATTCCTCATCCATTGCCTTACACCAATGATCATCCAAAATAGCTTTAGAAAACTTTATGGGCTCCTTGAACCTAGTGACTTTTGCCATATATGCATACTGCCTCACTGTGTAGCCACTGTATGTAAGCCTATCCACAAGCTTCCTAACTCTTTCTAATCTCCTTAACTGAGGTGCAGTATGAGACTCTCCTCTCTCATGAGGTGGTACGTATCTATGTCTCACACCAGGAGTCACAACTGATGGAATACCAAACTCACTACCCAAGCTCTTAGTGCCAGGCGAATCATAACCGCAAGTGAGTGGCCTTGTAACATCATCAAGTTTGCCTTTTCCTTTATCCACATTTCTCCCCCTCACTGACATACCCATGTCAATGGACAAAGATGTTGAAGGCCTCAATCTACTTGTCTGATGTAGTAGCATCTTTAGAAGGCCTAGAAATTTTGCACTCTCATTTGTACCTGCATGTACATAAGTCTCTTGACAAACATCATCATCCATCAAGATGGTCTTCTTCTCATGCCATGATTTCAACTTGATCTTCCTCTTCCACCTCTATCCCTTTGATTTGAGTAGAAGACATTGTCCCTACTATTTTTAGACCCACTGGAACTTGTATTGAGTCCAAGCTTCACTTCTTCATGCAAAAGAAGTGCAACAAGCTCATCAAAGTCAAGCTGCTCATGACTTACTGATATGGAAGTGTCAAACTTCTTATACTCCTCTCCAAGACCATGGAGGGTAGTGGCCATCAAATCACCATCCTCAACTTCAACTCTGACACTGTAATGAGGGAGACCTAAGTGTCCTAACTAAGGGGAAGGAGAGAGAGGACTGCAGAAGAAGAGGGAGAGGAGAGAGAAAGGCAAGAAGAAGAGAGAGAAAGAGGGAAAGAGGAAGAGGAAGAGGAAGCCATGGGAGCTTGAGAAGGTGAAAAGAGAGTTTCTTGATAATTTCTGTGATGCGTCAAAATACCCTCTTACACCTTATATACCGTCAGTGTGACTGGTATGTTCCCATGCCATATTCTTGTGATCCCCGTTCATTACAAAACATCCCGTCTCATAAAGTTTTTGTCCTCAAAAACAAGGGATGTAGTCATGGACTGTAAGAGTGTGCTGTAGGAAATCAGCCATAACTTTGTGTGGGCAACTCCGAATGGGACAATTGAGGTGTCGTTACGGAGCCCATGAGATGTACTTTCAGCCCATGTGGCTGGGGCGGGGTTGCAATCAGGTCAGGACCAAAACTGGTACAAAATAAAGGGCTGACCAGGAATTTCTAGTGTGCAGTCCCAGATGGTATGGCTGGAGAAAAATAGCCATAACTTCCACTAGGGTTTGTAACGGTTCTAATCTCACTCACATGGTCTTCAATAGACCTTCCATTCTTGGATATGTGGCTGAATTTTTGCTTCAATTGTGTCTTTCTTGCATGAGTGACATGCCCATAATTCTTCATCAATAAGTCCCAAGCAGCTTTTGGTGAAGTGTAGTTTGCAATTTGCATAGACTTTGTGTCTGAGACACATAAGGACAACCAATGCAAGACCTTGCTAGCCTTTTCCAACCGTGTCCTATGTGCCTTTAATTGATCCTGTGTTGGAAGTCTATCCTCTGGTAGCTCGAGCTCATCTTCAAGACCTGTGACTAGGTCCCAATAGACTCTTCTAATTAAGAAATTAGACATCCTGAATTTCCATAGAACAAAATTGTTGTAGTCCAGCTTCTCATCTACTATCTGGGTGATAGTATCCTTCTCTCATGTGTTTGCCATTCCAAAGTGTTCAGCTTTGCAAAGCAAGTTTTAATGTAGAGAGTCAATTTTCCAAAATGCCAGCAGGTAATGTACTTCAGTGACCCTTGCAATTCACAAAAGATTTATATTTGCCAATCTCCCTTTAAAGTTCAGCTTTCCAGCATGGAACATGCATAGATAGTGCTAACAAACTCAACTAGAGTTAGATACAATAGAAAATGGAGATGTGGAATTTTGAACTTGCTATTGATGTGCTATCTTTAACAATGAATTTTCACAATTTCCAAAAAACTTTGCATTCCTTGAAATAAACTAGTGTGATCATACAATGTCAGCTACAATGAGATGATAATCCAACTTGGGACCAATAAAACATAGTGACACTGATAAGGACAATGGAAAGTGTGAAACTAAAACTGTAGAACCTGTCAGAGGAGAGTCCTGATCCAAAAACATCTCATATGGAAGAAAGCATATATACATGTTCTTTTTCACAGATGGTTCCAGATGACAAAATATATACTAGGATTATAGCAACTCATAAATGAATCACTAGAGATTAGGATGAGGAAGACACTCTCAATCTGATGCACATCATCCTCATTTCAAGAATTGCTTTAGGGTTTCCCAAAAAATTTCCCTCTATCTTTTGGTGATTCTTGATTGTAGCACAGGTAATCAAAACAGTAGTTGGATGGAATGGATACATTTCTCCACCATTTCATGCCAGCAACTAGTCTTAGTAATGTCACTAGCATGCTCTATATTGGGTATCGATTTCATTACATTCACAAAACAAAATACTAATAGAGTGGTTAGCCCCTGTAGAGATACAACTACACAAGAGTTCTTGGACCTCTAGGACTCTTCCTTCAATAGAACTTCATCTCAAATGTTGTTGTGTGCAACTGTTGCACATGAGTTCCTTAAGAAAAACCTGCAGGTGTTAATAATTGATTATTCATCTTGGATCTTCTGTGTTCTAATATAGCTATTAGCTATGACTGTTGGATCAGTGTAGGTGGCCGAGCTCAATAATGGAGTATCGATTCCCCTACTAGGCATGGGGATGGGCTCCGTTGACATGTTGAGCCATGTAGAGAAGAAGGCCACCACGCGGGATGCCATCGAGGTTGGCTACTGCCATTTTGATATGGCAGCCGTCTACAATAGCGAGGGCTTCCTTGGAGAGGCCCTGGAAGAGGCTATGGCATTAGGCCTCGTGAAGAGACAAGACCTCTTTATCACCTCTCAGCTCAAATTCACCAATTCGTACCCCAAGGCCACGGTCTTGCCTACTATCACCAAAAGCCTAAAAGAATTGAAGCTCTGATACCATGTAAGGAACTAGGGAGAGAGATGGGAAAAGGCCAAGCCATAAGGGTAGCAATCACGCTCCCTGTTCAATCCATTTTCTTCCACACAATTAAGTCAACTGTAGTACTACACACACATACAAAGATCAAGTAACCTAGATCTGACCATAGTTAAGTCAATATGACTAAACCTTATTCAACTAAGGTAGAAAACTTAACCGAAGACTATGAGCTTAACTCTCAACACATTCTAGTTCTATTTTCCTTTTTGTTGGAACATCTTCTCCTATGCCTCAGTCTCAGGCTTTACTTCCTTTAGCAATTTTGGTCTGGTTCTGCTTCTAGTACAAATTTAGGGCCTCCCTTTGTCTTCAAAGCAGCTATAGTAATGGCAACTTTTTGAGCTCCTTAACAACTTTGGTGAACACCAATGGGTCTTCTTTTCTCTCTAAATGCAACTTTCGGTAACTCAACTAACTCTCCATCCATGAAAACTTTACAGTTCCTGCAAATTCCTCTCCAAAGATGAGAAGAGCATGAAAATGCAGTTTATGCATCAGATGCCACTCTATATGAATTTGCAAGTGGAGTATGAAAGGAGCAAGGAAAGGGCGAATTAAAGATGAATGTGTTTGAAGATAACAATGATAGACCAAGGCTTTTGATGTGGGCAAAGCGGAATTACAAACTCCTTTTTAATGCAAGGCTTTTCCCTGATATGAAGGTGACTAACATGCATAGTAAGAGGTTCATATTTGTGTGCATGAATACTGAGGATCCTAGTACCATGCATCAGTTTCTAGGAGTACTTTGGGGAGCACTAATTTGGGGGGTTTCTGCATTAATTTCTTGGTATCGAGATTGTTTAGCATGATCATGACATCTCTCTCAGACAGTAAATGCTTTTGTTGCATTCTATAAAACCCCTCCTGTGAAAGAGAAAAGCTGACCCTCTTACCAAAAAAGCATCTCTTGTCACTCTATCTTTTCCATTTGAAAAGCTAATGAAGCATCAGAAAGTTGAATTGAGTGAATCCCATTTTGCACCTACATACAATAGCCTACCTATTGCTGCAAGACAATGTCAAGCCCTCACCTTGCTACAAGGAAAATCATTTTGGTTTACTAGAATCCTCAAGAGTAGAGCTTCCGTGGAGAGTATGAGTTGTTCAAAATATCTTAGTTGAATCTCTATTAACTTGCAAACTACTCCAAAGCCAAAAAGTATTCATAGAAGCACTATCACCAACTCATGCCATCTTTAGTAGCATGATGACATTCTACCTTGCAATCTTGTGCTATCTTACATGTCATATTCTCAAGGAGAAGTACCCCAAAGAAAAACATATTTGTCCATGAAATTTGCTCCATAAATCCACACTTCTCTTGGCTCAAGTACTTCTCCAAATGGTTGCTATAAGTTGGACTGAATATCTACTTTTTCTTAGGTGCTTAAGGGTATTCAAATCCTCAATGTCCAACTATGAAAGAAGTCATCTCAAGAATGTATAAAGTATTTTACTAATTAAGGCAGTTTGCCTATTGATCAATAGCCTCTATACAAAAGAGAAATCGTGCTGGAATGTTTTGTTTTGAATGTTTTTCTTTGATTCTTTTGATAGCTCCAAGTTTTAAGTAGCTTGCCACAAGCTGATACATAGACCACTCTGAAGTATAGAGTTGGTGAAGGCATTGGAGAAGAGCCACTTGGAGCACTTGTTGTAGAGGATGCACCACTATGTGTTGTATCGTCCCGCATAAGGAGGTAGAGAATTGTGGATGAGAATGTCCTCAGCGGGGGCACAAATTTATGACGAAGGAAATTCGGTATGGCATTTTCTATACTGTGCCAAACTCCCTTCTGTCACAAAGTGAATGAGGTAAGGGCACCACCTAGTCATGGAAGAGTGGATTAGGACGCTATGTAAGAGGGAGAGGAGATTGTGAGGGAGAAGAGACCATATTGGACACATTGTCATGGAGGAGAGTGAAGGAGAAGAAAGAGAATTGGATTTCTGCCAAGGTCGACTTCACTCAATCCCTCACAAAGAGGTCACAAGTATATATCTTATACTCTCTCCTTGCACAAATTTGTGTATTTGAATTATTGATATCGTTCGCTTTGTCCTTGAACTCTTCTCTCCTAGTAGTTGTTAAGAGGGTTCAATCCAAAAATCCCCCCCCCCCCTCTACATGTCTTGTTCTTCGCATGAAGCCCATAGGCCGTGTCTCAATGGCACCCTCAACAATCAAATATGCAAGCTCTTCCTATCGACCTAAAACATCGAATAGGTAGTTGATTAACATGTATTATCTATTTTGAATTATTTTTGTACAAGACAAGCTTGCTCCCATGCAAATTGTATCAATTACTCTCTGCCAAACTAGTTGATTAACAGGTAAAACAAAGCTTGTATGGCAATCAAAGCAAGGAAGGTAGAGCTGGCTTGCAATGCATTGCAAGGATTGCGGAGCCATCAACGAGCCTTCCACAGATAGACTAAAATATGAGAAGGTAAATCTGTGAGTTTGCTATACTTGTTTGGAGAGTTGTGATGGTTAGATGAGAGATAGTTATAGCCACATTTCTTGAAACGTTTGAAACAATAAGTGGTCCATAAGCTTGGTGGTCTAGCTCATGAGAGCGACGACCTTTTGGTTCTGTTGTTGTCGAGACTTGGAATCAAGCAACTAGGCACATACTCTCTATGCCATGCAATGGAATAGGAGCTCCTACTCCAAAACACCGCATGGATTAGCATAGGACAGATGGATCAAGAGGCAATTGCTTGAAACACTTGAAACAATAGTGGTTCATAAGCTCGATGGTCTAGCTCATGAGAGTGATGACCTTTTGCTTCCGTTGTTGTCGAGACTTGGAATCAAGCAACTAGGCACATACTCTCTATGCCATGCAATGGAATAGGAGCTCATGCTCAATCACCGCATGGATTAGCATAGGACTAACGGATCAAGAGGCAATTGATTCATTCACGTATGCTAGTATTTTAGTGGTAGTTGTGTGTAACCATAACCTCAAGACTACACTGACCATAGGCTCAAAGATTTTAATTTGGAAAGTCAACATTAGTTTCAAAGTGTTATGTTGTAGTTCTTGTGCTAAGTTTTGAATAAATATGAAATTGCACAAAAATTGATTGAAAAGTTTGATTGAGCATCCATGACATGATTAAAAAATACATTGAATTTATTTTCTTTTCTTGAGAAAGAATTGAAATTTTGTTTGTGCACTATCCATAGTTACTTATATTTCGCAAGAAAGAGATTGTTTGTTATGATAAGAAGCATGTATACATGTTAAGTCATCCAAAAAGGGGGGAAGAATCAACCAATCACTAGAAACAAAACAAGAAAATGGAACTTAGAGTTCATAGGAGAATTGAATCACGACAATATTAGCCAAGGGGGAAAAGGTGACAAAACAAACCCACGGAGTACATAAGTCAAGTGAACCCTCATGAGAGACAAGTGCCTTAATGAAGTGTCTTTCAATGGAAAATCTATTGCTCTACCAAACCTCATTAGCATCATTTAAACCTTAGTTGCAGAAGAACAAAAATTGACCATGTCAGCATCAGGAACAAATACTAGTGACCTAGGGATTGCCACTCCGACACTCGAGAGTTTCTAGCTAAAATCCAACAACTACTAGAAGAATGTGAGAAAAAGGCATGAGTAGTGCAGGTAGATAGAACTAGCACATGAAATCATCACTAAGATAGAGGAAGAAAGAAGGTAGGGAAGGACCTATTGTAGCAAGTCACAAGATTCACACAAGATCAATAGGTCAGTAGGTAAAGGAAAGAGGTTAAGCTTAATCAAATGCAATGCATCTTGGCATTTGGAGGGCACCTAGATCGGGGGTTGCAAGGAGACACACTGGCTAGGGTTCTTGAAGAGGTAATTCATATGTACTAAACGAGAGAAATGCCAAAGCTCTACAGCTTGCTATCAACCTTACCATCCATAGTGAGAGACCCACAATCCAAAGTGAGCAACCTCTCATGGCACGAATTTAGGATGCTTTGTGACGACCCATAAGATTGTTCACTCTTTTCCCTTTCGCATACATAGACATAGCAGCATTCAGAGTAGGAATTCCATTATCTAAAGTGAACATGCAACCAACTCTAATTCCTTTTATGACCAATCTACACTTATCATTAATTTCTTCTACAAAATAACATTTTTCAATACATAATTAAACCTGTAACCCTTGCTCTACCATTTGGTCGATAGACATTAAATTTTTGGGATTGATAGTACATGTAATACATCTTATAGACTCTTTGTCTAGCCATCATGCAAGGATAAGGGAACCTTTCCAATGTGTGAAATTGGGTGGCATGAATCATCAACCATATGCACATAACCTATATTTCGTAAATCCTACATCTCTCCAAACCATTCACTATGACTAGTCATATGATTAGATGCACTTGGATCAACATAATATACATCATCATGTGTCCCCTTTCCTTTAACAACACTCACATCATATGCTGCATTACAAACATATACTCATTTTTCTCTTCATTCTATCCTGAAGACAATGCATAGTTTCCTTGTTGCAATTTATTACTGTGCATATCATCCTTCTTAGCATAACAATGGGCTATAATATGACTTGTTTTGCCATAATAATGGCAAAACATAGTAGAATTTCCAAAAGCAAGTTTTGCCATCATCCACTTCTTCCTTTGGAGCTCCCCTAGCCTCTAAAGTTTCCACGGTCTCTTGAAACCTATATTTCACCGAATTGTTGATTTAACATGTGTTACCAGTTATCACCAGTATGTCCCATACCACGGCCTTTTGAAAAGGATCTGTCACCTCCCCTTCTTGAACTTGATTAAAATTCTTGGACATGTTCACCATTTCTTTCAATGAGTCACCATGCATATTGATTTTTTTGGTAATCATGAGAAAGGCCAACTCATCAAAATCTGAAAATGGCTTTCGTACATATATAGAAGTGACAAATGATTTTTAAGCCTTCTCATTATTAAGGCCACCCAAAGTAGATGAAATGAAATCATCATCATCAAGATTCCATCAATCTCTTCCAAAGCATCTGCAATGCTCCTCACCTTCAAAACATACTCATTAACATACATTTTCCCTTTCTTTAAATTATTCAACTCTCACTCGAGTTGAATCTTTTATGCCTTTGTATTTACTGAAAACATGCTATCAAAAATTATCCAAGCTACATGTGAAGTTTCTACATTCCTAATATGCCCCAGCATAGTATTATTAATGACTTGGAGATAGCCAATACATCACTTTTTGTCCTTTGCATTTCATTATTTCCACATCTTTAATTCATCTATAGTCTCGTAGGGTTACTCTGTTCTCTCGCTCCTTTTCTTCATGTGAAACGAACTAATAAAGGCCTTTTCCAATAAGGAAGTTTGTCACACAAAATTTCCATGATGGATAGTTTTTGTCATCTAGCTTCTCAATGATGGATTTCCATTGTTCTATGCTATTATCACACAAAAATGATACAAAAAAGTAAACAAGTCTTCTACAACCTTTCACAATAAGTACACAACAATACACCCACCAACCTTTTTCATTGACTGCTCAATAGTACATGTAATATGCAACTTGTTTATAGATAAAACTTATGTTTTCTTCTTGAAACCACCTCAAACTTATAGGTTTAAAATTTGTAACATGTGCACCCACTTTTGGTCAACATAGCTGAAATTCTAGTATATCCTGAAACTGTTATCCACAATCTTGAGTGTCTAAAATGAGGCCCGAAATGGCCTTAGATGGCTAAAAATTTGTGAAAAAGCCCTAAAGGGTTCATTTGCAAAATGTATAGTGCTCTGCTTGCACACCGAATCTCAAAGAAATTTGATACTTTTACTCTACCCTGCTTCTGGTGCCTTCATAGGCACTATCCAAGAGAAAGAGTGGAAGAATGGGAGAGCTTCTTACCTATTGCTTGCTTGTTTGACTCCTTTCTTCTTCTTCTTCACTTCAGCCTTCAAAACCAGCCTCTCTCAGTGACACCACTCTAATACGATCTCAAGAATTCACATGGTAGGGGGACTTACTTGGGTTGTTGTGCCAAACATACACCATACACAAAAGAGGGTGCTCACCCAAGAACAAAAGAAGAGAGATAGAGAACAAAAATCATTTCTTGCTGGTTTCTTCTTCTTCTTCCACACAAAATACAATGTACACAAAGTATATATAAGATCTAACATAAAGAAAAGTGGCCTACTAAGTCAACCAGTGCATAACTGACTATACTAATTAATTGGCACTACAACTATGCTAGCTGTAGAGGTAGATGCAAAAAACTAAATATAATAAGTGATAAGTCAGTGGCCATGTGAGGATTATAATGACCACCAATGTTCTAAGTATAGACGTGCGGACCCATTTAGCTAGGTCGTTCATCATCAATGGTCTTGTTTTTGTAAGTTTAATCTTATTTATTTCTTTCATTTGATAGTCATATTATGACAAGCTACAGGCCTCTTGCAAGGAAGGGTAGGTCCACATGGACTTTGTCTATTAGATGATGAAGAAGGGGAAGAGGTTCACCATCTTCCTTGGGCCACATACTGTAGACACATAAGACCATCTATGTGTTTGACAATTGTGCTACATGTGAGGAGTCATTGGAAGTGGCACATGTCATGGGTAGCTTCATGCTCGAATGTCGACATTAATACCACCTCATTTGCTTCAGTGCAATTCTACATAGAGATGGGCTTTGTGTGAAAGAAGGGTGCAACGTTGAAGAACCTGTGATAGTAAAGGCATGGATCACTGGGCACTACAGTGTGAAGAGTAAGTTGGCACAATTATCCATCATGGTTATTTTACATGTAGATTACAATGCTAATTTGGTATGTTTATGTGTTTGGGATTGCCTATGGTTACTACTATGTAGACAATGAACATGTAGTTGAGGTCATCAAATTTGGAAAGATTATAGGATATGTGAAATATGACAGGCTAGGGCCGGTAAAATCTGCTCCCAATCCCATATTTGGGGAGTCATACAGTACAAAGAAGGTGAGAGATGTTCCATGGAACCTTAACCCGAGTGTTAGTGCTGCTACTGAACCTAAGAACATTGAGGATGACATGCAAGATGTGGAGCACACTAGGGTCGAGAAAGACTCTTGGATTGATAAGGCGATGCCACATGTGTTTGGGGTCGAGGGGGATCCAGATGCTATTGATACCAAAAGTGGGAAGGGGGCTGCTGATGGGCAGAAAAGGGGAAGTAGGGGGCTAACAAGAAGGCAAAATATGCTATGGAGGAAGGGTTTTGATAGCAAAAAGTTGGTGGACAAGACTGTAGAGTCAGAGGTCTGTGAATAGACTGCTAAGGGAGTAAGAATGAACATAGGGATAGCCAAGGATGTAGTTGATAACCTAGATGGTGATACTGAAGGAGTTACCAAGGTGGATGCTAATCTAGATATGGCTTGTATAGTGGTAAAATAGGCATTTGTACCTTGTTGAAGCTATTTTCTGAGGTAGGGAGGAAACACCCTCATGGCCATTGTAACAAGTCCCATGCTTGCAAACTATAACTAGTGTAGCAATGCTATCATTGATATAATACATATGGGGTTTTTAAATCTCCTTTCATCACCTTCTTTTTATTTAACACCTAGACATTGGATCCTATTTGCCTTGTGCACTCTTCTTGATCTTGTAATAGATATTCAGTTTTAGAATATAGTACCAAAGCTATGCTGGGTTTTATAACAGAGGGCTATTGCCTAATACCAGGATGGAATATTGTTATAACCATACTAGGCATTCTATCATTCTCACACTAGCCACCCAGTATGGTCATAGCCAAGCGATAGGAGGGAACTCCGCCACTGTGATGGATCTCTCTCACCTCGTGGTGGCCCATGCAAGGTTCACAATAGCCACCCAGCAGGGTCATAGCCAAGTGATAGGAGGGAACTCCACCAGTTGGATAGGGCTCGCTCACTTGGTGGTGGCCCATGCAAGGTTCACACCACATGCATGACACCACTAAGTAATAATGGGCCATAACTCCCCTAAAAGGTGCCTTATTTGCATAGTGGTGACCCATTCGGAGCCCTCCACACACCATGGTGACCTCCTTAACATAATTTTTCAAGATACCATAGTCAACATTGATATTTTTAAAATCCCATAGATCACTACCTATCGCCACATGCAACATCATATCACACTTGGAACTTGCGGTTCTCACCCTCACCACCCATGAGGGTTACCACCAAGTGGTAGAAGGGAATTCCACTATTCTAATGGAGCTCTCTTGCTTAGCAGTGACCCATGTGGGATTCATAGCATAGGAAGGTCACTAGTTAGAGATAATGGGTTATATCAACATGATGGTTACCTCCTCAACATAATTCCTCAAGATACTATAGTCAACGTTGACATTTTTAAAAGCCTAGAGATCACCATGTATAGCCACCTGCAACATCACATCACACTTGGCACTTGTGGTTCTTACCCTCACCACCCATGAGGGTCACCACCAAGTAGTAGGAGGGTACTCCACTACTAAGATGGAGCCCTCTCTCTTGCTAGTGACTCATGTGGGACTCATAGTGCACGCATGTCACCATCAAGCAATAACAAACCATATCAACATGTCATGTGCTTGCCAACAATTCCCTGATAGCATGTTTTAGTGGTTCATCATGGAACTATCCCAGATGGCTTTTCCTAGCACTCGTGAGAATGCATGAGGTCTATGGTCTAGGTTTCCCAAAGTCCACCCGTAATGCAATATACTAGACATCCCCACAAGGATCAACCTGCAACCTCCAGGTCCAAATTCGACAATGGACGTCTCTATACATCACCTAGCTCCATCAGAGAGGTGTCCCACAAGGGCTTCTTCTTGGGGAGGTTACTATATGTATATCCTCTACATCATGTGTGTTCAAGGCCTATTTATAAATATCCTCATTTGTGAATTTTTCCTGAATAAAGCATAACCATTTTTCTTCAATCTGTAAATAATCAATTTATATACACCCTTCTATATGTAAAAAATGCATGAAAATGGTATTTTAAAAATACCTTATTTTGAACCCACATAATGCACACATATATTCATGAGTAACTTACCCGAGGGATTCTCCTCCGATTGGAGCGATCGTAATAGTTACCCTTGGTTCATGGAGTGCAATGCTTTTTTCCAATATAATTGGTTAGGATTTAGGGAACCTTAACAGTGTTGTGGCACAACCACCGCACCTTTACCCTAAGATGATTTGCGATCACGGTTTTCAAACATGGCCCTAGACAATTCAACACTTGGCTCTGCCTAATTTTGCCTAACTAACATTTCGTTCAATCTCTTGAGAGAAACTCCCAGCTTACCGAGACCACCCATCCATAGGATGAATCTGTCAGGGATCTTGCCTACCCGCTTTCCACAAGTGGTTTTCTTTAGTTTTCTAATTACCTATCACATTAAGTTATGGCATATAAAAGCACCTTTGTTAACTAATTCGTTATCACATATTCCTTCATGTAATTTTACGGCACAACACAAAGACAGAGAAAATAGACTTTCGGCAAAATATATTTATTTATTATTTCACAAAGTTATTTACAATGAGTTCTCCCTTTTGCCTACGCAGAAGACAAACCTCCGTTCACTGGAAAATCCCTTATGTTTGCGTAAGAACAACAGAAACCCTCCAAGATTTCCGTCCCTTTACTAGTACTATTGAGGACTCCAAGATTCCATCATGATTCATGTGATGGTCAGGCAGTTCCTAGGAGTGATCGAGAGATTTATAACCAGAGCCCTTTTGGCACTCCTGCCTCCTCGTGCCTAATGGATTGCTCACCGAGTGACCTCTTGCTATCGAGGCCGGTCCAAAGCTCCTCGCGGCACTACAAAATAATTCCCCTTGGAGTAGGGTTCCACATCTAGCCGTGGGGGAGGCATAGCACAATCTTTCCCATTATTATCCTGATTATATATTTACAATCAGATCGAACTCTTGGAAGCACAATCAATCTTTCCTATGTAACCATAAATGTGTGTACAAATAAAAAAGAAACAGAAGCAAGTGTTTATAGCATAGGAAGGAACCCCACCCAAATCTAGGATTTCTCTTTTAAAATTCCAACTTATTCTTAGGGTTTCGCTTCCTATTTGCAACTCTTTTTCAGGATTCGCGAGTTATTTTGCAAATCTAATTAATTATGAGAAGTCTATTTTATCCTTATGAAAAAATTGGTATTTCTACCCTAAAAGATAATATGGGCATTTATTCCTATGGCAGGCAATTCATGCATTGCCCTTGCTAACCCATGCTTAGCAAGATTTAAATTGCTATTCCAAGTCTCTTTAGATTTTAGAATTTGTATCAACAAATTCTTATCAATGTCCAACAAGTACTACAAACTTTTGATATTTATTTAATTTTGTGATATTGATAGTTTCAGGGTTCTTGAGTATTTCATAGTTATTTTTTATTTAACATTCTTGATATTTTAGGTTAGGTTTTCTCGCTGATTCATACATGGGTCAACTCATGATATTAACGCTCTCGCTAATATAATCATTAATATTAACATTGAGTGTGTTTTCTACAAGAAAATAATTTTATTTTATTCTACTCATATTCTATGGTTTAATTGACGATGTCTGACCATTTTTTAAACTTTCAATGTTATCTAGAAATATCAATTTTCGTTTATCTATGTCCTAAGTGAGATGGTAATTGTTTTTCTGAATATTTTATCCCAGGTAAGGCAAAAATCATACGTGCAAATTTTCTTTCATCTTTCAAACATCGAATTATATTTTCACACACCTAATTTATGCGCATCTAGTATATATTTTTCTATACAATTTTTCATTGATTTAATGTATTGATTATTTTATGATATTATCTAAATGATTTTTCATAAATTATTATAAAATTCATATGCCTCTATTTATCAGTAGAAAATGAAATAGAGATAATTGCTTTTAGGAGAAAGTTATAAAATATTTCCTTTCCTAACAACATCTACCATTTTTTAGTTAAATGCATCATTAATGAAATAACAATGAATATCATGAAATAAAGCATAATTAATATATTTTCTTAACTATAAACATATAATTATTTTTCAAGTGAAAGAGTTTTTTCATTGAATAGTTATTTATTATATTAATTAGGTTATTTTTCCTAAGCAATAGTTCATATGTATTTTTATTAGAATGTGTTTATAATCATTTAAAGCCAAATACAACAATAACCTTATAAAATATTAATTTTTTCCAAACCGATGAGATGTTACCTCTCTCAAGTTTGCTGTGACCCCCGGGGTTTCACCAATTCCCACCAGGTCATTTTCTCCATCGGTTGTGTTCCTTGCTTCTCTTGCTTCAAATGTGCTTTTTGAATTTCTGTGACCTCATGGAGCCATCGGATGTTAGGCGAAATTGACATGGTAGTTCAGAGAGAGTTGGTGGTCGTCGATAGAAATTTTGCCAGTATTTCCCTTAGTGATATGGTTGTATGAGATGAAGGCATAGTAGGGGGTAGAGAAAATGAAAATGAGGTAGAAGTTTAGGAAGAGGGGATCAAAATGGCCTTTGCCCTTGATATTTGAGAAGGCCACACTCTCTCACTCTTCAATTTCCACAATGTGATGGCCTATGACTCTCTCTCTCTCTCTCTCTCTCTCTCTCTCTCTCTCTCTCTCTCAGTCGACATGAAGGGGGAGGGGGGGGGGGGTATTTCTCTCTTTCAAGTCTCAAAGCTTGATAGGACCTAACATGGGCCAGCACTAGCTATGGCACTAGTCGAATCTCATGCACACAACAAAAAACCCCACCACACGGCCTCGCAGCTAGGAGCATCTAAGACTCACTCTACACTAAATTCTAATGTCGATTCTGCGTTTGTATTAGGTCATAGTCCAATGTTTACCATCCCTTATCCTCACAGAAAGATCCCATAACATATAGGCATAATACCTCGTAGCACGGACATAGGGAAGTACCTCTCGACTGTCTGCCACGGCTCCACTGCGACTCTCTTACACCTTGGGGATTGGCCCCAAGATGTGTCGCTTCAACATAAAGTATACACGAGATAAGCTCCACTCTTTAATTTTGAACATATTCTAGGAGATACCATGTGTCCTTACCAAACAATTTCCAAAAACCGATCGACTAGCCTATAGATTAGGTTGTCTCACACACTTATGTGTAGGTCATCATAACGAAAAATAGGTGGTATGCATCTAGTTCTTCATATTCCGATACCATGGTTAATATGCACATGTAAAAGTGGATGATCCTAAAGTGCTCAAACATAATTTTCAATTAGAAACGTGTCATGCACAACTAGGCTTTCCAATGCTCATTCCTCGGGGAGATCGGTCATAAATGTATGTATGTATCACGTGAGTTCAACATAAGGGATTTTTAAAATACAATTTTTACACATTTGTTACATACAAAAGGGTCACACATAAAGGGGTTACTTACAGATTAAATAGAAAAGGGTTATTTTTTATTAAGAAAAAAATTCACAGATAAGGATATTTATAAATAGGCCTTGAACGCACGTGATATAGAGGGTATACATATAGTGAACTACCCAGGCTCATTCACTAACTTGTTGTGGCGATGTAAGGATAACACGGAAACAACACTCATGCTACTATCCTCTTAATTAAAATACTAAAAACTCTATATCATGATGTGCATTAGAAAAATTAGCACTAAATAATACCAAATCGCATCATTCAAACATCCCACCACCTACTTTTAGGTAGTGCTTTTGTTGCATAGGTGTAGGGGTTCATTTTGTCATGTTTTGATGTATGAAAAGTGATAAATCACAAACTTTGACAAAGAGATAGAGAAAACTAAGGCTAAACCTCATGGTCTGCCACTACCATACATTCACAAACACTCATTATATTTTTCCTTATTTTTATGAAGCGTATTCCTTTTTTTTTCCTATTTTCTCTTATTTTTTAGCATTTATTTGACAATAATCACTATTATTTTCTAATTTTCCTTATACTAATCATTTAAACATATTGAAATTCAATTTTATGTTCCATTTTCTCCTATAGGAACACATTTCACCCATCCGAAATGACAAAACTATCATTTTACCCTTAAAAACCGCATTTCAGATTTTACGGTATTTAAATAGCGCATGTAAATCATTATAAAATCAGAATTTTTTGATAGAATGTAGTTAAACATGATGCAACCAACACTCAAGCAATTTTTCATCGCATAAGAACATTGTTTCCATCATAAAATGTCAAAAAAACTTTATTTCCTTCATAAAAAATAGTCATACCGTGTTTCTACGAAACCAGAGATGCATTGAATGACTGCATGACCAGCGGACGGAGTCTCCATTGCTCTCAATTCCATGCTGCACATCAAGCTTCAGCATCTCCATTAATATTCATCATCATTTGCTTTAATCTCCTTCCCGATTCTTCCTTCAAGATAATGCACATGAACAACCCATAGAGGGGGGAGAGAGGGGGGAGAGAGGGAGAAGAGAGAAAGACTAGAAAATCATAAATTTAAATTCTCCATTAAAATGGGCAAGCTTGCAACCATCTCATTCCTCTCTCTGCCCTGATCGAGAATCTTCTTTTCTCTCTCCAAACTGATTTGAATCGGAGAGGCATTGGGCAAAAATGAGGAGGCGCATTGATGCTTCCCTTTGTTCGACAATTTTTGCATTAGTTCAAGGCTTTTATTAAGCCTAAGGTTTAAAACATTAAAATAACTGGTTCATCTTTTTGTGTTCACACTGTCCCATAAGTGGATTTTTCAAATTTGAAGGCCCAAACGAACTCCAATTTGCAATCTGACTAGACAGGCAGCTTCGTCGCATCGAACTCCATCAACCTAGCCTCCCCTATGCACTTTACGGCTTCCCAATCCAATAGCTGCTTTATAATACCGAACCTTGCAGAGATTAAATGGGGGGTCAAGCAACCTCCGATTGACAAACCGAGACTTGCGTTGGATTCCTAATGTTGAAATGCATCTAGATAAACACTAGCTCATCCATATGCCTCCATTTGATTTTTCATGAAAAATTGGCTCATTGACTTGTCCTGGCCATGTTTCTACTTTAAAAAGAGCCCGAACCGCTTCTAGATCTGATTAAAGTCAGCTACTAAAATGCAGGTCTCAAAGTTTCAATGGATAAGAGAAGTAAAGAAATTTCTCCATCATCAGGAGGTCTTCATTCTTGCTTTTTTTGGTGAAAGAGAGGGGGTGTATTTATAGGCATGAGAGGGATATACAGTAGACTGATTCATTTGATTACTTGTCAAGAGCCAATTGAGCTTTATTAAATATTCATTTTGATTACTTGTTGGATGGTGGCATGGGGATTATTATTTAATCCTTTCTCTCTCTCCAGGCATCAAAAACGTCAAAAACATCGTTTTCTTTTCAAAACGACTTATTCTGGTGGTTTTTGGCCTAGTTACTTCATGACTTATCTAGTCTATAAATTCATGTTATACTCTTTGATACTTAACTTACTCAATATTGTGCTCATTCTTCATCTATCAATGGAGGCTTTTGCAAATTGTCTTGTGGCGGTGGTTACGAAATCAATGCAATCCTCGATGCATTAAATGGAATCGGGAATGCCAAATCAAATATAGTGTGGAAAATTTTATTTGATCAAGATGTCATAATATTATTTACAAGGCATCTTTGCTTTTTGTTGGCATCCAAGTGGCATCCTCCTTAGGATAGTCTTTCCACTAGATAAGATACTCTCTAATGGTTCTATTTCTTAGAGGTTTCTCTTTTATATCTAGAATCTTATCAGGTTCGAGTTCAAGGGCTCCTTGACTATGCATTACAATTTGTTGGTCATCAAGAATATGATCTTGATTTGCCACATAAGCTTTCAAAAGACTAACGTGAAATACATTGTGGACTTTCACATGATCAAGAAGTTGCGGTTTGTACGCATTAGCTTCTAGGCATTTGAGAACCTTGTATGGTCCATAATACCTTGGACTCAAATTTTTGAACTTTCCTAATGACAAATAACTCTTCTTTGGGTGTACACAAATGAAAACCATGTCTCCCTCTTGGAAGATACGCTCTTGCCGTCCTAGATCAAGATAAGCTTTCTGGCGGTCTTTGGCAGTTGGATGTCTTGTCTGACCGTTTTGACCTGATCATCCATTTCTTCTAGCATTTTCTTAGAAGCCTCAACATTTAGGGTTGGATCAAATAAATTCAATGGCGCCAAATAATATTGCGCATACAATGCTTGAAATGGAGTCATTTGAATACTTTGGTGATATGAGGCTTTGTAGGAAAATTCTACTAAGGGCAAATACTATATCCACCTTGTTGGCTCTCTGGAACAGTAAGCTCTCAGTATATCTTCAATGACCTGATTAACCCACTCTATTTGACTATTAGTTTGGGGATGGTAAGTTGTTCTAAAGCAAAGTTGGGTTCCAATTACTTCAAATAGGCTTCTCTAGAAATGTGATGTAAATAGAGAGTCGTGATCACTAACGGTCTGTTTAGGCAATCCATGAAGCCTAAAGATTTCTATCATAAATAGTTGTGCAATATCTGAAGCTTTGTAGTTGGTCTTGATTAGGATAAGATGAGTTGCCTTTGTTAGCATATCCATAATCACTATGATTGAATTATACCTGCTTGAATAGAAGATAAGCCAACTACGAAATCCATACTGATGAACTCCCATTTCATTTGCGGAATGTCAAGGGGCTGCTTGGTGAGGCTTCATAGGCTTCTACATGAATTGGCTAATTAGTCCAATCGAATAGCTAACGTCTGGCCTAGTAATTGTAAGGTAAATCAGGCTACCCACCATTTGTCTATACATAGTGACATTCTCAATCTCATGTCCAACATCTGCAAGTAGCTTAACATTTTGCTCCAACGGAGTGCTCAAAGACTTGCAATCCAACATACCATACTTGTTAAACATGTCTTGTGCATACTGCTTTTGTAGCAACCAAGTACCATGAGGTGTAGAGACAACCTCAATCCCAAGGAAATACTTCAGTTCACCCAAATGTTTGACATGAAATTCAGCATGTAACATTTCCTTGATCTCTCCAATTCTCGTGACATCATCACCTGTAATGATCAACTCATCCATATAGATGACTAATATCACACATAACCAACCCTTGTCTTCTTTGTAAATAGGCTATGATCAGCCTTGCCCATAGTGAAACCAAGTTTCTATATGCATGCACTTATGTCAGCATTCCAAGCTCTAGGTGCTTGCTTCAACCCATACAATGTTTTCTTCAATCTACACACGTGTGTAGCAAAATCTGGATGTACATAGCCCTTGGGCCGATCCATGTATACTTCCTCAACCAAATCACCATTGAGAAAGGCATTCTTCACATCCATCTGATATATACTGCATCCTCTATATGCTGCCAATGCAATCACTGTTCTCACGGTTGCCATTTTAGCAACGGGGCTGAATGTCTCCTCACAATCAAGACCATATTGTTGTGCATACCCTTTTTCCACAAGTCTTGCCTTGTATCTTTCCAATGTGCCATCTGATTTGCACTTCACTTTGTAAACCCATTTTCAACCAATAGGCATTTTTCCTTCAGGAAAATCAACCAAATCCCAAGTGTCATTTTCAGCCAATTCTAAATATTCCTCATCCATTGCCTTACACCAATGATCATCCAAAATAGCTTTAGAAAACTTTATGGGCTCCTTGAACCTAGTGACTTTTGCCATATATGCATACTGCCTCACTGTGTAGCCACTGTATGTAAGCCTATCCACAAGCTTCCTAACTCTTTCTAATCTCCTTAACTGAGGTGCAGTATGAGACTCTCCTCTCTCATGAGGTGGTACGTATCTATGTCTCACACCAGGAGTCACAACTGATGGAATACCAAACTCACTACCCAAGCTCTCAGTGCCAGGTGAATCATAACCGCAAGTGAGTGGCCTTGTAACATCATCAAGTTTGCCTTTTCCTTTATCCACATTTCTCCCCCTCACTGACATACCCATGTCAATGGACAAAGATGTTGAAGGCCTCAATCTACTTGTCTGATGTAGTAGCATCTTTAGAAGGCCTAGAAATTTTGCACTCTCATTTGTACCTGCATGTACATAAGTCTCTTGACAAACATCATCATCCATCAAGATGGTCTTCTTCTCATGCCATGATTTCAACTTGATCTTCCTATTCCACCTCTATCCCTTTGATTTGAGTAGAAGACATTGTCCCTACTATTTTTAGACCCACTGGAACTTGTATTGAGTCCAAGCTTCACTTCTTCATGCAAAAGAAGTGCAACAAGCTCATCAAAGTCAAGCTGCTCATGACTTACTGATATGGAAGTGTCAAACTTCTTATACTCCTCTCCAAGACCATGGAGGGTAGTGGCCATCAAATCACCATCCTCAACTTCAACTCTGACACTGTAATGAGGGAGACCTAAGTGTCCTAACTAAGGGGAAGGAGAGAGAGGACTGCAGAAGAAGAGGGAGAGGAGAGAGAAAGGCAAGAAGAAGAGAGAGAAAGAGGGAAAGAGGAAGAGGAAGAGGAAGCCATGGGAGCTTGAGAAGGTGAAAAGAGAGTTTCTTGATAATTTCTGTGATGCCTCAAAATACCCTCTTACACCTTATATACCGTCAGTGTGACTGGTATGTTCCCATGCCATATTCTTGTGATCCCCGTTCATTACAAAACATCCCGTCTCATAAAGTTTTTGTCCTAAAAAACAAGGGATGTAGTCATGGACTGTAAGAGTGTGCTGTAGGAAATCAGCCATAACTTTGTGTGGGCAACTCCGAATGGGACAATTGAGGTGTCATTACGGAGCCCATGAGATGTACTTTCAGCCCATGTGGCTGGGGCGGGGTTGCAATCAGGTCAGGACCAAAACTGGTACAAAATAAAGGGTTGACCAGGAATTTCTAGTGTGCAGTCCCAGATGGTATGGTTGGAGAAAAATAGCCATAACTTCCACTAGGGTTTGTAACGGTTCTAATCTCACTCACATGGTCTTCAATAGACCTTCCATTCTTGGATATGTGGCTGAATTTTTGCTTCAATTGTGTCTTTCTTGCATGAGTGACATGCCCATAATTCTTCATCAATAAGTCCCAAGCAGCTTTTGGTGAAGTGTAGTTTGCAATTTGCATAGACTTTGTGTCTGAGACACATAAGGACAACCAATGCAAGACCTTGCTAGCCTTTTCCAACCGTGTCCTATGTGCCTTTAATTGATCCTGTGTTGGAAGTCTATCCTCTGGTAGCTCGAGCTCATCTTCAAGACCTGTGACTAGGTCCCAATAGACTCTTCTAATTAAGAAATTAGACATCCTGAATTTCCATAGAACAAAATTGTTGTAGTCCAGCTTCTCATCTACTATCTGGGTGATAGTATCCTTCTCTCATGTGTTTGCCATTCCAAAGTGTTCAGCTTTGCAAAGCAAGTTTTAATGTAGAGAGTCAATTTCCCAAAATGCCAGCAGGTAATGTACTTCAGTGACCCTTGCAATTCACAAAAGATTTATATTTGCCAATCTCCCTTTAAAGTTCAGCTTTCCAGCATGGAACATGCATAGATAGTGCTAACAAACTCAACTAGAGTTAGATACAATAGAAAATGGAGATGTGGAATTTTGAACTTGCTATTGATGCGCTATCTTTAACAATGAATTTTCACAATTTCCAAAAAACTTTGCATTCCTTGAAATAAACTAGTGTGATCATACAATGTCAACTACAATGAGATGATAATCCAACTTGGGACCAATAGAACATAATGACATTGATCAGGACAATGGAAAGTGTCAAACTGAAACTGTAGAACCTACCAGAGGAGAGTCCTGATCCAAAAACATCTCATATGGAAGGAAAGCATATATACATGTTCTTTTTCACAGATGGTTCCAGATGACTAAATATATACTAGGATTATAGCAACTCATAAATGAATCACTAGAGATTAGGATGAGGAAGACACTCCCGATCTGATGCACATCATCCTCATTTCAAGAATTGCTTTAGGGTTTCCCAAAAAATTTCCCTCTATCTTTTGGTGATTCTTGATTGTAGCACAGGTAATCAAAACAGTAGTTGGATGGAATGGATACATTTCTCCACCATTTCATGCCAGCAACTAGTCTTAGTAATGTCACTAGCATGCTCTACATTGGGTATTGATTTCATTACATTCACAAAACAGAATACTAATAGAGTGGTTAGCCCCTGTAGAGATACGACTACACAAGAGTTCTTGGACCTCTAGGACTCTTCCTTCAATAGAACTTCATCTCAAATGTTGTTGTGTGCAACTGTTGCACACGAGTTCCTTAAGAAAAACCTCCAGGTGTTAATAATTGATTATTCATCTTGGATCTTCTGTGTTCTAATATAGCTATTAGCTATGACTGTTGGATCAGTGTAGGTGGCCGAGCTCAATAATGGAGCATTGATTCCCCTGCTAGGCATGGGGATGGGCTCCGTTGACATGTTGAGCCATGCAGAGAAGAAGGCCACCACGCGGGATGCCATTGAGGTTGGCTACTGCCATTTTGATATGGCAGCCGTCTACAACAGCGAGGGCTTCCTTGGAGAGGCCCTGGAAGAGGCTATGCATTAGGCCTCGTGAAGAGACATGACCTCTTTATCACCTCTCAGCTCAAATTCACCAATTCATACCCCAAGGCCACGGTCTTGCCTACTATCACCAAAAGCCTAAAAGAATTGAAGCTCTGATACCATGTAAGGAACCAGGGAGAGAGATGGGAAAAGGCCAAGCCATAAGGGTAGCAATCACGCTCCCTGTTCAATCCATTTTCTTCCACACAATTAAGTCAACTATAGTACTACACACACATACAAAGATCAAGTAACCTAGATCTGACCATAGTTAAGTCAGTATGACTAAACCTTATTCAACTAAGGTAGAAAACTTAACCGAAGACTATGAGCTTAACTCTCAACACATTCTAGTTCTATTTTCCTTTTTGCTGGAACATCTTCTCCTATGCCTTAGTCTCAGGCTTTACTTCCTTTAGCAATTTTGGTCTGGTTCTCCTTCTAGTACAAATTTAGGGCCTCCCTTTGCCTTCAAAGCAGCTATAGTAATGGCAACATTTTGAGCTCCTTAACAACTTTGGTGAACACCAATGGGTCTTCTTTTCTCTCTAAATGCAACTTTCGATAACTCAACTAAAGCTATATTGGCATCTCAATCCATGACAACTTTACAGTTCCTGCAAATTCCTTTCCAAACATGAGAAGAGCATGAAAATGCAGTTTATGCATCAGATGCCACTCTATATGAATTTGCAAGTGGAGTATGAAAGGAGCAAGGAAAGGGCGAATTAAAGATGAATGTGTTTGAAGATAACAATGATAGACCAAGGCTTTTGATGTGGGCAAAGCGGAATTACAAACTCCTTTTTAATGCAAGGCTTTTCCCTGATATGAAGTTGACTAACATGCATAGTAAGAGGTTCATATTTGTGTGCATGAATACTAAGGATCCTAGTACCATGCATCAGTTACTAGGAGTACTTTTGGGACCACTGATTTGGGGGGTTTCTGCATTAATTTCTTGGTATCGAGATTGTTTAGCATGATTATGACATCTCTCTCAGACAGTAAATGTTTTTGTTGCATTCTATAAAACCCCTCCTGTCAAAGAGAAAAGCTGACCCTCTTACCAAAAAAGCATCTCTTGTCACTCTATCTTTTCCATTTGAAAAGCTAATGAAGCATCAGAAAGTTGAATTGAGTGAATCCCATTTTGCACCTACATACAATAGCCTACCTATTGCTGCAAGACAATGTCAAGCCCTCACCTTGCTACAAGGCAAATCATTTTGGTTTACTAGAATCCTCAAGAGTAGAGCTTCCATGGAGAGTATGAGTTGTTCAAAATATATTAGTTGAATCTCTATTAACTTGCAAACTACTCCAAAGCCAAAAAGTATTCATAGAAGCACTATCACCAACTCATGCCATCTTTAGTAGCGTGATGACATTCTACCTTGCAATCTTGTGCTATCTTACATGTCATATTCTCAAGGAGAAGTGCCCCAAATAAAAACATATTTGTCCATGAAATTTGCTCCATAAATCCACACTTCTCTTGCCTCAAGTACTTCTCCAAATGGTTGCTATAAGTTGGACTAAATATCTACTTATTCTTAGGTGCTTAAGGGTATTCAAATCCTCAATGTCCAACTATGAAAGAAGTCATCTCAAGAATGTATAAAGTATTTTACTAATTAAGGCAGTTTGCCTATTGATCAATAGCCTCTATAAAAAAGAGAAATTGTGCTGGAATGTTTTGTTTTGAATGTTTTTCTTTGATTCTTTTGATAGCTCCAAGCTTTAAGTAGCTTGCCACAAGCTGATACATAGACCACTCTGAAGTATAGAGTTGGTGAAGGCATTGGAGAAGAGCCACTTGGAGCACTTGTTGTAGAGGATGCACCACTATGTGTTGTATCGTCCCGCATAAGGAGGTAGAGAATTGTGGATGAGAATGTCCTCAGCGGGGGCACAAATTTATGACGAAGGAAATTCGGTATGGCATTTTCTATACTGTGCCAAACTCCCTTCTGTCACAAAGTGAATGAGGTAAGGGCACCACCTAGTCATGGAAGAGTGGATTAGGACGCTATGTAAGAGGGAGAGGAGATTGTGAGGGAGAAGAGACCATATTGGACACATTGTCATGGAGGAGAGTGAAGGAGAAGAAAGAGAATTGGATTTCTGCCAAGGTCGACTTCACTCAATCCCTCACAAAGAGGTCACAAGTATATATCTTATACTCTCTCCTTGCACAAATTTGTGTATTTGAATTATTGATATCGTTCGCTTTGTCCTTGAACTCTTCTCTCCTAGTAGTTGTTAAGAGGGTTCAATCCAAAAATCCCCCCCCTTCTACATGTCTTGTTCTTCGCATGAAGCCCATAGGCCGTGTCTCAATGGCACCCTCAACAATCAAATATGCAAGCTCTTCCTATCGACCTAAAACATCAAATAGGTAGTTGATTAACAGGTATTATCTATTTTGAATTATTTTTGTACAAGACAAGCTTGCTCCCATGCAAATTGTATCAATTACTCTCTGCCAAACTAGTTGATTAACAGGTAAAACAAAGCTTGTATGGCAATCAAAGCAAGGAAGGTAGAGCAGGCTTGCAATGCATTGCAAGGATTGCGGAGCCATCAACGAGCCTTCCACAGATAGACTAAAATATGAGAAGGTAAATCTGTGAGTTTGCTATACTTGTTTGGAGAGTTGTGATGGTTAGATGAGAGATAGTTATAGCCACATTTCTTGAAACGTTTGAAACAATAAGTGGTCCATAAGCTTGGTGGTCTAGCTCATGAGAGCGACGACCTTTTGGTTCTGTTGTTGTCGAGACTTGGAATCAAGCAACTAGGCACATACTCTCTATGCCATGCAATGGAATAGGAGCTCCTACTCCAAAACACCGCATGGATTAGCATAGGACAGATGGATCAAGAGGCAATTGCTTGAAACACTTGAAACAATAGTGGTTCATAAGCTCGATGGTCTAGCTCATGAGAGTGATGACCTTTTGGTTCTGTTGTTGTCGAGACTTGGAATCAAGCAACTAGGCACATACTCTCTATGCCATGCAATGGAATAGGAGCTCATGCTCAATCACCTCATGGATTAGCATAGGACGAACGGATCAAGAGGCAATTGATTCATTCATGTATGCTAGTATTTTAGTGGTAGTTGTGTGTATCCTATTTTTCATGAGAATTATAGGAAGATAGAAGCAATAGAATAAGATTCCACACCTTAGAAAAATCTTTAAAGAATATAAATCTTTAAGTTTTTGGTATTTGGCACAGACTATGCAACAAGGGGCTTGACGGGATCTGGGAGTTGTCCAAAAGCAAGGTTCTCACTTTTTCCTTGGTTTTTCCTAGAGCTAGTATTGGATTTTTGAGTTCATGACTTTTTGCATTCTTTTGGGTGTTAGTGTTTGTGCTTTTTGTGTTTGCTTTTGTGAAAGAGCTTGGGTGGTGCAAGAGCTTATAAGAACAAGGGAGGAGAAGAAGAAGAGATCATATTGGACACATCATCATCGAGGAGAGTGAAGGAGAGGAAAGAAAATTGGATTTCCACCAAGGTCCCGGCTTCACTCCATCTCTCACAAAGAGCTTGCGAGTATATAGCTTGTACTCTCTCCTTACACAAATTTGTGTGTATTTGAATTCTTGATGTTGTTCCCTTTGTTCTTCTCTTCTCTCCCAATAGTACTTATGTAGGCTTGTTAATCATGGTTTTAGCACTGTATCACTTTCACATCACCCCACAACACCACATCATACATGGCCTTCACTACTGCACTCTCACATTCTTTAATTTAATTGCTTGGTGCACTTCATAGAATACACCATCACCCTTGACTTAGTAAAGCCTTGCCACACTAACCACACACTTTTCCTCAACCTTGTATTGCACTTGCATGGGCAACATCTTGAGTATACACACCTAGGCACAACCCTAGATACAACCAACTAGGAACACCTCAAAACCTAGATAATTCTTAGGACGCACTTAGTTGTGGACTCTCACAACTCATAGTAGGATTGGGTGCATGACACTAGGCTAGGTCTTAGGAAGTTACCTAACATGGGACCACCAAATTCCTGGAAGGATTCTTGACTCATGGTGAACTAGAATGCCACATATAACACCATTTAAAGGCTTATGAATTGCCATACATCATAAGACCCCAATCACAGCTACACAACGTTTTAAATAGTTGCTTTTGAGAGACTAAGGGATTCATTTTCCAATTGAAACTTCCAAGGCAAGCAAGAGGGACTGTAGAGTCCAGATCTAAGACTGATAGTCAAGGGAAACAAACCACAAGGACAATCATTAAGGGTGCAAAAGTAGCATCCAAAACCCAAGGAAACCATAACCTCAAGACTACACTGATCATAGGCTCAAAGATTTTAATTTGGAAAGTCAACATTAGTTTCAAAGTGTTATGTTGTAGTTCTTGTGCTAAGTTTTGAATAAATATGAAATTGCACAAACATTGATTGAAAAGCTTGATTGAGCATCCATGACATGATTAAAAAATACATTGAATTCATTTTCTTTTCTTGAGAAAGAATTGAAATTTTGTTTGTGCACTATCCATAGCTACTTATATTTGGCAAAAAAGAGATTGTTTGTTATGATAAGAAGCATGTATACATGTTAAGTCATATGTACTAAACGAGAGAAATGCCAAAGCTCTACAGCTTGCTATCAACCTTACCATCCATAGTGAGAGACCCACAATCCAAAGTGAGCAACCTCTCATGGCACGAATTTAGGATGCTTTGTGACGACCCATAAGATTGAATGTCAAATGCATCCATTATGGTGACAATCATCTTTCTTTAGAGCATACGGGTCCATGACCATGTACCTGCACAATATATTAGAAGAATGGGCCATGAGTCCATGCATTGTCGCCTACTGAGAAGGTTGTCATATCCTCAACCTTATCCACCACTATATTATTTGTTGAATAGGCAGTTTGACCATGGAAGAGGATTGTCACTTGCATTTTCTACACCAAACAACTAACAACCCATAGCCTCTAGGGCTATCATCAACATGACATGGATACTAAGATCACCTGGACCCATAGTCATGCACTACCCAAGTGATGCACTAGCACACTTCATGGAAGAACCAACAAAAGAGGAACCATATGTAAATCCCTATGCCACTTATGACAAAGAAGTATATCCTATTTTGATAGATTTTTTAGAAGTTCCAATCATGGCCTTAGGTAGGGAATGGGGAGAGGTATGGGAGGAAACCCAAAACAAGAACTGTTGACTTGTTGGATATATGGCTCCACCCTAGGCATATATCATCTAGATGGCTATAAAGGGAACAAGAAAAAAAGGACAAGGCAAATTTGAGGTGTTCAAAGTGCAGTATCACCCACATATACATTAATTACTCGCGGCAAAAACCCTCCACTAGATCAAAAATCATATCATCTATGCCACTTGGGCTCTTCAATGCCAAAACACCTAATGATGAGGCCACACTAATCCTAGTAATTGTCATGAGACTAGAGCTCAAACTAAACATGTTGACATTATAGTGTTGGGACCCAACAATTTGGATGCCTTGTCTATAGGCAAAAAGAACCGAATGAAAAGGAAAAAGAGAACAGAAGAAAAACTAACCCTTAAGACTGATAGTGCCATGACCTTGACAAAAGGGCAACAAGCTCTTGATGTTGAAGCCAAGACTTTGGCTCCCAAAATGAATGCAAGAGGGAGTACTAAAGTGGGGAAATACCCAAATCCCAAGCGACAGTCGGATGCCATTGATAAAGTGAAAAGCTAGGTGGAAGAGGCCTAAGTGCAGCTCCAGGGCAATGAGTTGATCATGAACGAAGGGCTGCAAAACGCGTCGACAATGAGTCCACCTGCTTCTCCTACCTACATAGGAGTAGAGGAAAACCACTGTCCCAACACAACTCCTCCCATGCAAGTAGGGTTAGGGCTCAATGTTAACCACAAAATGACCACTAGAAGCAAGACATCAACAAGTGTGCACATGAGAGATGAGATGGTGGCTTGCTAGTTGCTCTGACACCATCATCAATGTCCCTAAAGTTAGGAGTGATACTGAAGCAAAACACTTCACTTTGGAATGCATTAAAAAGGTGGATCGATTGACCAAAGTATTCGAAAACATCACAAACCCAATGCAACATTGTTGACATACACATACGTAGTCTAACTCTAAATTCTACAATAGGAAACCTACAAGTAAATGCCTTCTGGGAAGGAATAGAGATGCACACAGTACTTCCTATTGTCACATGGGAGACTTTGGGAGAAAGGGAATTGTAGATGCAGGAGTCAAAGTTAGCATCCTTAGCCATATAGTATTGCAAACTTGGGCACCTCACCTATAGAAGCTACATGATTTGATGTTATATTAACCAATGGAACAAAGGTAAAACGATTTGATGTGTTGAAGGGCTGGACTTTAAAAATTATAGGTGTCAAATTTTTAGTAAAATGTAGTGTCATGAAGGGAGTCAACCACAACATTCTGCTAGGTCGCCCTTGGATGAGAAGTGCTCGAGTGATTAAGGATTGGCCCGCAATAGGTTGATATTCTTTGAAAATTGCACAAAATCTGTTAGGATTGAGATTTGGACACTTGGAAATCCTCATCTATTGACCTTGATGCCATCTTTGTTGCTGAAGGGTGATACAAATCCACACCAATGCTTATGAAATGCATCCCTTGTCATGACAATGAGAGAGATTGGATACATATCCTTGCTACCATTGATTTTCCCTTCTTGGAAGATGAGGATGATTATAAGTAAGTAGCCAATACAACTCGTAGTGTGGAGAAACAAGGAGAAATGAAGAATGACTTATACCAAACACTACCTTTTGTTCTGATTTCCATGATGGTGCCATATACTAATGTAGACTCTTGCATGTCCTACCATATGCCTACAAGGAATTTGGTCTTGATGAAGATCCTAGTTTTCTTAAAAAGAAGTTGCATGATGACCTTGGTGTTGGAAATGCAATCCGTACATGCTAGAGAAAACTAGCTTACTATTGGTACAGTGGGGATGTGTTGATACTAGGTTTGAATCCTAGGCCAAATGGAGGAAGATTTCCATAATTGGATAGAATGGAGGTCATTCATCACCTTAAGGTTCTAGGGTCTAGAGGGCTAGCTCAATTATGGGAAACTTTGGATCAAGCGTGCAATGGTGTGAACAATACTGGGATGGGTGACCTCTTGAGAAGGGGAGATACAAGGGCCCCACCTAGTTTCTAACTTGGTATCAAAGCTCAGGTTGCTGAGCTTGGGTGGCACTAGGACCTCAACCAGGTGTGGCTTGAGGGGGGTGGTTGGAAATGCAATCCACACTTGCTAGTGAAAATTAGCTCACTATTGGTGTAGTGGTAATGTGTTGAGACTAGGTTTGAATCCTAGGCCAAATGGAAAAAAATTTCCATAATTGGGCTAATCCGAGAAAATCACAAAAAAATATTTGTCTAATACTTTGTTGATTTTTTGTACATTTGGAGGTTTGAAATAAAGAAGAGGGTGGGAACAACCTCTTGGGAAATCCAAGAAATCACTAGATGGAAATATTTCATGGACCAATTTACCAAGGGGGGTTGAAGAGTAAAGATCAATGGAGGAAGGTGAAGAAAAAATGTATAATGTGAAAAGAAAAGACATGAAATGGATTTGGAGCCATCCAGAGGGCATGTGAGGCTCACAATGTCATGGCTTTGGAGCCTTATGATAATTCAAACAAATGGGACCCTTCTTGGAAGCATTAGTAGAAGAAAAATCAAGCGCATGATTTTGTAAGATTTTAAAAAATACTTCCACTTCCATCCAAAAAATCTTTGCAATATGAAAGTTATAGCGTGCGAGTTGAAGTTTTGGCTGGTATTTTTTTATAATTTTTTGGAGCTACGAGTCAAGAGATATGGCCAAAATGGAGGATGCCAACTTTTTCCAACTGTGGTGGAGACCACCTCCCAATTTTATACACACCCACACTTAACACTTCCATAAAACATCATTCATTAGACTCCTAACCCTTTCCCCTCTCTTCTCTTCTCTCTCAAGCTAATAAACCATTAGAATTCCCCTCCTAAATCACCCTCAAATCATCCTTAATTGTAGTAGTAATGTATGAATTCTCACTACTCTCTCTCCATTATTGCTAGATATGATCTTATTTTATGAAGATTCTCTATATTTTTTTATAGGAGAGCTCTTCGACTCAAGCTACGGGGGAGTATGCAAAATCTATTCATGAACAATGTAGAGAGTTGATCCCCAGATGACTGTCACGTGCATCTTCGGTTGAACAAACTGTGACAATAATTCGAGTTTTTCATTACTTAATTTTCCTACCTGGAAGTAGGTGGGGTGTCCATGATTAGCTTGATGTATACTATGGTCGCTACATGTTCGAACATTTTCTATGTAGTGGGAGTGGCTAGTAAGTTTATGAAAAACATAGCAAGAAGCATTGGGAGGCAAAGAAGAGTAACATGAGATACTTGAACGGTATAAGGGATATATAGATTTTCCTTTAAAGGAAGGATACATCTATCATTAGCTATGCAAACTATCACTGAAAAGATATCACTAAAGTATATCCCTTTTTCTTGCCTAAATCCTTTTGCTACCAACCTTGCCTTACACTTTAGTAATGTATCTAGTGGTGACATTCTCAACTTCTACACACTTACATGATAATGCATGCTTACATTTAGGCAACCAAATTAACTCCCAATTTGTATTTGTTGAGATAGCAAGCTCATCATGTGTGGACATCAATGATGGAGTTGTTGGCTAGATGGGCCTCCACATCTACACTTAGCACATCGATGGGAATAATGAACTTCACGTGACCACTATGATATCCCCTCTCCACATATGAATGAGGGTTAAGGGAGAGGGGAATAAAATTTAGGAAAATGAATTGAAATGTTATTATTAAATTGCATTCGCTACTTGTAATCACTGCAGGTAGCTAGCAAGTGGTACATCACTACCATCATTGGCATATAGTACCACAAAATGACATTTCCACCATGTGATCACAAGCAAACAACCTCAACAATCACAAGTAGGAGAGGAGTCGACAAAGAGGAATGGGGCATTTGTGGACATATACAATTAGGGAGAGGGGGAAGGGTACCCCCTCTAAGGGTTATATAAATCCTTAATATTTTGAGGCACGAGATTGCCATTGTTTTTTTAAATAGGCTAAAATGTTGGAGAGAGAGAGAGAGAGGGGGGAGGGAGAAAGAAGATAGAGAGAAAGTGAGAGAGGTAGAGACAAAGAGAGAGAGGGAGAGAAAGAAGATAGAGAGGAGAGATAGAGGAAGTTAGATAGTGCGAGGGAAAAAAACTTATTCGACTCTCCAACAACTATCTTCGACCTTCCCCAATACAATTGTTCCTTTGTGGCCATTCTTGCAAAGCCACACTCTTAGCCATTATCAATCACCTCCCTGAAGCAAGCTCAAGAAAATTGTTGAAGATGTATTAGATGAATATCGAGAAGGGCCTTCTATACGTGAAATTCAACCTTCGAACAAGAGGTGACATGGCACCCAAGAAAAGCACTTCACTCTCAAAGCACACGAATGTGACTACAACAACTATTCCACCTGTATCGCAAACTATGTAGTTGCCTTTTATAAATTTTGACTTCCTTTCACCTAAGAAAATTCTTAGAAGGATAAGTGATTTGGTAGTTGAAGATAAGCTACAATTTGGTAAAAGTAAATATTAGACCAGTATAATCAGTACCATGATTTACTTGATGATAAACTTTATACAATTGTACTCTAAGGAAAGATAAATTATGGATTATATCTTCTTTGCGAAGTATTCAAGGACACTATTTGGTTTCTTGAATTGGTCTTTTTAAAGACAAGGTTTATTGAGATGGCTTTCCTAGCTGAAGATAATTTTTTTACTCTTATGAAATATTCAAAGTGATTGTTTGGTTGATATTATGGAAAAGGAATGTTTTTATAGTGGTTGACAATAATAGACTACATGTCTTGGTTGTGTATTTGTAAAAGGTTAAAATAAAGGATTGCACCACTAGACCTCCCTTAAGGCTACTTGTGAAACCCTACACCAAGGGGGCTAATTTTATCCCTTTGAAGAGCTCAAACTGGTCCCGATGGCAAGTGGTTGCTCTTTAAGAGGATGTTGTTGAGATATCGAGCTCCACTCATGATACGCCAGGGTGACCATTGTGTATTTATGTCACCGACTTGTCAGTTGCAGACGCAGTTGGTACACCGCCAATGAATAATAGCTACATGATAGCTATCCTTATCTACTCTAGTTCGTGGCTCAGTTAGTATGCCACCTTAGTTAGTTGAGTTTGGTTTGAGACCCATATATAGGGTTCTTCTATTTCTTTGTACGAGAGTTCTTTTGGCTTACACAACTAAGAAGAGGAAAATTGTTTTCAGCCTCCACCCTTGTGTGTCTTCCCCCATTGTGCAAGCAAGAAAGGTACAAGTGAGACTCCTTCCTTCTCTCCCACAATCTTGACATGGTATCAGAGCCTTGTTCGTGGTAAGGAGCTCAAGAAAGCAAGCCAAGCTCGCGATGTTCTGGTAAGAGGAGCAGTGTTGCTTTCATTTTCTGTTTTGGGAGCAGATCTCTGCAGGTAGCACAGCCGGAAAGTGCAGGAGTGCATTGTCTCAGATTGAGACGCCCCTTTAGCCCTCGGCGACCTTGTTTTTTTTATTTGAGGCCGTTTCAGGGCCTGTTTTGGAGGCGGAAGTTTTCTACATGCACTCAGAAAAAGGCCCAGTTTTATGCTGTGCAGCCACTGTTCTACAGGTCGATGAAAAGTTACTGTAGAAATTGCATCGTATGCTTGTGCGCAGAGACATTGGGAGTTACAGAATCATCCCTGTTGCCTATTGATGCAAAATCGTCACTAGGAAGTGACTATGTGGTCAAATACCACTTTCGTCAGTTTTGCAGATTTGCCTTTATGAGGCTGAAGCTGTGTTCTTTGTAGTGACAGAATTTTTTGCAGTGTTCTGTAATGGCGTCTGATTCTCTCTCACAGATTGTCACTGAAAAGCTTGACAAGAACAACTTCCAAGCATGGAAGTTTAGAATGACGAATTTCCTTATGGGAAAAGGATATTGGGAATTTGTTGCAGGAAATGAAGAAGAACCAGTTCTTCCTGATGTTCCCAATCAACAGCAAATGCAGGCATTTAAATCATGGCATGAGAGAGCTAGGAAAGTTATGTATTGGCTGTCTATCAGCATTTCAGACTCTACGATTGTGCATATTCAATATGCAAGTACGCCAAAGGAGGCATGGGATACTTTGTCAAAAATGTATAGCACAAATACGTAAGCCAAGAAAATGCAGCTCAAGCAAGAGTTGCATAATGTGCAAAGAGAAAATATGAGCATCAATGACTACCACATGAAGGTGAAGAAGATTGCAGATGCACTTGCTTCCATTGGGTCGCCAGTGGAAGATGATGATTTAGTTTCTGTGACCTTGAATGGTCTAGGAAAGGATTATGCACAGTTTTGGACATCCATTTCAGTTCGTGAAGGATTTCCTGATTTTGAGGAGCTGATTGCTCTTCTAATTTCTGAGGAGCAAAGAAATGGTGCTGCATCTTCTTCAGGAGGAACTTCAAAAGAAGCTGTCTTCTACTCAAATGCTGGAAGAGGTAGAGGCAGAGGTAGAGGAGGCCGATTTGGAGGCCGTGGTAGAAATGGGAATATGCAGTAAACTCAAGAAAACCAGTCCTATGGAGGAGGACGTGGTAACTCTAGAGGCAGGGGGAGCCAAAGAGGTCGTGGTGGATGGCAAAGAGGCCAAAATGCAAACAGTAATGTTGAATGCTACTATTGTGGTAAAATGGGTCATATAGCTAAGGATTGCTATAAAAAGCAGAATGACATCATGAATGGAAAACTGCAACAAGGAAATTATGCATCCTCTAGTAGACAGGGTGATGACATAAATGAGCATCTGTTTATGGTGCAGCACATGAACAATTCTGTGACAAGTGTAGAAGAAAGCAACGATGTATGGTATGTTGACTCAGGTGCATCAAACCACATGACAGGTCATGCAGAATGGATGGAGGATGCAAGGAAAATGGAAAAACCAGGATTTGTGGAGACTGGTGATGATACTGCACATCCTATTGTGCAGATTGGAAAAATTCCTTTGTCTATGTAGGATGGGAAAAAGAAATACCTGTCCGATGTATTTCATGTCCCGAATATCACCAAGAATCTGGTTTTTGTTGGTCAAATGGTTGAGCAGGGCTTGCAGGTCAGATTTAATCCTCATGGATGCTTTGTTGAGGATATGAAAAATAAAGGTCGCTTGATAGTAAAAGGAAAGAAGAAGGGCAGAATGTTTACATTGGATGCAGACATGTCTGAATTGAGTGCAGCAATGTTTGCACATGGGACCAGTGTAGTTGCAGATATTGATATCTGGCATAAATGCATTGGTCATGTTAATGTACAGTGACTTAAATCAATGCAGGCCCAAAATATTGTTGCAGGTTTGCCTAAATTCAAGGTTGCAGAAATGCATAAGGTATGTGAAGCCTGTCAGTTTGGAAAACACGCAAGGAAACCATTTCCTAGACATGTTTAAGAGAGTGAGAAGCCATTGGAATTAATCCACTCTGATGTGTGGACTACTAAAGCTGCATCTCTTGGAGGCTGTCATTATTTTGTCACTTTTATTGATGACTATAGCAGAAAATTTTGGGTGTATTTTATGAAAAAGAAAAGTGAAGTTTTTGGGCATTTCAAAACTCTTAAAGCTATGGTTGAAAAAGAAACAGGCCTGCAGATAAAATGCCTAAGGTCAGATGGAGGGGGAGAGTACCTCTCAAATGAGTTTGCAAGGTTCCTGCAGGAGCATGGCATAAAGCAGTAATATTCATGCAGTCATACCCCACAACAAAATGGAATTGCAGAAAGGAAAAACATGCATATTGGAGAGGTATCTCATGCCATGCTCAATGAAAAAGACCTGCCAGATTTTTATTGGGCTGAAGCAGTTGCTACAGCAGTCTACATAATGAACAGGACTCCCACTGCAGCAATACATGGAATTACTCCAAAGGAGAGGTATACTGGTAGGAAACCAGATATTTCTCATTTGAAAATTTTTTGTTGCATTGCCTATGTACATGTGCCAGATGAGTTGAGATCCAAGTTGGATCCAAAAGCTGAGAAGTGCATCTTTATTGGTTACTCTCTGCAGCAAAAAGGGTATAGATGCTATAACCCTTCTACTCGTAAGTTTACAGTGAGCAAAGTTGTTGTTTTTGATGAGATGAGTAGCTGGTATAAACCAGTAAATGTGATTGATGATGTAGATGCACAAAATGGTAATGTTGCACAGAATTCACAGCAGCAGTCACAAAATATTAGTGGACCTGGAGCGTCCTCTAGCAGTGGTTGACATTCTTCGCCATGGACAGGGAGATTGAGATCAGAAGAATCTTCTCAAAGTAATGCAGACAGTGGTATACAGGTATCACGAAAAGGAAAAGAGAAGGTTAATCAGCCCATGTTTGATGTGAATGCAGGTCACTCTTATGTGGATGGTGAATCCAGTGACTCAGAACAGAGCATTGATTATGAGTTGGGTATTCCTTCTATTGTTACACCTAGAGTAAGGAAGACCAGGGATGTTTTGAGAGCACCTGGGAGTGAACCTACTTTGCGCAGGTCTATGAGAGCTAGGTATCCTGTGGATAGGCTGAAATATGATGGATTTATAGCCATTCACTATGCATATATGGTCAAAGTGATATAGGAACCAGAACCCACTTCTTCTGAGCAAGCCATGGGAAAAGAAAAAAGGGAGAAAGCCATG
The DNA here is from genome assembly GCF_053477565.2 of Lygodium microphyllum. NCBI lineage: Eukaryota > Viridiplantae > Streptophyta > Polypodiopsida > Schizaeales > Lygodiaceae > Lygodium > Lygodium microphyllum. Next base: position 3,245,219 of record NW_028229517.1, read on the forward strand.
GATGAAGAAATGGATGCCTTGGAAGCAAATGCTACATGGGAATTGGTACCTTTGCCTAAAGGTAAAAATACAATTGGCTATAAGTGGGTTTATAAGGTGAAGCACAATGCAGATGGTTCTGTGAACAAACATATGGCATTAACTATGAAGAAACATTCAGTCTGGTTGCAAGGATGGCAACCGTAAGAGCACTCATTGCTATGGCTGCATCAAAGGGATGGTCTTTATATCAGATGGATGTAAAGAATGCCTTCTTGCATGGTGATTTGCAAGAAGAGGTCTATATGGAACAGCCACCAGGTTATGTGCATGCTGTTCATCCTGAGTTTGTTTGCAGGTTGAAGAAAGCCTTGTATGGCTTGAAGCAAGCACCTAGAGCATGGTCTGACAAGATAGGACAGTATCTTGTCACTATTGGCTTTGAGATTTCCAAGGCAGATTTCTCACTTTATGTGAGAAAAAGAGAGAAAGGTATTATGCTACTTGTCATTTATGTTGATGATTTGATTATGACAGGTGACAGTGATGAAGATATCCTTCATGTGAAAATGCTATTGAAGCAGAAGTTTGAGATGAAGGATTTGGGAGAGCTGCGTTATATCTTGGGCATTGAGGTGATTAGATCACCAAGTGGAATACAGCTCTTGCAGAGGCAGTATGGATTGGACATGCTGTCCAAATATGGGATGACAGGCTGTAAGCCTATTTCAGTTCCTTTGGAGCAAAATGTGAAGCTGAGCACAGATGCAGGTGAGCTTCTAGAAGACCCTACTATGTACAGACGCATAGTAGGAAGTTTGATTTATATGACTATTACCAGGCCAGATTTGAGCTATACTGTTGGATTGGTAAGTCAGTTTATGCAGGCTCCAAGGAAACCACATTTGGATGCGGCTAGACGCATACTCAGGTATGTGAAGTCCACATTGCAGTATGGACTATTTTATGAGACTGGGGTTCAGATACAGTTGCATGGATATATTGATGCTGGTTGAGCTGGTAGTATTTCTGATAGACGATCTACCAGTGGATATGTGTTCTCTTTTGGGAGTGCTGCAGTCACTTGGAGCAGCAAGAAACAGCCTACAGTTGCCTTATCGAGCACAGAGGCTGAGTACAGGGGTGCAGCAATGGCTGCATGTGAGGTAGCTTGGTTGCATAAGCTACTTTATGATATGCATCAGTCTACAGATGGGCCAATTGTCATTTATTGTGACAACATCAGTAGTATACACTTGGCAAATAACCCAGTCTATCATGCTAGAACAAAGCACATTGAGGTGCATTATCACTATGTGCGAGAGAGGGTTTTTAGATCTTATTGATCTAGTTTATGTCAGCACAGAGGATCAGGTAGCTTACATATTCACGAAGGCATTTGGGCGCAGAGAAGCTGCGCAAGTTCAGAGACCTGCTTGGTGTGCAGGAATTGGGATTGAGCTCGAGGGGGAGTGTTGAGATATCGAGCTCCACTCGTGATACACCAGGGTGACCGTTGTGTATTTATGTCACCGACTTGTCAGTTGCAGAGGCGGTTGGTACACCGCCCATGAATAATAGCTACATGATAGCTATCCTTATCTACTCTAGTTCGTGGCTCAGTTAGTATGCCACCTTAGTTAGTTGAGTTTGGTTTGAGACCCATATATAGGGTTCTTCTATTTCTTTGTACGAGAGTTCTTTTGGCTTACACAACTAAGAAGAGGAAAACTGTTTTCAGCCTCCACCCTTGTGTGTCTTCCCCCATTGTGCAAGCAAGAAAGGTACAAGTGAGACTCCTTCCTTCTCTCCCACAATCTTGACAGATGTTAGGTAAGTGATGGTAAGGGTGCTAGATGAGTTATGGATAATAAATTCCTTATGCACTTTAGGAACTATCTAACCCCTATGTGATCCACGATGGTATTCCTAGAAAGCCTTGATATTAGTTTTTTTATTTCTGTGTATGGGTGGAAGGAAAATTTGTAATGCTTTTGTATGGATGGGAGAAAGAACTATCATGAGAAAATGAATAAAGAAATGGTTTGGAACTACTTGACAAAGGACTATTTTATCATATTTGAGTATTGTGATGTAAATTACGTGAAAGAACTAAGTGAGCTAAAAGGTTAGTTAAGGAAGCTACCTTTATGTATTGAAACATAGGCATGGTAGGTAATTAAACAACTAAAGCTAATCCAAAGAGGGAAGGGGGAGGGTGAGATCTTCAATGGGCCCCTCCTAAAGCAATGCGGTCTTGGTTAGTAAAGAGTTTTTCTCCAAGGTTCTAGAACTAGAAAAAGATTGAATGCTTAACTACCTAATGTGTCGTCTTAGATCGTGACCAATACCATTTTAGGGGACAAAAATAAAGACTTTACCCTATGAGTAAAGGGGTCAACGTGTATCGCTCCCACTTATTTCTCAATCACTATGAACCAAGTGCGGCATTGATCTACTTTAGTTTAGGCTAATGAAGACCAATGCTAAAGAATTAATAGGTAACCTTAGCCTACTCTAGAAACCTAGATTCAAGACAAAATCCTTATGGGTTATTGGCCAAAACCTTCCATTTCAAAGTGGAGTCAAGGAAACCTAAGTGACAAATCCCATGCTATTTCAAAAAGTATCAAATAGTGTTACTTAGGAAAATCTCATGATGGATGCATGCATATGTATATATATACACATACATACATATTGGGTAGCCAATTGAGTCAATAAATGACACAAAAAAACCAATCTAGCAAGATAACCTGCAAGCCAAGAAGTATCTCTATCTTGGAGAGACCCTATGAGAGACTCGAGCCATATAAAATCTGAGTAGTTAAGGAGTGACATGAGCTTTAAGTGTAGCTAGATCAAGAATGGGTGAGCTTATTGGGGGTATGTACAAAAATCCACATAGCAGCACTTGGAAGTACACGTAAACTTAGAGGAAATAACCAAGGAACTAGAAGAAAATTCAACTAGTGGTTTTGCTCACACAAGCATGTCTTGGAGGTTTCTTTGCTACATTGATAGTAACTATGTATTTAATAAAGGATTTTAATCATTGGCAAAATCTTGCCACTTGGTCATCAACATCCATGATAGGGGCATATTTCTTAAGTGTGACAAAGTAAGAGTATTATGATTTGAGGTAAAGGTTTTGCTACTTTGAGTTGAAATTTTTTTTCATCTTGATACACTTGTATGTAATTGTGGGAGCTTTTGCTAAACCGCCAAGACCCACAGAATGCTTATTGTTTCAAGCGTTCCAAGCGAGCTCTAATGGCTACCTCTCACATAGCCGACGTGCCCTTGATCGTAAGAGTGTAGTGAGCTTACCTTGATGCCGATATGAGTTTCTTCCTCCCTTCCACACTTCGGTAGCTCCACGATCCTAGATGCTAGCTCAAGAATGCTCAAGCCTCCTCCTAGCTCGAACCTCCATAGCTATGCGCGCAAAAGAAGGAAAGGGAAGAGAAGAGAAGAGAAGATGATGAAGAGTTTCACCCCCTTGATCCCTCACTCCCTCTCACTCCCTCCCTCACTCTCACAAGGGCACACACACATGCAAGGAGAGGAGAAGAAGAGGAGAAGAGAAGAGCTCTTGTTGGGCACACACCAAAGAATGAGCTTCCATTCACTTTTTGAACTTTATATATACAAACCCTAAAACCCCATGGGCACCCATCCTTTTTTACATGACCGACCATTGTGGCAAGGTCTCTTTTTCTAATTCCCTCTTTTTGCTTTGTGCCCTAGGCCTATATTCGGCTATTCTTTTACAGGTGGCACAGGAGGGAGCCTTGTGCTCTTTTACAAAAGTTTTTTGGAGTTTTTGAGGTGCCTTTTATTTAAAACTATGCTTTTGGCCCCGGCTTAGCTTTGGAGTCTGCCTGCATGTCCTTGCTCCTTTTCCATCTTCTTTCTACTTTTTCATTCGTCTTTCCTTCTTTTCAGCTTGGAGTTAACATTACCCCCCTCCGAGACGGGTGCCAGTCCCATGGCACTCTTGTCGACTATTGGTGGTTGAAGAGGTAGTTGGCGGAGCAGTGATGTGGGGCAGGGCACCATGTAGACTCGGGTGCTCGTGGAAGCGTGGGAGGAAGGTTGGGTGGAGAAGTAACGCATGTTGATGAGGGCCTCCGAATTTGGTGGGTGGGCACAGTGGTGGTGCTTTGAAGAACAGAGGGTGGTGCGCCCCGTAAGGAGGGGGATGTTTATCTTAGCGTGCAGTGCGAGCGGCTCAGGGTGACAGGTCTAACCATAGGTGAGCGGCCTCCCTAGGTATGTCTTGCCATTGTTGGGCCCTAAGCGTGCAGTGGGGGGGCAAAAAACGGCTAGGGGGTTAGGAGTGGAGCCGGCCGATCGAAGCCACCGAGCACACCTAACTTGAGGAACCCTAGGTGCAGTGATTGTGCTTTATGTGGTGCTTAGTGGTTGTGGAAGTGAGTTGTTTGTCTTATGTCATGCGTAGGGATGCACAGGTATGCCATGTGTAGGGAGAGTTCTTTTTTTTTTCTTTTTTTCTCCTTTTTTTTGGCACTACTAGGAGAATGACGGCCAGTTCCTAATCTTCCTTGTTTGATGGAGGCGGAGAAGGAGGTCGGATGGATTTGCTCATGGCAGCTTTGCATGTACACTTTGAGGTTCATGTGGACATGGAGAGAGGTGGTAGAAAGGAAGGGGTGGTTGCACCTAGTAAACTGGCTATCGTTCATGTCTTCTAGGAGAGCTAGGCAAAATGAAGAGGGGGGCAAGCCACTCTCTTGTGGTGTCGGATGTTGCTTGAGTAATAGCTTAAGAAGCCTAAGGTAATTACATGTAGTTATAAAGGTGGGATTTGGACATGAGGAAAAGTCTGCGAGAAAGCGCGTCATGGAGTCACTGAGGCTTCCTAAATAAAAAAGGAGGGCATGCTCGAAGGAGGTGGTGTTGGAGTTGTAGATGATGGGGAAGTCATGCTGCCCGTGGAGGGTGGCAACAAAATCCACACCTACCCTACGAGGATACGCCATGAATGTGGGGTCGTTCCTCTTGTAGGGCAGGGAGTTGCAAAATGCCATCGAGACGAGCATGTTAACATCGCATACTCGCCTTCTCTAGAGAGATTGGCAGTTGTAGCCCCTTAAAGTGTGTGGGACCTCGAACACTTTGTCTTGTCAAAACTCTGCTTCCTCCGTGTCCCACAAAGTGGAGGTCTTTGCCCTATCTTCCATCCATTTTTGGCCCAGCCAATTGCCAGCCGCGATCACCTCCTCCATTACCTTAATTGGTAGGACCCTTCTCAAGCTATTAGGCATGAGGAAACTGAAAGTAAAAGGGTCCTTTTCATTTTCCTACTGTTCCCAAATTACCAGCTCCGCATGGAACTGGGTTGGGAGGTCATTGGGGCATGGTGGGAGGGATGCGGATGGCCGCATGGCCGGTTTGGCTCGCAATTGCCTTTGGGTTTCTTCCACTAATTTTCTCCGTCGCTCCTTGAGAGTGGTTTGTATGTCCAAGGGCGGGTCGAGTTGTTGTTGTTCCTAATTGTGCAGGGAGGGGGGTTGTGGGATTATTTCTTCGCTGGTTCTTCTTATGACAAATTCAATGTCACTGTCGTCCCCCTGTCAGTCGTCTAGCTGCGCTCCTTCCTCAAAGTCAAGTGCATCCACCTCCTGGGGGGTTAGGCTGGCCAATAGCAGGTATTTTTGTTGTTTTTCCAAGCCCAGCCTAACCTCCATAGGTTGGGGTGGCATCTGTAGCCCCACATGCAGGGTTCTGCGTGCGATGCTAAGTTTCTTCTGCACCACCTCCAACGACTACTTTCCCTCCGGTCGGGTCGGGTCCAATAATGTGTTGAGGAATGCTAGTGGGCAGTGTATCTGGGCAGCGTCCGCTTTGCTTTCCACCAAGATTTTTTCTTTTTCCACCAAAGCGAGGCACTACGCCAGTGCCTTCACCCGTTTCTCATTCTGCTTGGCCCATTCCTCGACCCTTCTGTTCATTCCTTCCATGCTCTCCCCCTGCTTTTGTGCTAGGGTTATGAGCTTCTGCTCTTGGGCTCTGAGTTCTTTGCTCATACTCTTGTGCTCCTTCCTTCCGAGGTGTACTTCATCGGTCATGGACTCAATCTCTTTTCGATGTTGCTCCTTCTCTCCTCTTCTTTGGCATTTAGTTCCTCCGTCATCTACTCAATGTTGGCGATTTTCGCCTCCAGTTTCCCATGTTGCAGCAAGAGGAGCTTGTATTCTTGCTGCATTTGCACAAGTTCTTAATTCTCGTTCTCAAGCTGCTATTTGTAGCTTTCTTCCACGTCTTCTTTTGCTTTCAATTCTTGCTTGAGGTCAAGTATTTGATGTTGTTGCATGACTATGATGTAGGTTTTCTCCAGTTGAAAGACGCCCACTGACTCTTTCTCAGCCACCAACTCAGCCACCTCCCTTCTCTTTTCCTCCTTCACCCTCTCCAATTGGGAGAGCAGCTCGGCGTATTCATCGTATGGCATCATTATTGCGTGGATGGGGGTGGTTGAGGTCTTCACATGTGGGCACTTCTGGTCCTGACTCAATTCTGCATCCGCGGCTAGTATTTTTTGCCCCGTGGCCATGGTTTCTGTGCTCTTCGCTTGGGCCATTTCTTTATTGATGAAGTATTTCATCCAGGCTACAAAATTTGAAACCTCCATGATGGTGGAGATGCTAGGGGTGAGCATAACAGGTTCAGTGGAGGGTGCCATGAGGGTGGGGATAGGATGAAGGGGTGCTTTGCCTTTGCCTTTTGGGACTGCAGGCAGCACGGCTTTTGGTGCCTACATGCTAGAGCTAGGCCCTTCTCCGCGCAGCTAGCTCCAGGCTTCTGGATCATTCGCCTTGCATTGTTGATCGATGGACCGGCGTGTGGTCTCAGCCAAGTTCTCCTCTTCCTTTCTTCTTAATTCCTCTTCTTCCTCTGCAACTCTTCTTTGCCTCTCTTTTTTGGACTTTCTGTATTCTTCCTCCAGTTTCTCATTTTCTTCTTGCTCCTCTCTTTTTCTCTTTTCAGCCTCCTGCTTTGACGCCTTTTTACCCCGCTTGACTTGCTCTGTTTCTTCTTCTTCTTCTTCCTGCTTTCTCTTCTTCTCCCTCTCCTCGGCCTCGTTGAGGGATTGTCTTTTTACTTTTTCCAAATCTTCCTTTTCCTTCCTGCGGCCTTCATCAGGTTTCTTTTTCTTTTGCATTGTCTTCTTCTTGGTTTCCTTGACCTGTTTTTTGCCTGATCGCTCTTCTTGTCCCTGTCCTTACTTATCGGTCTCAATCCTATCGCTAGACCTCTCCTGGTATTGTTGAGGGGGTGACCTGTTGGGTGTTTTCCCTTCCCCCTCTTCTGCATCCTGCATATCTTTCAGAGTCTCCTAGATGATTGCTATTAAGATGCTTCCATAGGCGATGAATGAGGCCTTGGACGAGGCCTTTTTTCTTTCTGCGGCCTTAGATGATGGAGACTCTCCTCCTGCGGGCATGCTCCCTAAAGCCTGTGCCTTAACCTCCTGGTCGATAGATTTACGTACATAGCCATTCCAATCAACTTCATGCATGGTATGAGCCGCCACGTTCTCCAGTATCGGCACACTGATTCGGTGCATCAATGCATTGTAGTGCTGGGGCTAGAAAAGAGTGTGTGTACCAGTTTTGCCTACAATCTAGTTTCTGCATCAGGGATATCTTGAATGCTGATGTCATTGTTTATCAGCACGTCCTCCTTTCTCATCCCCATCATGGCGTACACATCTCTCTTCTGCTTCTTTTATATTTTGGATTCTAGTCCCAGTGCCTTTTCCACTAAGGCGGGGGTTAAGCGAACCAGTACTACTTGCTTGGTGTTTTGTCCCCTTCCCATTGTGACGGTGCCGCATTCTTTGTCGGGGTCGTAAGACCTAAGAAATTCCACGCACCTTGTGTGGTCGGGTTCTTGTTCGAATCTTTCCAGGTACCTGGTGAAGTTGCAATTTTCAACGACTCTCTTGGCCGCCTCTTCCTTGGCCACCAATCCTTCTATGTTGTGAATAGTTCGAAATTTTAGTTGGTTGTACGCGCGGCTCTCCAAGGTGATGCTGTACTGCGCTCTCTCCTCCTCCGTGAATGGAAGCCGATGGGCATGGTCTTGTTGCGACATTTTTTGTTCCTGTCATGAACCCCAGTTTCCATTAGTTATTCCAAATCGATAATACAAAAACATCCTAGACTGAAAAGGAAAGATTTACATGTTTATTGAATGGAAACCTTAAAATCTTATTCAATGTGAAGCCCCCCTTTTCAGCTTTAACTTTTTGCCTTCTATATTAAAGTTCTCTTGTCATTTTTCTACTTTGCTTGTTGCCTATGTGCTTAGCATTTTTCTTGACTTCCGCGAATTTTAATTGATCTCTTGATGCTCCTTACTCCCCTTTCCCTCCCAGCTTGAGAAGAATCCTTACTAGGATTGAAGGTGTGGGGGGTTGAGGACTTTGGAATGGGTCTTAGGAGTCATCAGTGTAGGAACCAAGTGTAAAAGTCGGGATTGTACTCTGACTGAGCTGTGAGATTGAGACGGGTGAGTGCCCAAGTGCGTTATGTAAGTGAGAACATCTATTAGGAAGTCACCAGAGGCATTGCGGCTAGCAATGTGTAGCTCCTCCTCAGTCAGTAGGCAATCAAGGTAAGGATGTCCCTTGATGTGCTCCTCCAAGGGGCGATTGCGAAGAGTGATCAACACTCTGTACGAGGTTGGCGCGATATAAGTGGGGTCGTACTCCGTTGTTTTGATTGCGCGACACTGCTCCGTGTTGGTCATAACTCGGCAGCCCTCTACTTCCCATTGCAACCTAAGAGTGTACCAATGCCGTAAAAATGGGGATTCTGTCCTAGCAAGTTGGGATAATTCTGCGATTTCTTGTCGGTGATGACAGAAGTAGTTCACTGATCGTATGATGTTATGAGATGTTGTTTGAGTGCTTGCTCTTTGGAGACCTCGCTGTCGAGTAATACAGCCACGGAGTTTGCTACCTTTGCAAAGGCAAGTTCAAACGTCTCCCAAGAACAAGGCATCGTGTGAATTTCTGTTGCGAAAGGTTCGGTCAACAAGCCTAAGTCCAAGCAGTCATAGCTTAGAGCCAGGTCTCTGAAGGTGGCATCGAGCCATCTAATGCAATCAACCACGTCATCCCCTGTATCTACGGCTAGATCTGAGGCCAGTGTCAAAAATGACTTTCGCTCGTAGGAGGGATTAAGACATGTCGGTGATTGGGGTTTGATGGCCCAAGAGCCTTTGACATTGGATAGTTGTGGTTGTGGGTGTGCCAGAGGTTGCGGTTGGGCGTCCTGGCTTAGGGCTAGTGGAGTGGCAGCTACTTCGGATGGATTGCTGCCTTCAGCATGGATCATTGTCGTCGGATGGACTCTAGTGTGTGATGGGTTATGCGATGGTGTCTGTTGTTTGGGACGGTAGGCTTGTTCGAGTCTCTCGGGCATATGTGTAGATGGGCTTGTTGGACGTGGTCCTAGGGAGCACTGCGGCTCGTTGTGTTGAGGTTTGATGGGGCTGGGGGTGATCAAGCTCGGGGGTAGCATACGAATGGCAGTCTTGGCCAGGTGGGTTTTAGGGATATACAAACAGGTGTTTCCCTCATAGTAGCCTTGCGTGAGAGCGGGAGATCTTTGGGGACCCACCTGTGCCAATCATGCCCTGATTTCTGTAACTGTGCCTTGGTGTCCTAGTTTTAGTGCCATGGGTCTTATGTGATCGTGCGTGGTGACTCCTAGGCAGCAGTTGTGGTTGCTTAGGCCTCCATTGGAAACTATGTTGTTGAGCTTTAGCTTTTGTCCCCATGAGTAGTGGTTCTTGAGTAGTGGTGGGGGCCGGTCACTACCCCTCTCCTTAGATTCGGATGCAAATAGTTTTACTGGTGGTTGTGTGGACTGTTCCATCACGCCACCCTTGTTGAAAGGTGCATCAATACGGATGTTTCCTATGGTGAGGTGAATGCGTTGCAACTCATAATCGACGTGGCAACGAGTTTTCTTCTTGAAGGTTTGCCCTAGCAATGTCTCCGTGCCTGCATCCTTGGTGTTTGGCAGCACATGGAAGATCATTGGTACAGTTTTGGTCTCGATAGAGACGGCGGCCCTACACTTACCGAGGAGTAAATAGGAGCGGTTTCCATATGGGTTCAACCTGGCATTAGTGGGTTGTAGTGGTGGTTTGCCAAGTTGGGTCAAATGATCACGAGTTAGGACATTGAAATTCGGTCCCTCATCAATTAAGGCATTGAGGATGCATGTCCGCTTGGTAGTGACCGTGATGTGCAGGTATGCAGGTTCTATGACTTCCTCCTCTACGTCATCGATTTCGGTGATGGTGGCTACACGGACGTTGAGTGGTGGTTCCAACATTGGTGGTTCATGCAAAGGATGCGCGGGGGGATAGTACTTCTTGACACGGCTGCCATTGAAGAAGCCAATTCCGTCTCGCCGGCTAGAGTTTCGAGCTCAACGTTGCCTGTTCGGCTGATTGCACGGACCCCGAAAGGTCCAAGACCCCAAAACTTCATTTTTTGCTTGTGCCCCTTGACTGAGTATAGAAGCACTAGGTCGCCTTGTTTGAAGTCGTGTTGCTTGACATGTTTGTCAAACCAAATCTTGCGTCGTGCCTTCTCGCATCATATGAGTGCGTGAGTGGCTAGAAGGCGGGTCTCTGAGGGGCGTTCGAGTTCTACTAGTCGTTGCGTCCATGCTTCATTTCCTTCCCATTGCTCCTGAAGCACAATTCGTAGGCTAAGCATGAAGAAATCTACGGGGAGAATTGCTTCGGTTCCGTAGGTGAGCGTAAAGGGGGTCTGTCCGACGACTGTTTTGTAAGCTGTGTGGTAAGCCCACAAGGCCACCATTAGCTTGTTATCCCAGTCACTACGTGAGGCTGAGACTACCTTGGTTAGGATGTTGACAAGAATCTTATTTGTGGGTTCCGCCTGGTCGTTTTCTTGAGGGTATTATGGGGAGGATTTCCAATGGATAATCAAGAAGGTGGATAGGATATGAGTTATCACTTCATTGATGAAGTGTGTCCCCTGGTCACTGATTAGTTCGATGGGGCATCTAAATCATGAGATCACCTACTCCCATAAGAACTTAGCAGTCATTCGAGCATCATTATTTCGGGTCGCTCTTGCTTCTACCCACTTTGTTAGGTAGTATATGGCCACAATGATGTATTTGGCCTGAGAATACTGTGCAGCAGGACTGATGGGTCCTATGAAGTCGATTTCGCATTTTTCGAAGGGTTTTCATGCAATGACTGGGGTCAACTCCATCTGATCCTTGTGAATCCGGACCTTTTTCCGCTGACATTCGTCACAATGCTTAACAAATCGCGTGGCATCATGGAATATCGTCAGCCACCATAGTTGAGATTACAGCACCTTGCGGGCTGTTGTGTCTCCGCAAAAGTGTCCTCCCGCAATCCCACTGTGTGCCTCTGAGAGCACGTTATGCATCTTATGCTCACACATGCATCTACGCATCAATCCATCTTGCCCTAATAAGCCATACAACTGGCCTGCTATCAGTTGTGAAAAAGTGAATGAAGAAGCTCATTTGGAACAATGCAGGAGAAGGCAACTGCAGAGGACCAAAAGATGGATCCGTCTAAAACTATCTTCAATTTCAAAAGATGGATCTGTCTAAAACCATCTTTAATTTTAAAAATGGATCTGCCCATCAGCCTCTCTCCATGCAAGGATCCGTCCAACACGATATTCAATTTCAAAGGACAAATCCCCTCAACAGCAGCATTAAAGAAGGACCCACCCCAACTTCATCTCCAATTTCAAGGACCGGTCCACCCTCGCAAGGGCTTGTATACTAACTCAAAAAAATCCACCCACTTACACCTATCCCTCCTACCAACCACTCCACATCAGTGCCATGGGAGTGGCACTAAACTAGGAGGGGGATAATGTTAACCCCAGCTCGAGACGGAAGAACCAAGTTGGAGAACAAGAAAATGTGCAAGGATGGCCTCTAAAATTAAGCTAAAAGAAAAAGTGCATTTTTAAGTGAAAGGCACCTCAAAATTTTTGTAAAAGAGTACAAGGCTTGTGTTGAGATATCGAGCTCCACTCGTGACATGCCAGGGTGACCGTTGTGCATTTATGTCACCAACGTGTCAGTTGCAAATGCGGTTGGTACACCGCCCATGAATAATAGCTAGATGACAGCTATCCTTATCTACTCTAGTTCCTGGCTCAGTTAGTATGCCACCTTAGTTAGTTGAGTTTGGTTTGAGACCCATATATAGGGTTCTTCTATTTCTATGTACGTGAGTTCTTTTGGCTTACACAACTAAGAAGAGGAAAACCGTTTTCAGTCTCCACCCTTGTGTGTATTCCCCCATTGTGCAAGCAAGAAAGCTACAAGTGAGACTCCTTCCTTCTCTCCCACAATCTTGACATGGTATCAGAGCCTTGTTCGTGGTAAGGAGCTCAAGAAAGCAAGCCAAGCTCGCGGTGTTCTCGTAAGAGGAGCAGTGTTGCTTTCATTTTCTGTTTTGGGAGTAGATCTCTGCAGAGGCAGCACAGCCGGAAATTGCAAGAGTGCATTGTGTCAGGTTGAGACGCCCTTCGTGGTGAAGCAAGAGGGTAGTATATGCTGCGGGGGAGGCCTTTAGTCCTTGGCAACCCTGTTTTTTTTAATTTGAGGCCATTTCGGGGCCTGTTTTGGAGGCGGAAGTTTTCTGCACGCACTCAGGAAAAAGCCATGTTTTATGCTGTGCAACCACTGTTCTACAGGTCGATGAAAAGTTACTGTAGAAATTGCATCGTATGCATGTGCGCAGAGACATTGGGAGTTACAGAATCATCCCCATTGCCTGTTGATGCAAAATTGTCACTAGGAAGTGACTGTGTGGTCAAATATCACTTTCGCCAGTTTTGCAGATTAGCCCTTGTGAGGCTGAAGTTGTGTTCTTTGCAGTAACAGAATTTTTTGCAGTGTTCTGTAATGGCGTTTGATTCTCTTTCACAGATTGTCACTGAAAAGCTTGACAAGAACAACTTCCAAGCATGGAAGTTTAGAATGACGAATTTCCTTATGGGAAAAAGATATTGGGAATTTGTTGCAGGAAATGAAGAAGAACCACTTCTTCCTGATGTTCCCAATCAACAGCAAATGCAGGCATTCAAAGCATGGCATGAGAGAGCCAGGAAAGTTATGTACTGGCTGTCTATCAGTATTTCAGACTCTATGATTGTGCATATTCAAGATGCAAGTACGCCAAAGGAGGCATGGGATACTTTGTCAAAAATGTATAGCACAAATACGCAAGCGAGGAAAATGCAGCTCAAGCAAGAGTTGCATAATGTGCAAAGAGAAAATATGAGGATCAATGACTACCACATGAAGGTGAAGAAGATTGCAGATGCACTTGCTTCCATTGGATCGCCAGTGGAAGATGATGATTTAGTTTCTATGACCTTGAATGGTCTAGGAAAGGATTATGCACAGTTTCGGACATCCATTTCAGTTCGTGAAAGATTTCCTGATTTTGAGGAGTTGATTGCTCTTCTAATTTCTGAGGAGCAGAGAAATGGTGGTGCATCTTCTTCAGGAGGAACTTCAAAGGAAGCTGTCTTCTACTCAAATGCTGGAAGAGGTAGAGGCAAAGGTAAAGGAGGCCGATTTGGAGGCCGTGGTAGAAATCAGAATATGTAGCAAACTCAAGAAAACCAGTCCTATGGAGGAGGACGTGGTAACTCTAGAGGCAGGGGGAGCCAAAGAGGTCGTGGTGGATGGCAAAGAGGCCAAAATGCAAACAGTAATGTTGAATGCTACTACTGTGGTAAAATGGGTCATATGGCTAAGGATTGCTATAAAAAGCAGAATGACATCATGAATGGAAAACTGCAACAAGGAAATTATGCATCTTCTAGTAGACAGGGTGATGACAGAAATGAGCATTTGTTTATGGTGTAGCACATGAACAATTCTGTGACAAGTGCAAAAGAAAGCAATGATGTATGGTATGTTGACTAAGGTGCATCAAACCACATGACAGGTCATGCAGAATGGATGGAGGATGCAAGGAAAATGGAAAGACCAGGATTTGTGGAGACTGGTGATGATACTGCACATCCTATTGTGCAGATTGGAAAAATTCCTTTGTCTATGCAGGATGGGAAAAAGAAATACCTGTCCGATGTATTTCATGTCCCGAATATCACCAAGAATCTGGTTTCTGTTGGTCAAATGGTTGAGCAGGGCTTGCAAGTCAGATTTAATCCTCATGGATGCTTTGTTGAGTATATGAAAAATAAAGGTCGCTTGATAGCAAAAGGAAAGAAGAAGGGTAGAATGTTTACGTTGGATGCAGACATGCCTGAATTGAGTGCAGCAATGTTTGCACATGGGACCAGTGTAGTTGCAGATATTGATATCTGGCATAAACGCATTGGTTATGTTAATGTACAGCGACTTAAATCAATGCAGGCCCAATATATTGTTGCAGGATTGCCAAAATTTAAGGTTGCAGAAATGCATAAGGTATGTGAAGCCTGTCAGTTTGGAAAACAGGCAAGGAAACCATTTCCTAGACATGTTCAAGAGAGTAAGAAGCCATTGGAATTAATCCACTCTGATGTGTGGACTACTAAAGCTGCATCTCTTGGAGGCTGTCATTATTTTGTCACTTTTATTGATGACTATAGCAGAAAAGTTTGGGTGTATTTTATGAAAAAGAAAAGTGAAGTTTTTGGGCATTTCAAAACTCTTAAAGCTATGGTTGAAAAAGAAACATGCCTGCAAATAAAATGCCTAAGGTCAGATGGAGGGGGAGAGTACCTCTCAAATGAGTTTGCAAGGTTCTTGCAGGAGCATGGCATAAAGCAGTAATATTCATGCAGTCATACCCCACAACAAAATGGAATTGCAGAAAGGAAAAACAGGCATATTGGAGAGGTATCTCGTGCCATGCTCAATGAAAAAGACCTGCTAGATTTTTATTGGGCTGAAGCAGTTGCTACAGCAGTCTACATAATGAACAGGACTCCCACTGCAGCAATACATGGGATGACTCCAGAGGAGAGGTATACTGGTAGGAAACCAGATATTTCTCATTTGAAAATTTTTTGTTGCATTGCCTATGTACATGTGCCAGATGAGTTGAGATCCAAGTTGGATCCAAAAGCTGAGAAGTGCACCTTTATTGGTTACTCTCTGCAGCAAAAAGGATATAGATGCTATAACCCTTCTACTCGTAAGTTTACAGTGAGCAGAGATGTTGTTTTTGATGAGATGAGTAGCTGGTATAAACCAATAAATATGATTGATGATGTAGATGCACAAAATGGTAATGCTGCACAGAATTCACAGCAGCAGTCACAAAATATTAGTGGATTTGGAGCGTCCTCTAGCAGTGGTTCACATTCTTCACCATGGACAGGTAGATTGAGATCAGGAGAATCTTCTCAAAGCAATGCAGATAGTGGTATGCAGGTATCACGAAAAGGAAAAGAGAAGGTTGATCAGCCCATGTTTGATGTAAATGCAGGTCACTCTTATGTGGATGGTGAATCCAGTGGCTCAGAACAGAGCATTGATGATGAGTTGGGTATTCCTTCTATTGTTACACCTGGAGTAAGGAAGACCAGGGATGTTTTGAGAGCACCTAGGAGTGAACCTATTTTGCGCAAGTCTACGAGAGCTAGGTATCCTGTGGATAGGCTGAAATATGATGGATTTACAGCCATTCACTATGCATATATGGTCAAAGTGATACAGGAACCAGAACCCACTTCTTTTGAGCAAGCCATGGGAAAAGAAAAATGGGAGAAAGCCATGGATGAAGAAATGGATGCCTTGGAAGCAAATGCTACATGGGAGTTAGTACCTTTGCCTAAAGATAAGAATGCTACATGGGAAGCTTGATTTATATGACTATTACCAGGCCAGATTTGAGCTATGCTGTTGGATTGGTAAGTCAGTTTATGCAGGCTCCAAGGAAACTGCATTTGGATGCGTCTAGACGCATACTTAGGTATGTGAAGTCCACATTGCAGTATGGACTATTTTATGAGACTGGGGTTCAGATACAGTTGCATGGATACACTGATGCTGATTGGGGTGGTAGCATTTCTGATAGACGATCTACCAGTGGATATGTGTTCTCTTTTGGGAGTGCTGCAGTCTCTTGGAGCAGCAAGAAATAGCCTACAGTTGCCTTGTCGAGCACAGAGGCTGAGTACAGGGGTGCAGCAATGGCTGCATGTGAGGTAGCTTGGTTTCATAAGCTACTTTATGATATGCATCAGCCTAGAAATGGGCCAGTTGTCATTTATTGTGACAACATGAGTAGTATACACTTGGCAAATAACCCAGTCTATCATGCTAGAACAAAGCACATTGAGGTGCATTATCACTATGTGCGGGAGAAGGTTTTACTAGGTCTTATTGACTAGTTTATGTCAGCACAGAGGATCAGGTAGCTGACATATTTACAAAGGCATTGGGTGCAGAGAAGCTGCACAAGTTCAGAGACCTGCTTGGTATGCAGGAATTGGGATTGAGCTCGAGGGGGAGGGTTGAGATATCGAGCTCCACTCGTGACATGCCAGGGTGACCGTTGTGCATTTATATCACCGACATGTCAGTTGCAGATGCGGTTGGTACACCGCCCATGAATAATAGCTAGATGATAGCTATCCTTATCTACTTTAGCTCGTGGCTCAGTTAGTATGCCACCTTGGTTAGTTGAGTTTGGTTTGAGACCCATATATAGGGTTCTTCTATTTCTATGTACGTGAGTTCTTTTGGCTTACACAACTAAGAAGAGGAAAACTGTTTTCAGTCTCCACCCTTGTGTGTATTCCCCCATTGTGCAAGCAAGAAAGCTACAAGTGAGACTCCTTCCTTCTCTCCCACAATCTTGAGAGCTTGCTCTTTTGTAAATTATAAAAAAGAGTAGATAGGCATAGGCTCAAGAAATAGGCCAAGTAGAAGGGAATGGAAAAGAGGGCCATGCCACAATGGCTGGTCATGTAAAAAGGGGATGACCGTCCATGGGATTTTAGGGCATGTATATAAAGTTCAAAAATTTAATGAAAGCTCATTCTTTGCTGTGTGGCAACAAGAAACTCTTCTATTTTCTTCTTCTCTCCTATTTTTTTCTTGTGTGTGTTTCAGAGAGGGAGTGTGAGAGTTTGAGGGAGTGAGTGTGTGAGGGTGAGGGATCGAGGAGGTGAAGCTCTCCACCATCTCCTCTCTTCTTCTTCTCTTCTCTTCTCTTCTCTTGTCTCGCGCCATGCAGCTATGGAGGATGGAGCTTAGATGTGGAGGCTTGAAGATGCTTGAGCTTGCATCAAGAATCATGGAGCTACCAATGTGCTTGGGGGAGGAGGCAACTCATTCAAGCATCGAGGTAAGATCACTACACTCGTAGAGAGGGATAGCGTATTGGCTATGTGAGAGGTAGCCATTAGTGCTCACTTGAAATACTTAAAAAATAGGTGGTCCGTGGGTCTTGGGAGTTGAGTGTGAGCTCTCGTCTCTACAAAGTATGCATGGGAGATCTCGAAGGCATTTGGCATGACTGAGGGCAAGGAGATAGCTACACCTATTGAGGTGAATGCAAAGTTATCTGTTGAGGATACATGAGCAGTAGTAGACATTGGGAGGTACAGGAGGTTGGTCGGCAGTTTGTGATCTACTTGTGTAACACTAGACCACATATATCACTTTTGTTGTTGGTGTTTTGAGCAGGTTCTCAAATAAACCTCATGAGGGTTATTGGAAAGGTGGGATGCGGGTGCTTAGATACTTGAAGGAAACTCTTAACTATGGTATCATATACAGTTTTGGAACTTCTCTTGTGGAAAACTGTGACTCAAATTGGGCAGGAGATAATGATTCCAGGAAGTCAATTTTTGGTTATTATTTTTCTTTGGGTTCAAGAAATTTCTCTTGGATTAGTAAGAAGCAACCAACAGTGGCATTGTCTTCTACCGAAGCAGAGTACAAGGAAGCGTATTTTGGTGTATGTGAAGCAATATGGTTGAGAAGGATCCTATGGCATATGGGAGTGCAGGATGAAGAACCGACTGTGCTGAGATGTGACAATTAGAGTTGCATGACCATTGCCCCCCTTCACAAATATCTATCATCTATCTTTAACCCAATCAGATTTGTTCCATCTAGCCTTAAGCTCTTCACCTATCTTCTGTCTAGATCGCCATATAAGCTTCATAGTGGAAGCATATGGGTGAATAGAGCCATCTTTGTATCAGTTGTTTGGAGCTAAATAATTTTTTATTTTTCCTCTTAACTATTGTGTACTCTCTATCTCTTTCTCAGATTCTATTCGTTGCGCCCTGTAATTTTTACAAGCGGCAATTGGATGCTATTGATAAAGTGACAAGCTAGGTGAAAGAGGCTTAAGTGCACCTCTAGGGCATTGAGCCCATCTTGAACGAAGGGCACACAACATGTTGACAATGAGTCCACTCATTTCTCCTACCTACATAGGAGTAGAGGAAAACCACAACCCCGATGCAACTCCTCCCATGCAAGTAGGATCAAGGTTCAATGTCAATCATAGAATGACCACTAGAAGCAAGACGTCAACAAATGTGCGCATGAGAGATTAGATGCTAGCTTATTTGACATCAACAAACCACATATTCAAGAATTTGGAAACTTTCATAAATTTTGGGAATTCCTAATGTGATTATATTTGGACATATGGTCAAATATTATCCCTAGATACTACATAAGCACTCTCTCCAAGTCCCACTCTCAAATATGTGTTTAGGATGTAGCCACTTGGCCAAATCTTTACTCCTTATTTGAAAGTAGAACTTTCAAGTTTCCCAAATTCTCTAATATGGTATTAACACCAGTGTCCCTATAGTCAGGACGACTGATAATGAAGCAAAGCCCTTCACTTTGGAATGCATTAGAAAAGTGGATCGATTGACCAAAGGAGTCAAAAACATCACTCACCCAAGGTAACATTGTTGGCATACACATACCTAATCTAACTCTAAATTCCATAATAGGAAACCTATAAGTAAATGCCTTCTAGGCAGAAATAGAGATGCACATAGTACTTCCTATTATCACATGGGAGAATCTGCGAGAAAGGGAATTGTAGATGCATGAGTGGGAGTTGGCATCCTTAGCCATGCAGTACTGCAAGCTTGGGCACCCCACCTGTAATAACCACACGATTTGACACTACATTCACCAATGGAATAAAGGTCAGGTCATTTGATGTGTTGAAGGACTGGTCTATAAAAACTGCAGATGTCATATTTTTAGTAAAATTTATTGTTATGAAGGGAGTCGACCATGACATTCTATTGGGTTGGCCATGGATGAGAAGTGCTCGAGTGATTAAGGATTAGGAAAACAGGCTTATATTATTTGAAAATTGCACAAAAATTGTTAGGATTGAGATTTGGACACTTGGAAGACCTCATCTATTGACCTTGATGCCATCTTTGCCACCTTGTTGAAGGGTGATACCAAATCCACACCAATGCTTAAGAAATACATCCCTTGTCCTGACAATGAGAGCATTGGATACATATCCTTGCAACAATTGATTTTGCCTTCTTGGATGATGAGGATGATTATAAGGAAGTAGTTGATACAACTAGTAGTGTGAGAAACAAGGAGAAATGAAGAATGACTTAGACCAAATACTACCTTCAGTTCTGATTTGCATTATGGCACCATATGCTAAGGTAGCCTCTGGCATGTCATCCTACAATGTGCCTACAAGGAAGTTGGTCTTGATGAAGATCCTAGACTTATTAAAGAGAAGTTGCATGAGGACCTTGGTGTTGGAAATGCAATCCACACTTGCTAAAGAAAACTAGCTCACTATTGGTACAATGACAATGTGTTGAGACTAGGTTTCAATCCTAGGTCAAATGGAGGAAGATTTCTATAATTGGATACCTGAGTGTTTAAGACAATTACCAATCCATCAAAATTTGGTGGACAAATACGAAGACACCTGCAAGCTAACTTCTCACTAGTCTTTTGAATCCTAGCACCAACTGTTTGGTTGGACAGAATCTTGATCCTGGTGATGAATGATTCAGCTATCAGCTATCTCTCCTTTAGCAAACTTCTCTGCTACTAGTTTATTCTTTAAGTTCTAAATCCTTGTTTGATTTCATGTTTTGTACTGAGTCCTTAGTACATTCCAATCCTCTGATGCCTTGGTTATATGCTAAATCATAGTCAAAATGCTATTAGAATAGCTTGTAACTAAGGCACAGAGTGCATCTGTGTTCCTTTGTTTCCAAGCTAGCAGAAGATCTAAATTTGGAGGAATATAAATACTCAAATTTGATGGGTTGGGGGTGGGTTGTGGTTATACGTCAGTCCCTTGCACCATCTCTAGAAGCTCATAAGAATCAAGGATAGTTGTGATTTTAAACTTCCAGAAAGTATAGTTTGTATCATCTAACTTAACTTTGCTGAAGGTTGGTGGATGAATCCTTAGTGTTTAAATTGTTGGTACAACAACACCACTACCTAATGTGCCAATGCCGCTACTTGATGCGGCATACGATATGTCTTCTCTTTGCTATTGAATCCCTTTCGTCTCATATAGTCTTCACTCTTCAAAGCCCCTTGGGCTCTCATACCATGTAGAAATTATTGACAATGCTGACAAAGTTGTTTGAAACGGGAGAAAGGAGGAATAACTTGCATGAGCTAAGTGCTCTTACAACCATTGCTGGTGTGGGCACAAGTAAACATTGGCATGAATGATTTGGTCACATTGGTTTTACATTGTTAAAAGGAGATACATAAGTAGGGCATGGTTACTCACCTATCTACAATAATTGAAATGAAGGAACCATGTGAACTTGTATGACGGGCAAGTAACAAAGAAAGGCATTTCCATAAGAAAGCAAGAATAGAGTGAAGGCTCCTCTACAGTTGGTATATGTTGACTTGTGCAATAAAATGCCTACAAAAGCCTTGGGAGGATCTTCTTATTTTATTTTGATTGTCAACGACTATAGTAGGAAGATGTGGGCATACTTCCTTTGTGATAAGGCTCAAGCTTTTGTTAAGTTTAAAGAATGGATAAACTTGTTGAGAATGAAATAGAGTAAAGTGTGAAGAAGTTTATAACATATGGTGGTGGTGAGTTCAACTCAAAGAAGTTTGAAGACTTTTGCAAGAGCAAAGAGATTAAGCATCAATTGAAAATGCCTTATACACCTTAGCAGAATGGCATTGTTGAACACCAAAATCACACCATTGTGGAAATGGAAAGGGGGTGCATGCTTAAGGGCAAGGGATTACCTAACCAATTTTGGGCAAAAGTTGTTAATACTACACTCTACTTTCTCAATCGAAGTTATGCAAAGGCTCTTAAGAGCAAAACTCCTCATGAGGCCTATTCTAGTAAGAAACCATCTATCTCACATTTTAGAACTTTTGTATGTGAATGTTATGCACATGTTCCAAAGGATAAGAGAAATAAGGTAAATCCAAAAGGCACAAAATTCATCTTCTTGGGTTATAGTGATGAACAAAAGGCTTACAAATTGTATGACCAAGAGGCAAAGAAAGATCATAGTGAGGCATGATGTGGTGTTCAAGAAGTAGCGACATATAGTGGAGGAGAATATTATTTATTCCCCTTTATCATCCAGTGAAGAAGTAGTCCACTATGAACCTATCCCAAGAGTTATTCCTACTCTCAAGGAGGAGAAAGCATCTTCCTCGGATAATGAGGACAAAGTCCACCAACCTGCAATCATGCCATCGAAAAAGCCATTGCCACGATGGGTGAAGCAGGCCTATAATCATAGTAATCGTATGCCTATTACAGTTGAAGTAAAGGTAGATAGACCAAGGAGGTCTGTGAGAATAGAGGAGAAAAGAAAAACTTCTGCTCACCTAATCAATATGGCCTTGATGGCTAAGATTAGGAGAGAAGTAAAGGAGCCAGCAAACTTGGAAGAAGCACCTGCCGATCCAACATGGAGAGTAGTTATGCAAGCTAAGTATGACAACATAATGAAGAATGATACTTGGGAGCTAGTGGATTGGCTAGAAAAAATGAAGATTATTCACACCAAGTGGGTCTGGAAGGTAAAGTGGTAGCTTAGAAAAGTACAAATCCAAATTAGTTGCACAAGGATTTTCACAAGTTGAAGGAAGGGATTTTTAAGAATCATTTGGTCCAACTGCTAGAATGACCACTATTCGCACAATACTTGCAGTGGCCACTCAGAAGAAGTGTCCAATTTACCAAATGGATTTTAGATCAACGTTCCTAAATGGTGACATCAAGGAGGCAATGAACATAGCTCAGCCCACCAGGGTTTGAGGCCCCATTCTAAGAACAAAGTTTGTAGGCTAAAGAAGACATTGTATGGTCTGAAACAAGCCCCTAGAGCATGGTACCATCAGATAGATAAACTCTTTTTAGGCTTGAATTTCAAAAGATGTGCCTTAGATGCTAACTTGTATGTTTATAGGGATGGTAAAATGTCTATAGGTATTGTCCTATATGTGGACGACCTTCTTATACTGGTGACTATGAAGATATGATCCATCAGACTCGAAAGCCTTTGAGCTCTGAGTTTGAAATGACAGACTTGGGCTTGTTGCACTATTGTTTGGGGTTAGAAGTCTCGTGGAAAGTGCCTGGCAAAATCTTGGCAAAATCTTCATCTCTCAAAAGAAGTATGCATGGGAGATCTTAAAAGCATTGGGTATGACCGAGTGTAAGGAGATAGCTACACCTATGGAGGTCAATGCGAAGTTATCCATCAAGGATACATTAGCACTAGTAGACATTAGTAGATACAAAAGGTTGGTTAGTAGCCTCATCTACTTGTGTAACACCAGTTTTGCTGTTGGTGTTTTGAGTAGGTTCTCAAAAAAACCCTGAGAAAGTCATTAAAAAGCTTAAGGTCATACATCACCTTAAGGTTTTGGGGGACTAGCTGGCTTGTGTTTGTGAGCATGAGATTTGTAATGTTTTGGTTGAAGTGTGCACTAGAATTGCATGGGGTCTCACTTTGATGGAAATTCCACAGCTAAAAAAATATTGCAGTCTTAGCTATGGTGGCCTACTCTATTCTGCAATGCTATAAGATTTGTCAAGCATTATCATTAATGCCGATGCACGAAAGTTTCATTTAGAAATGGCAAGATGGAGCTCACAAGTGATTGCACGATAACCCTTTGAAAAGGTGGTGATAGACTTCATAGGACCTATAAGCCCTATACCTCAATGTTCTCATGCTAGATAGATCATTATAGCAATTAATTACTTCACCAAGTGGATTAAGGTTAGGGATAGAAGGAAAAATGATGCAAGAATGATAGCAAAGTTCTTATGGGAGCAAGTAATATCACAATTCAATTACCCCATAAAATCATGAGCAATCAAGATACGCAATTCATTAATGAAGCAATTTCACACTTTTGTCCACATTCATGATCATACAAAAAAAATCTTCCCCATATCACCCACAAAACCAAGCACTCACGCTAAAGCTACAAACAGAATCTTGATTAATGTCTTGAGACTAAAACCGTCTCCACCTCTTAAAGTGATTGGGACAATAAGTTGATGGTAGCACTTTGGGCCTATTGCATAGCTTTCAAGACCGCGAGAGTGGCCAAGCCCTCTTTAAATTGACTTATGGTACCGATGCAATTATGGCAATTAAATTCTTTGTCCCAAGCTTGAAAGTCAAATTTTTGCCCCAAGCTTGGAAGTGGCAGTGCAAGAGAGGTGGAAGGCAAGAAATCTTGGACTGGAAGCTTCTTTCGCAGCTCATCTGGAATATGAACATATATGATACAACCAAACACTTTCAAGTGTGACACATCGGCCTTCTTGCTTGTAAAGCATTCTTTGAGGGTCATCTAATTAACTCTAGCTATGGGAGTTCTATTCATAATATAGACAGTAATATAAACTGCTTCAGACCAAAAATATTTTTCCATATTCTTTTCCCATCAGTGCCCATGCAACTTCTGCAATATGCCTATTTTTCGTTCTACGACCCCATTTTGCTGTGGGATAACCTACAAGTAAATTGTCTCTTTATCCCATGAGACCTAAAGAAGCCACTAAAATCATTAGAGAGGTACTCTCCCCCTCCATCCGATCTCAAGCACTTAACTTTCATGCATGTTTTGTTTCAATAGTAACCTTGAAAGTTTTGAAGTCCTCAAATATATTACTCTTTTCCTTCATGAAATATACCCACAACTTCCTTGAATAATCATCAATAAACGTAACAAAGTATTTATTTCCACCAAGAGATACATTCCATGTAGGCCCCCACACATCTATATGCATCAAGTTTATTTTTTCTCACATCTCTATCATGAAAAAAAAGGTTTTCTTGCTTGCTTACCAAACTGACATGCTTCACACACTTTATGAAATTTTGCAACTCTAAAAGCAAGCAACCCTATAACCAATCATTTAAACTACATTAATTTCAGCTTTTGCACATTTGCATGTCCAATAGGTTTATGCCATATTTCAATGTTTGTGATCACTCCTTTCCCTTTCGCATACATAGACATAGCAGCATTCATAATAGGAATTCCATTATCTAAAGTGAATATGCGGCCAACTCTAATTCCTTTTATGACCAATCTACACTTATCATTAAATTCTTCTACAAAATAACATTTTTCAATACATAATTAAACCTGTAACCTTGATCTATCATTTGGTCGATAGACACTAAATTTTTGGGATTGATAGTACATGTAATACATCTTATAGACTTTTTGTCTAGCCATCATGCAAGGATAAGGGAACCTTTCCAATGTGTGAAATTGGGTGGCATGAATCATCAACCATATGCACATAACCTATATTTCGTAAATCCTACATCTCTCCAAACCATTCACTATGACTAGTCATATGATTAGATGCACTTGAATCAACATAATATACATCATCATGTGTCCCCTTTCCTTTAACAGCACTCACATCATATGCTGCATTACAAACATATACTCATTTTTCTCTTCATTCTATCGTGAAGACAATGCATAGTTTCCTTGTTGCAATTTATTACTGCGCATATCATCCTTCTTAGAAACCAGTTATCACCAGTATGTCCCATACCATGGCCTTTTGAAAAGGATCTGTCACCTCCCCTTCTTGAACTTGATTAAAATTCTTGGACACGTTTACCATTTCTTTCAATGAGTCACCATGCATATTGATTTTTTTGGTAATCATGAGAAAGTCCAACTCATCAAAATCTGAAAATGGCTTCCGTACATATATAGAAGTGACAAATGATTTTTAAGCCTTCTCATTATTAAGGCCACCCAAAGTAGATGAAATGAGATCATCATCATCAAGATTCCATCAATCTCTTCCAAAGCATCTGCAATGCTCCTCACCTTCAAAACATACTCATTAACATACATTTTCCCTTTCTTTAAATTATTCAACTCTCACTCTAGTTGAATCTTTCGTGCCTTTGTATTTACTGAAAACATGCTATCAAAAATTATCCAAGCTACATGTGAAGTTTTTACATTCCTAATATGCCCTAGCATAGTATTATTAATGACTTGGAGATAGCCAATACATCACTTTTTGTCCTTTGCATTTCATTATTTCCACATCTTTAATTCATCTATAGTCTCGTAGGGTTACTCTGCTCTCTCGCTCCTTTTCTTCATGTGAAACAAACTAATAAAGGCCTTTTCCAATAAGGAAGTTTGTCACACAAAATTTCCATGATGGATAGTTTTTGTCATCTAGCTTCTCAATGATGGGATTTCCATTGTTCTCTGCTATTATCACACAAAAATGATACAAAAAAGTAAACAAGTCTTCTACAACCTTTCACAATAAGTACACAACAATACACCCACCAACCTTTTTTATTGACTGCTCAATAGTACATGTAATTTGCAACTTGTTTATAGATAAAACTTATGTTTTCTTCTTGAAAGCACCTCAAACTTATAGGTTTAAAATTTGTAACATGTGCACCCATTTTTGGTCAACATAGCTGAAATTCTAATATGTCCTGAAACTGTTATCCACAATCTTGAGTATCTAAAATGAGGCCCGAAATGGCCTTAAATGGCTAAAAATCTATGGAAAAGCCCTAAAGAGTTCATTTGCAAAATGTATAGTGCTCTGCTTGCACACCGAATCTCAAAGAAATTTGATACTTTTACTCTACCCTGCTTCTGGTGCCTTCACAGGCACTATCCAAGAGAAAGAGTGGAAGAATGGGAGAGCTTCTTACCTATTGCTTGCTTGTTTGACTCCTTTCTTCTTCTTCTTCACTTCAGCCTTCAAAACCAGCCTCTCTCAGTGACACCACTCTAATACGATCTCAAGAATTCACATGGTAGGGGGACTTACTTGGGTTGTTGTGCCAAACATACACCATACACAAAAGAGGGTGCTCACCCAAGAACACAAGAAGAGAGATAGAGAACAAAAATCATTTCTTGATGGTTTCTTCTTCTTCTTCCACACACAATACAATGTACACAAAGTATATATAAGATATAACATAAAGAAAAGTGGCCTACTGAGTCAACCAGTGCATAACTGACTATACTAATTAATTGGCGCTACAACTATGCTAGTTGTAGAGGTAGATGCAAAAAACTAAATATATTAAGTGATAAGTCAGTGGCCATGTGAGGATTATAATGACCACCAATGTTCTAAGTATAGACGTGCGGACCCATCTAGCTAGGTGGTTCATCATCAATGGTCTTGTTTTTGTAAGTTTAATCTTATTTATTTCTTTCACTTGATAGTCATTTTATGACAAGCTACAGGCCTCTTGCAAGGAAGGGTAGGTCCACATGGACTTTGTCTATTAGATGATGAAGAAGGGGAAGAGGTTCACCCTCTTCCTTGGGCCACATACTATAGACACATAAGACCATCTATGTGTTTGACAATTGTGTTACATGTGAGGAGTCATTGGAAGTGGCACATGTCATGGGTAGCTTCATGCTCGAATATTGACATTAATACCACCTCATTTGCTTCAGTGCAATTCTACATAGAGATGGGTTTTGTGTGAAAGAAGGGTGCAATGTTGAAGAACTTGTGATAGTAAAGGCATGGATCACTGGGCACTACAGTGTGAAGAGTAAGTTGGCACAGTTATCCATCATGGTTATTTTACATGTAGATTACAATGCTAATTTGGTATGTTTATGTGTTTGGGATTGCCTATGGTTACTACTATGTAGACAATGAACATGTAGCTGAGGTCATCAAATTTGGAAAGATTATAGGATATGTGAAATATGACAAGCTAGGGCCGGTAAAATCTGCTCCCAATCCCATATTTGGGGAGTCATACAGTACAGAGAAGGTGAGAGATGTTCCATGGAACCTTAACCCAAGTGTTAGTGCTGCTACTGAACCTAAGAACATTGAGGATGGCATGCAAGATGTGGAGCACACTAGGGTCGAGAAAGACTCTTGGATTGATAAGGCGATGCCACATGTGTTTGGGGTCGAGGGGGATCCGAATGCTATTGATACCAAAAGTGGGAAGGGGGCTGTTGATGGGCGGAAAAGGGGAAGTAGGGGGCTAACAAGAAGGAAAAATATGCTATGGAGGGCAGGGGTTTTGATAGCAGAAAGTTGGTGGACAAGACTGTAGAGTCAGAGGTCTGTGAATAGACTGCTAAGGGAGTAAGAACGAACATAGGGATAGCCAAGGATGTAGTTGATAACCTAGATGGTGATACTGAAGGAGTTACCAAGGTGGATGTTAATCTAGATATGGCTTGTATAGTGGTAAAATAGGCATTTGTACCTTGTTGAAGCTCTTTTCTGAGGTAGGGAGGAAATACCCTCATGGCCATTGTAACAAGTCCCATGCTTGCAAACTATAACTAGTGTAGCAATGCTATCATTGATATAATACATATGGGGTTTTTAAATCTCCTTTCATCACCTTCTTTTTATTTAACACCTAGACATTGGATCCTATTTGCCTTGTGCACTCTTCTTGATCTTGTAATAGATATTCAGTTTTAGAATATAGTACCAAAGCTATGCTGGGTTTTATAACAGAGGGCTATTGCCTAATACCAGGATGGAATATTGTTATAACCATACTAAGCATTCTATCATTCTCACACTAGCCACCCAGTATGGTCATAGCCAAGCGATAGGAGGGAACTCCGCCACTGTGATGGGTCTCTCTCACCTCGTGGTGGCCCATGCAAGGTTCACAATAGCCACCCAGCAGGGTCATAGCCAAGTGATAGGAGGGAACTCCACCAGTTGGATGGGGCTCGCTCACTTGGTGGTGGCCCATGCAAGGTTCACACCACATGCATGACACCACTAAGTAATAATGGGCCATAACTCCCCTAAAAGGTGCATTCTTTGCATAGTGGTGACCCATTCGGAGCCCTCCACACACCATGGTGACCTCCTTAACATAATTTTTCAAGATACCATAGTCAACATTGATATTTTTAAAATCCCATAGATCACTACCTATCGCCACATGCAACATCATATCACACTTGGCACTTGCGGTTCTCACCCTCACCACCCATGAGGGTTACCACCAAGTGGTAGAAGGAAATTCCACTATTCTAATGGAGCTCTCTTGCTTAGCAGTGACCCATGTGGGATTCATAGCATAGGAAGGTCACTAGTTAGAGATAATGGGTTATATCAACATGATGGTTACCTCCTCAACATAATTCCTCAAGATACTATAGTCAAGGTTGACATTTTTAAAAGCCTAGAGATCACCATGTATAGCCACCTGCAACATCACATCACACTTGGCACTTGTGGTTCTTACCCTCACCACCCATGAGGGTCACCACCAAGTAGTAGGAGGGAACTCCACTACTAAGATGGAGCCCTCTCTATTGCTAGTGACTCATGTGGGATTCATAGTGCACGCATGTCACCATCAAGCAATAACAAACCATATCAACATGTCATGTGCCTGCCAACAATTCCCTGACAGCATGTTTTAGTGGCTCATCGTGGAACTATCCCAGATGGCTTTTCCTAGCACTCGTGAGAATGCATGAGGTCTATGGTCTAAGTTTCCCAAAGTCCACCCGTAATGCAATATACCAGACATCCCCACAAGGATCAACCTGCAAGCTCCAGGTCCAAATTTGACAATGGACGTCTCTATACATCACCTAGCTCCATCAGAGAGGTGTCCCACAAGGGCTTCTTCTTGGGGAGGTTACTATATGTATATCCTCTACATCATGTGCGTTCAAGGCCTATTTATAAATATCCTCATTTGTGAATTTTTCTTGAATAAAACATAACCATTTTTTCTTCAATCTGTAAATAATCAATTTATATACATCCTTCTATATGTAAAAAATGCATGAAAATGGTATTTTTTAAAAATACCTTATTTTCAACCCACATAATGCACACATATATTCATGAGTAACTTACCCGAGGGATTCTCCTCCGATTGGAGCGATCGTAATAATTACCCTTGTTTCATGGAGTGCAGTGCTTTTTTCCAATATAATTGGTTAGGATTTAGGGAACCTTAACAGTGTTGTGGCACAACCACCGCACCTTTACCCTAAGATGATTTGCGATCACGGTTTTCAAACATGACCCTAGGCAATTCAACACTTGGCTCTGCCTAATTTTGCCTAACTAACATTTCGTTCAATCTCTTGAGAGAAACTCCCAGCTTACCGAGACCACCCATCCATAGGACGAATCTGTCAGGGATCTTGCCTACCCGCTTTCCACAAGTGGTTTTCTTTAGTTTTCTAATTACATATCACATTAAGTTATGGCATATAAAAGCTCCTTTGTTAACTAATTCGTTATCACATATTCCTTCATGTAATTTTACGGCACAACACAAAGACAGAGAAAATAGACTTTCGACAAAATATATTTATTTATTATTTCACAAAGTTATTTACAATGAGTTCTCCCTTTTGCCTACGCAGAAGACAAACCTCCGTTCACTGGAAAATCCCTTCTGTTTGCATAAGAACAAAAGAAACCCTCCAAGATTTCCGTCCCTTTACTAGTACTCCCATCATGATTCATGTGATGGTCAGGCAGTTCCTAGGAGCGATCGAGAGATTTATAACCAGAGCCCTCCTGGCACTCCTGCCTCCTCGTGCCTAACGGATTCCTCACCGAGTGACCTCTCACTATCGAGGTCAGTCCAAAGCTCCTCGCGGCACTACAAAATAATTCCCCTTGGAGTAGGGTTCCACATCTAGCCATGGGGGAGGCATAGCACAATCTTTCCCATTATTATCTTGATTATATATTTACAATCAGATCGAACACTTGGAAGCATAATCAATCTTTCCTATGTAACCATAAATGTGTGTACAAATAAAAAAGAAAGAGAAGCAAGTGTTTATAGCATAGGAAGGAACCCCACCCAAATCTAGGGTTTCTCTTTTCAAATCCCACCTTATTCTTAGGGTTTCCTTCCTATTTGCAACTCTTTTTCAGGATTTGCATGTTATTTTGCACATCTAATTAATTATGAGAAGTCTATTTTATCCTTATGAAAAATTTGGTATTTCTACCCTAAAAGATAACATGGGCATTTATTCCTATGGCAGGCAATTCATGCATTGCCCTTGCTAACCCATGCTTAGCAAGATTTAAAATGCTATTCCAAGTCTCTTTAGATTTTAGAATTTGTATCAACAAATTCTTATCAATGTCCAACAAGTCCTACAAACTTTTGATATTTATTTAATTTTGTGATATTGATAGTTTCAAGGTTCTTGAGTATTTCATAGTTATTTTTGGTTCAACATTCTTGATATTTTAGGTTAGGTTTTCTCGCTGATTCATACATGGGTCAACTCATGATATTAAAGCTCTCGCTAATATAATCATTAATATTAACATTGAGTGTGTTTTCCGCAAGAAACTAATTTTATTTTATTCTACTCATATTCTATGGTTTAATCGATGATGTCTGACCATTTTTTAAACTTTCAATGTTATCTAGAAATATAAATTTTCGTTTATCTATGTCCTAAGTGAGATGCTAATTGTTTTTCTGAATATTTTATCCCAGGTAAGGCAAAAATCATACGTGCAATTTTTCTTTCATCTTTCAAACATCGAATTATATTTTCACACACCTAATTTATGTGCATCTAGTATATATTTTTCTATACAATTTTCCATTGATTTAATGCATTGATTATTTTATGATATTATCTAAATGATTTTTTATAAATTATTATAAAATTCATATGCCTCTATTTATCAATAGAAAATGAAATAGAGATAATTTCTTTTAGGAAAAAGTTATAAAATATTTCCTTCCCTAACAACATCTACCATTTTTTTTGTCAAATGCATCATTAATGAAATAACAATGAATATCATGAAATAAAGCATAATTAATATATTTTCTTAACTATAAACATATAATTATTTTTCAAGTGAAAGAGTTTTTTCATTGAATAGTTATTTATTATATTAATTAGGTTATTTTTCCTAAGTAATAGTTCATATGTATTTTTATTAGAATGCGTTTATAATCGTTTAAAGCCAAATACAACAATAACCTTATAAAATATTAATTTTTTCCAAACCGATGAGATGTTACCACTCTCAAGTTTGCTTTGACCGGGGGTTTCACCAATTCCCACCACTTCATTTTATCCATCGGCCGTGTTCCTTGCTTCTCTTGCTTCAAATGTGCTTTTTGAATTTCTATGACCTCATTGAGCCATTGGATGTTAGGCGAAATTGACATGGTAGTTCAGAGAGAGTTGGTGGTCGTCGATAGAAATTTTGCCAGTATTTCCCTTAGTGATATGGTTGTATGAGATGAAGGCATAGTAGGGGGTAGAGAAAATGAAAATGAGGTAGAAGTTTAGGAAGAGGGGATCAAAATGGCCTTTGCCCCTGATATTTGCGAAGGCCACACTCTCTCACTCTTCAATTTCCACAATGTGATAGCCTATGACTCTCTTCTCTCTCTCTCTCTCTCTCTCTCTCTCTCTCTCTCTCTCTCTCTCTCTCTCTCTCTCTCTCTCTCTTAGTCGACATGAAGGGGGAGGGGGGGTATTTCTCTCTTTCAAGTCTCAAAGCTTGATAGGACCTAACATGGGCCAGCACTAGCTATGGCACTAGTCGAATCTCATGCACACAACAAAAAACCCCACCACACGGCCTTGGAGCTAGGAGCGTCTAAGACTCACTCTACACTAAATTCTAATGTCGATTCTGCGTTTGTATTAGGTCATAGTCCAATGTTTACCATCCCTTATCCTCACAGAGAGATCCCATAATATATAGGCATAATACCTCGTAGCACGGACATAGGGAAGTACCTCTCGACTGTCTACCACAACTCCACTGCGACTCTCTTACACCTTGGGGATTGGCCCCAAGATGTGTCGCTTCAACATAAAATATACACGAGATAAGCTCCACTCTTTAATTTTGAACATATTCCAGGAGATACCATGTGTCCTTACCAAACAATTTCCAAAAACCGATCGACTAGCCTATAGATTAGGTTGTCTCACACACTTATGTGTAGGTCATCATAACGAAAAATAGGTGGTATGCATCTAGTTCTTCATATTTCGATACCATGGTTAATATGCACATGTAAAAGCGGATGATCCTAAAGTGCTCAAACATAATTTTCAATCAGAAACGTGCCATGCACAACTAGGCTTTCCAATGCTCATTCCTCGGGGAGATCGGTCATAAATGTATGTATGTATCACGTGAGTTCAACATAAGGGATTTTTAAAATACAATTTTTACACATTTGTTACATACAAAAGGGTCACACATAAAGGGGTTACTTACAGATTAAATAGAAAAGGGTTATTTTTTATTAAGAAAAAAATTCACAGATAAGGATATTTATAAATAGGCCTTGAATGCACGTGATATAGAGGGTATACATATAGTGAACTACCCGGGCTCATTCACTAACTTGTTGTGCCGATGTAAGGATAACACCGTGACAACGCTTATGCTACTATCCTCTTAATTAAAATACTACAAACTCTATATCATGATATGCATCAGAAAAATTAGCACTAAACAGTACCAAATCACATCATTCAAATATCCCACCACCTACTTTTAGGTAGTGCTTCTGTTGCATAGGTGTAGGGGTTCATTTTGTCATGTTTTGATGTATGAAAAGTGATAAATCACAAACTTTGACAAAGAGATAGAGAAATTTGAGGCTAAACCTCATGGTCCGCCACTACCATACATTCACAAACACTCATTATATTTTTTCTTATTTTTATGAAGCGTATTTTTTTTCCCTATTTTCTCTTATTTTTTAGCATTTATTTGATAATAATCACTATTATTTTATAATTTTCCTTATACTAATCATTTCAACATACTGAAATTCAATTTTATGTTCCATTTTCCCCTATAGGAACACATTTCACCCATCCGAAATGACAAAACTATCATTTTACCCTTAAAAACCGCATTTCGGATTTTGCGGTATTTAAATAGCGCATGTAAATCATTATAAAATCAGAATTTTTTAATAGAAAGCAGTTAAACATGATGCAACCAACACTCAAGCAAATTTTCATCGCATAAGAACATTGTTTCCATCATAAAATGTCAAAAAAACTTCATTTCCTTCATAAAAAATAGTCATACCGTGTTTCTACGAAACCCGAGATGCATTGAATGACTGCATGACTAGCGGATGGAGTCTCCATTGCTCTCAATTCCATGCTGCACATCAAGCTTCAGCTTCTCCATTAATCTTCATCATCATTGCTTTAATCTCCTTCCCGATTCTTCCTTCAAGATAATGCACATGAACAACCCATAGAGGGGGGAGAGAGGGAGAAGAGAGAAAGACTAGAAAATCATAAATTTAAATTCTCCATTAAAATGGGCAAGCTTGCAACCATCTCATTCCTCTCTCTGCCCTGATCGAGAATCTTCTTCTCTCTCTCCAAACGGATTTGAATCGAAGAGGCATTGAGCAAAAATGAGAAGGTGCATTGATGCTTCCCTTTGTTCGACAATTTTTGCATTAGTTCAAGGCTTTTATTAAGCCTAAGGTTTAAAACATTATAATAACTGGTTCATCTTTTTGTATTCACACTGTCCCACAAGTGGATTTTTCAATTTTGAAGGCCCAAACGAACTCCAATTTGCAATCTGATTGGACAGGCGGCTTCGTGGCATCGAACTCCATCAGCCTAGCCTCCCCCATGCACTTTACGGCTTCCCAATCCAATAGCTGCTTTATAATACCGAACCTTGCGGGGATTAAATGGGGGGTCAAACGACCTCCGATTGACAAACCGAGACAAATTGTCTTGTGGCAGTGGTTACGAAATCAATGCAATCCTCGATGCATTAAATGGAATCAGGAATGCCAAATCAAATATAATGTGGAAAATTTTATATGATCAAGATGTCGTAATATTATTTACGAGGCATCTTTGCTTTTTGTTGGCATCCAGGTGGCATCCTCCTTAGGATAGTCTTTCCACTAGATAAGATACTCTCTAATGGTTCTATTTCTTAGAGGTTTCTCTTTTATATCTAGAATCTTATCAGGTTCGAGTTCAAGGGCTCCTTGACTATGCATTACAATTTGTTGGTCATCAAGAATATGATCTTGATTTGCCACATAAGCTTTCAAAAGACTAACGTGAAATACATTGTGGACTTTCACATGATCAAGAAGTTGCAGTTTGTACGCATTAGCTCCTAGGCATTTGAGAACCTTGTATGGTCCATAATACCTTGGACTCAAATTTTTGAACTTTCCTAATGACAAATAACTCTTCTTTGGGTGTACACAAATGAAAACCATGTCTCCCTCTTGGAAGATACGCTCTTGCCGTCCTAGATCAAGATAAGCTTTCCGGCGGTCTTTGGCAGTTGGATGTCTTGTCTGATCATTTTGACCTGATCATCCATTTCTTCTAGCATTTTCTTAGAAGCCTCAACATTTAGGGTTGGATCAAATAAATTCAATGGCGTCAAATAATATTGCCCATACAATGCTTGAAATGGAGTCATTTGAATACTTTGGTGATATGAGGCTTTGTAGGAAAATTCTACTAAGGGCAAATACTATATCCACCTTGTTGGCTCTCTAGAACAGTAAGCTCTCAGTATATCTTCAATGACCTGATTAACCCACTCTATTTGACCATTAGTTTGGGGATGGTAAGTTGTTCTAAAGCAAAGCTGGGTTCCAATTACTTCAAATAGGCTTCTCTAGAAATGTGATGTAAATAGAGAGTCGTGATCACTAACGGTCTGTTTAGGCAATCCATGAAGCCTAAAGATTTCTTTCATAAATAGTTGTGCAATATCTGAAGCTTTGTAGTTGGTCTTGATTAGGATAAGATGAGTTGCCTTTGTTAGCATATCCATAATCACTATGATTGAATTATACCTGCTTGAATAGAAGATAAGCCAACTACGAAATCCATACTGATGAACTCCCATTTCATCTGCGGAATGTCAAGTGGCTGCTTGGTGAGGCTTCATAGGCTTCTACATGAATTGGCTAATTAGTCCAATTGAATAGCTAAGGTCTGGTCTAGTAATTGTAAGGTAAATCAGGCTACCCACCATTTGTCTATACATAGTGACATTCTCAATCTCATGTCCAACATCTGCAAGTAGCTTAACATTTTGCTCCAATGGAGTGCTCAAAGACTTGCAATCCAACATACCATACTTGGTTAACATGTCTTGTGCATACTGCTTTTGCAACAACCAAGTACCATGAGGTGTAGAGACAACCTCAATCCCAAGGAAATACTTCAGTTCACCCAAATGTTTGACATGAAATTCAGCATGTAACATTTCCTTGATCTCTCCAATTCTCGTGACATCATCACCTGTAATGATCAACTCATCCATATAGATGACTAATATCACACATAACCAATCCTTGTCTTCTTTGTAAATAGGCTATGATCAGCCTTGCCCATAGTGAAACCAAGTTTCTGTATGCATACACTTATCTCAGCATTCCAAGCTCTAGGTGCTTGCTTCAACCCATACAATGTTTTCTTCAATCTACACACATGTGTAGGAAAATCTGAATGTACATAGCCCTTGGGCGGATCCATGTATACTTCCTCAACCAAATCACCATTGAGAAAGGCATTCTTCACATCCATCTGATATATACTGCATCCTCTATATGCTGCCAATGCAATGACTATTCTCACGGTTGCCATTTTAGCAACGGGGCTGAATGTCTCCTCACAATCAAGACCATATTGTTGTGCATACCCTTTTTCCACAAGTCTTGCCTTGTATCTTTCCAATGTGCCATCTGATTTGCACTTCACTTTGTAAACCCATTTTCAACCAATAGGCATTTTTCCTTCAGGAAAATCAACCAAATCCCAAGTGTCATTTTCAGCCAATTCTGAATATTCCTCATCCATTGCCTTACACCAATGATCATTCAAAATAGCTTTAGAAAACTTTCTGGGCTCCTTGAACCTAGTGACTTTTGCCATATATGCATACTACCTCACTGTGTAGCCACTATATGTAAGCCTATCCACAAGCTTCCTAACTCTTTCTAATCTCCTTAATTGAGGTGCAGTATGAGACTCTCCTCTCTCATGAGGTGGTACGTATCTATGTCTCACACCAGAAGTCACAACTGATGGAATACTAAACTCACTACCCAAGCTCTCAGTGCCAGGCGAATCATAACCGCAAGTGAGTGGCCTTGTAACATCATCAAGTTTGCATTTTCCTTTATCCACATTTCTCCCCCTCACTGACATACCCATGTCAATGGACAAAGATGCTGAAGTCCTCAATCTACTTGTCTGATGTAGTAGCATCTTTAGAAGGCCTAGAAATTTTGCACTCTCATTTGTACCTGCATGTACATAAGTCTCCTGACAAACATCATCATCCATCAAGATGGTCTTCTTCTCATGCCATGATTTCAACTTGATCTTCCTCTTCCACCTCTACCCCTTTGATTTGAGTAGAAGACATTGTCCCTACTAATTTTAGACCCACTGGAACTTGTATTGAGTCCAAGCTTCACTTCTTCATGCAAAAGAAGTGCAACAAGCTCATCAAAGTCAAGCTGCTCATGACTTACTGATATGGAAGTGTCAAACTTCTTATACTCCTCTCCAAGACCATGGAGGGTAGTGGCCATCAAATCACCATCCTCAACATCAACTCCGACACTGTAATGAAGGAGACCTAACTGTCCTAACTAAGGGGAAGGAGAGAGAGAAGGACTGTAGAAGAAGAGGGAGAGGAGAGAGAAAGGCAAGAAGAAGAGAGCGAAAGCGGGAAAGAGGAAGAAGAAGAGGAAGCCATGGGAGCTTGAGAAGGTGAAAAGAGAGTTTCTTGATAATTTCTGTGATGCCTCAAAATACCCTGTTACACCTTATATACCGTCAGTGTGACTAGTATGTTCCCATGCCATATTCTCGTGATCCCCGTTCATTACAAACCATCCCGTCTCATAAAGTTTTTGTCCTAAAAAACAAGGGATGTAGTCATGGACTGTAAGAGTGTGCATTAGGAAATCAGCCATAACTTTGTGTGGGCAACTCCGAATGGGACAATTGAGGTGTCATTACGGAGCCCATGAGATGTACTTTCAGCCCATGCGGCTGGGGCGGGGTTGCAATCACATCAGGACCAAAACTAGTACAAAATAAAGGGCTGTCCAGGAATTTCTAGTGTGCAGTCCCAGATGGTATGGCTGGAGAAAAACAGCCATAACTTCCACTAGGGTTTGTAACGGTTCTAATCTCACTCACATAGTCTTCAATAGACCTTCCATTCTTGGATATGTGGCTAAATTTTTGCTTCAATTGTGTCTCTTTCTTGCATGAGTGAAATGCCCATAATTCTTCATCAATAAGTCCCAAGCAGCTTTTGGTGAAGTGCAGTTTGCAATTTGCATAGACTTTGTATCTGAGACACATAAGGACAACCAATGCAAGACCTTGCTAGCCTTTTCCAACCCTGTCCTATGTGTCTTTAATTGATCCTGTGTTGGAAGTCTATCCTCTGGTAGCTCGAGCTCATCTTCAAGACCTATGACTAGGTCCCAATAGACTCTTCTAATTAAGAAATTAGACATCCTAAATTTCCATAGAACAAAATTGTTGTAGTCCAGCTTCTCATCTACTATCTGGGTGATAGTATCCTTCTCTCATGTGTTTGCCATTCCAAAGTGTTCAGCTTTGCAAAGCAAGTTTTAATGTAGAGAGTCAATTTCCCAAAATGCCAGCAGGTAATGTACTTCAGTGACCCTTGCAATTCACAAAAGATTTATATTTGCCAATCTCCCTTTAAAGTTCAGCTTTCCAACATGGAACATGCATAGATAGTGCTAACAAACTCAACTAGAGTTAGATACAATAGAAAATGGAGATGTGGAATTTTGAATTTGCTATTGATGTGCTATCTTTAACAATGAATTTTCACAATTTCCAAAAAACTTTGCATTCCCTGAAATAAACTAGTGTGATCATACAATGTCAGCTACAATGAGATGATAATCCAACTTGGGACCAATAAAACATAGTGACACTGATAAGGACAATGGAAAGTGTGAAACTGAAACTGCAGAACCTGTCAGAGGAGAGTCCTGATCCAAAAACATCTCATATGGAAGGAAAGCATATATACATGTTCTTTTTCACAGATGGTTCCAGATGACTAAATATATACTAGGATTATAGCAACTCATAAATGAATCACTAGAGATTAGGATGAGGAAGACACTCTCGATCTGATGCACATCATCCTCATTTCAAGAATTGCTTTAGGGTTTCCCAAAAATTTTCCCTCTATCTTTTGGTGATGCTTGATTGTAGCACAGGTAATCAAAACAGTAGTTGGATAGAATGGATACATTTCTCCACCATTTCATGCCAGCAACTAGTCTTAGTAATGTCACTAGAATGCTCTACATTGGGTATCGATTTCATTACATTCACAAAACATAATACTAATAGAGTGGTTAGCCCCTGTAGAGATACGACTACACAAGAGTTCTTGGACCTCTAGGACTCTTCCTTCAATAGAACTTCATCTCAAATGTTGTTGTGTGCAACTGTTGCACACGAGTTCCTTAAGAAAAACCTGCAGGTGTTAATAATTGATTATTCATCTTGGATCTTCTGTGTTCTAATATAGCTATTAGCTATGACTGTTGGATCAGTGTAGGTGGCTGAGCTCAATAATGGAGTATCGATTCCCCTGCTAGGCATGGGGATGGGCTCCGTTGACATGTTGAGCCATGCAGAGAAGAAGGCCACCACGCGGGATGCCATCAAGGTTGGCTATTGCCATTTTGATATGGTAGCCGTCTACAACAGCCAGGGCTTCCTTGGAGAGGCCCTGGAAGAGGCTATGGCATTAGGCCTCGTGAAGAGATAGGAC
The DNA here is from genome assembly GCF_053477565.2 of Lygodium microphyllum. Lineage (NCBI taxonomy): Eukaryota > Viridiplantae > Streptophyta > Polypodiopsida > Schizaeales > Lygodiaceae > Lygodium > Lygodium microphyllum. The sequence goes on from NW_028229517.1 coordinate 3,284,615, forward strand.
CTCTTTATCACCTCTAAGCTCCAATTCACCAATTCGTACCCCAAGGCCACGGTCTTGCCTACTATCACCAAAAGCCTAAAAGAATTGAAGCTCTGATACCATGTAAGGAACCAGGGAGAGAGATGGGAAAAGGCCAAGCCATAAGGGTAGCAATCACGCTCCCTGTTCAATCCATTTTCTTCCACACAATTAAGTCAACTATAGTACTACACACACATACAAAGATCAAGTAACCTAGATCTAACCATAGTTAAGTAAGTATGACTAAACCTTATTCAACTAAGGTAGAAAATTTAACCGAAGACTATGAGCTTAACTCTCAACACATTCTAGTTCTATTTTCCTTTTTGCTGGAACATCTTCTCCTATGCCTCAGTCTCAGGCTTTACTTCCTTTAGCAAATTTGGTCTGGTTCTGCTTCTAGTACAAATTTAGGGCCTCCCTTTGCCTTCAAAGCAGCTATAGTAATGGCAACTTTTTGAGCTCCATAACAGCTTTGGTGAACACCAATGGGTCTTCTTTTCTCTCTAAATGCAACTTTCGGTAACTCAACTAAAGCTATATTGGCATCTCAATCCATGACAACTTTACAATTCCTGCAAATTCCTTTCCAAACATGAGAAGAGCATGAAAATGCAGTTTATGCATCAGATGCCACTCTATATGAATTTGCAAGTGGAGCATGAAAGGAGCAAGGAAAGGGCGAATTAAAGATGAATGTGTTTGAAGATAACAATGATAGACCAAGGCTTTTGATGTGGGCAAAGCGGAATTACAAACTCCTTTTTAATGCAAGGCTTTTCCCTGATATGAAGTTGACTAACATGCATAGTAAGAGGTTCATATTTGTGTGCATGAATACTGAGGATCCTAGTACCATGCATCAGTTACTAGGATTACTTTTGGGAGCATTGATTTGGGGGGTTTCTGCATTAATTTCTTGGTATCGAGATTGTTTAGCATGATCATGACATCTCTCTCCGACAGTAAATGCTTTTGTTGCATTCTATAAAACCCCTCCTGTCAAAGAGAAAAGTTGACCCTCTTACCAAAAAAGCATCTCTTGTCACTCTATCTTTTCCATTTGAAAAGCTAATGAAGCATCAGAAAGTTGAATTGAGTGAATCCCATTTTGCACCTACATACAATAGCCTGCCTATTGCTGCAAGACAATGTCAAGCCCTCACCTTGCTACAAGGCAAATCATTTTGGTTTACTAGAATCCTCAAGAGTAGAGCTTCCGTGGAGAGTATGAGTTATTCAAAATATCTTCGTTGAATCTCTATTAACTTGCAAACTACTCCAAAGCCAAAAAGTATTCATAGAAGCACTATCACCAACTCATGCCATCTTTAGTAGCATGATGACATTATACCTTGCAATCTTGTGCTATCTTACATGTCATATTCTCAAGGAGAAGTACCCCAAAGAAAAACATATTTGTCCATGAAATTTGCTGCATAAATCCACACTTCTCTTGCCTCAAGTACTTCTCCAAATGGTTGCTATAAGTTGGACTGAATATCTACTTATTCTTAGGTGCTTAAGGGTATTCAAATCCTCAATGTCCAACTGTGAAAGAAGTCATCTCAAGAATGTATAAAGTATTTTACTAATTAAGGCAGTTTGCCTATTGATCAATAGCCTCTATACAAAAGAGAAATTGTGCTGGAATGTTTTGTTTTGAATGTTTTTCTTTGATTCTTTTGATAGCTCCAAGTTTTAAGTAGCTTGCCACAAGCTGATACAGAGACCACTCTGAAATATAGAGTTGGTGAAGGCATTGGAGAAGAGCCACTTGGAGCACTTGTTGTAGAGGATGCACACTATGTGTTGTATCATCCTGCATAAGGAGGTAGAGAATTGTGGATGAGAATGTCCTCAACGGGGGCACAAATTTATGATGAAGGAAATTCGGTATGGCAGCTTCTATACTGTGCCAAACTCCCTTCTGTCACAAAGTGAATGAGGTAAGGGCACCACCTAGTCATGGAAGAGTGGATTAGGACGCTATGCAAGAGGGAGAGGATATTGTGAGGGAGAAGAGACCATGTTGGACACATCGTCATGGAGGAGAGTGAAGGAGAAGAAAGAGAATTGGATTTCTGCCAAGGTCGACTTCACTCCATCCCTCACAAAGAGGTCACAAGTATATATCTTATACTCTCTCCTTGCACAAATTTGTGTATTTGAATTATTGATATCGTTCGGTTTGTCCTTGAACTCTTCTCTCCTAGTAGTTGTTAAGAGGGTTCAATCCAAACCCCCCCCCCTGCACGTCTTGTTCTTCGCATGAAGCCCATAGGCCGTGTCTCAATGGCACCCTCAACAATCAAATATGCAAGCTCTTCCTATTGACCTAAAACATCGAATAGGTAGTTGATTAACAAGTATTATCTATTTGGAATTTTTTTTGTACAAGACAAGCTTGCTCCCATGCAAATTGTATCAATTACTCTCTGCCAAACTAGTTGATTCACAGGTAAAACAAAGCTTGTATGGCAATCAAAGCAAGGAAGGTAGAGCTGGCTTGCGACGCATTGCAAGGATTGCGGAGCCATCAACGAGCCTTCCACAGATAGACAACAATATGAGAAGGTAAATCTGTGAGTTTGCTATACTTGTTTGGAGAGTTGTGATGGTTAGATGAGAGATAGTTATAGCCACATTTCTTGAAACGTTTGAAACAATAAGTGGTCCATAAGCTCGGTGGTCTAGCTCATGAGAGCGATGACCTTTTGGTTCCGTTGTTGTCGAGACTTGGAATCAAGCAACTAGGCACATACTCTTTATGCCATGCAATGGAATAGGAGCTCCTACTCCAAAACACCACATGGATTAGCATAGGACAGATGGATCAAGAGGCAATTGCTTGAAACACTTGAAACAATAGTGGTTCATAAGCTCAATTGTCTAGCTCATGAGAGTGACGACTTTTTGGTTCCGTTGTTGTCGAGACTTGGAATCAAGCAACTAGGCACATACTCTCTATGCCATGCAATGGAATAGGAGCTCATGCTCAATCACCGCATGGATTAGCATAGGACGAACGGATCAAGAGGCAATTGATTCATTCATGTACGCTAGTATTTTAGTGGTAGTTGTGTGTATCCTATTTTTCATGAGAATTATAGGAAGATAGAAGCAATAGAATAAGGTTCCACACCTTAGAAAAATCTTTAAAGAATATAAAACTTTAAGTTTTTGGCAGTCGACACAGACTATGCAACAAGGGGCTTGACGGGATCTAGGAGTTGTCCAAAAGCAAGGTTCTCACTTTTTCCTTGGTTTTTCCTAGAGCTAGTATTGGATCTTTGAGTTCATGACTTTTTGCATTCTTTTGGGTGTTAGTGTTTGTGCTTTTTGTGTTTGCTTTTGTGAAAGAGCTTGGGTGGTGCAAGAGCTTATAAGAACAAGGGAGGAGAAGAAGAAGAGATCATATTGGACACATCATCATGGAGGAGAGTGAAGGACAAGAAAGAAAATTGGATTTCCACCAAGGTCCGGCTTCACTCCATCTCTCACAAAGAGCTTGCGAGTATATAGCTTGTACTCTCTCCTTACACAAATTTGTGCGTATTTGAATTCTTGATGTTGTTTGCTTTGTTCTTCTCTTCTCTCCCAATAGTACTTATGTAGGCTTGTTAATCATCGTTTTAGCACTGTATCACTTTCACATCACCCCACAACACCACATCATACATGGCCTTCACTACTGCAGTCTCACGTTCCTTAATTTAATTGCTTGGTGCACTTCATAGAATACACCATCACCCTTGACTTAGTAAAGCCTTGCCACACTAACCACACACTTTTCCTCAACCTTGTATTGCACTTGCATGGGCAACACCTTGAGTATGCACACCTAGGCACAACCCTAGATACAACCAACTAGGAACACCTCAAAACCTAGATAATTCTTAGGATGCGCTTAGTTGTGGACTCTCACAACTCATAGTAGGATTGGGTGCATGACACTAGGCTAGGTCTTAGGAAGCTACCTAACATGGGACCACCAAATTCCTGGAAGGATTCTTGACTCATGGTGAACTAGAATGCCACATATAATGCCATTTAAAGGCTTATGAATTGCCATACATCATAAGACCCCAATCACAGCTACACAACGTTTTAAATAGTTGCTTTTGGGAGACTAAGGGAGTCATTTTCCAATTGAAACTTCCAAGGCAAGCAAGAGGGACTGTAGAGTCCAGATCTAAGATTGATAGTCAAGGGAAACAAACCACAAGAACAATCATTAAGGGTGCAAAAGTAGCATCCAAAACCCAAGGAAACCATAACCTCAAGACTACACTGACCATAGGCTCAAAGATTTTAATTTGGAAAGTCAACATTAGTTTCAAAGTGTTATGTTGTAGTTCTTGTGCTAAGTTTTGCATAAATATGAAATTGCACAAAAATTGATTGAAAAGTTTGATTGAGCATCCATGACATGATTAAAAAATACATTGAATTCATTTTCTTTTCTTGAGAAAGAATTGAAATTTTGTTTGTGCACTATCCATAGCTACTTATATTTGGCAAGAAAGAGATTGTTTGTTATGATAAGAAGCATGTATACATGTTAAGTCATCCAAAAAGGGGGGAAGAATCAACCAAAAACAAAACAAGAAAATGGAACTTAGAGTTCATAGGAGAACTGAATCACGACAATATTAGCCAAGGGGGAAAAGGTGACAAAACAAACCCACGGAGTACATAAGTCAAGTGAACCCTCATGAGAGACAAGTGCCTAAATGAAGTGTCTTTCAATGGAAAATCTATTGCTCTACCAAACCTCGTTAGCATCATTTAAACCTTAGTTGCATAAGAACAAAAAGTGACCTTGTCAGCATCAGGAACAAATACTAGTGACCTAGGGATTGCCACTTCGACACTCGAGAGTTTCTAGTTAAAATCCAACAACTCCTAGAACAATGTGAGAAAAAGGCATGAGTAGTGCAGGTAGATAGAACTAGCACATTAAATCATCACTAAGATAGAGGAAGAAAGAAGGTAGGGAAGGACCTGTTGTAGCAAGTCACAAGATTCACACAAGATCAATAGGTCAGTAGGTAAAGGAAAGAGGTTAAGCTTAATCAAATGCAATGCATCTTGGCATTTGGAGGGCACCTAGATCGGGGGTTGCAAGGAGACACACTAGCTAGGGTTCTTGAAGAGGTAATTCATATGTACTAAACGAGAGAAATGCCAAAGCTCTACAGCTTGCTATCAACCTTACCATCCATAGTGAGAGACCCACAATCCAAAGTGAGCAACCTCTCATGGCACGAATTTAGGATGCTTTGTGACGACCCATAAGATTGCATGTCAAATGCATCCATTATGGTGACAATCATCTTTCTTTAGAGCATACGGGTCCACGACCATGTACCTGCACAATATATTAGAAGAATGGGCCATGAGTCCATGCATTGTCGCCTACTGAGAAGGCTGTCATATCCTCAACCTTATCCACCACTATATTATTTGTTGAATAGGCAGCTTGACCATGGAAGAGGATTGTCACTTGCATTTTCTACACCAAACAACTAACAACCCATAGCCTCTAGGGCTAACATCAACATGACATGAATACTAAGATCACCTGGACCCATAGTCATGCACTACGCAAGTGATGCACTAGCACACTTCATGGAAGAACCAACAAAAGAGGAACCATATGTAAATCCCTATGCCACTTATGACAAAGAAGTATATCCTATTTTGATAGATTGTTTAGAAGTTCCAGTCATGGCCTTAGGTAGGGAATGGGGAGAGGTATGGGAGGAAACCCAAAACAAGAATTGTTGACTTGTTGGATATATGGCTCCACCCTAGGCATATATCATCTAGATGGCTAGAAAGGGAACAAGAAAAAAAGGACAAGGCAAATTTGAGGTGTTCAAAGTGCGGTATCACCCACATATACATTAATTGCTTGTGGCAAAAACCCTCCACTAGATCAAAAATCATATCATCTATGCCACTTGGGCTCTTCAATGTCAAAACACCTAATGATGAGGCCACACTAATCCTAGTAATTGTCATGAGACTAGAGCTCAAACTAAACATGTTGACATTGTAGTGTTGGGACCCAACAATTTGGATGCCTTGTCTATAGGCAAAAAGAACTGAATGAAAAGGAAAAAGAGAACAGAAGCAAAACTAACCCTTAAGACTGATAGTGCCATAACCTTGACAAAAGGGCAACAAGCTCTTGATGTTGAAGCCAAGACTTTGGCTCCCAAAATGAATGCAAGAGGGAGTACTAAAGTGGGGAAATACCCAAATCCCAAGCGACAATCGGATGCCATTGATAAAGTGAAAAGCTAGGTGGAAGAGGCCTAAGTGCAACTCCAGGGCAATGAGTTGATCATGAACGAAGGGCTGCAAAACGCATCGACAATGAGTCCACCTGCTTCTCCTACCTACATAGGAGTAGAGGAAAACCACTGTCCCAACACAACTCCTCCCATGCAAGTAGGGTTAGGGCTCAATGTTAACCACAAAATGACCACTAGAAGCAAGACATCAACAAGTGTGCACATGAGAGATGAGATGGTGGCTTGCTAGTTGCTCTGACACCATCATCAATGTCCCTAAAGTTAGGAGTGATACTGAAGCAAAACACTTCACTTTGGAATGCATTAAAAAGGTGGATTGATTGACCAAAGTATTCGAAAACATCACAAACCCAATGCAACATTGTTGACATACACATACGTAGTCTAACTCTAAATTCCACAATAGGAAACCTACAAGTAAATGCCTTCTGGGAAGGAATAGAGATGCACACAATACTTCCTATTGTCACATGGGAGACTTTGGGAGAAAGGGAATTGTAGATGCAGGAGTCAAAGTTAGCATTCTTAGCCATATAGTATTGCAAACTTGGGCACCTCACCTATAGAAGCTACATGATTTGATGTTATATTAACCAATGGAACAAAGGTCAAATGATTTGATGTGTTGAAGGGCTGGACTTTAAAAATTATAGGTGTCAAATTTTTAGTAAAATGTAGTGTCATGAAGGGAGTCAACCACAACATTTTGCTAGATCGGCCCTGGATGAGAAGTGCTCGAGTGATTAAGGATTGGCCTGCAATAGGTTGATATTCTTTGAAAATTGCACAAAAACTGTTAGGATTGAGATTTGGACACTTGGAAGACCTCATCTATTGACCTTGATGCCATCTTTGTTGCTGAAGGGTGATACTAATCCACACCAATGCTTATGAAATGCATCCCTTGTCTTGACAATGAGAGAGATTGGATACATATCCTTGCTACCATTGATTTTCCCTTCTTGGATGATGAGGATGATTATAAGTAAGTAGCCAATACAACTCGTAGTGTGGAGAAACAAGGAGAAATGAAGAATGACTTATACCAAATACTACCTTTTGTTCTGATTTCCATGGTGGTGCCATTTACTAAGGTAGAGTCTTGCATGTCCTACCATGTGCCTACAAGGAATTTGGTCTTGATGAAGATCCTAGTTTTCTTAAAAAGAAGTTGCATGATGACCTTGGTGTTGGAAATGCAATCCATACATGCTAGAGAAAACTAGCTTACTATTGGTACAGTGGGGATGTGTTGAGACTAGGTTTGAATCCTAGGCCAAATGGAGGAAGATTTCCATAATTGGATAGAATGGAGGTCATTCATCACCTTAAGGTTCTAGGGGCTAGAGGGCTAGCTCAATTATGGGAAACTTTGGATCAAGCGTGCAATGGTGTGAACAATACTGGGATGGGTGACCTCTTGAGAAGGGGAGATACAAGGGCCCCACCTAGTTTCTAACTTGGTATCAAAGCTCAGGTTGCTGAGCTTGGGTGGCACTAGGACCTCAACCAAGGTATGGCTTGAGGGGGGTGGTTGGAAATGCAATTTACACTTGCTAGTGAAAATTAGCTCACTATTGGTGTAGTGGTAATGTGTTGAGACTAGGTTTGAATCCTAGGCCAAATGGAAAAAATTTTCCATAATTGGGCTAATCCGAGAAAATCACAAAAAATATTTGTCTAATACTTTGTTGATTTTTTGTACATTTGGAGGTTTGAAATAAAGAAGAGGGTGGGAACAACCTCTTGGGAAATCCAAGAAATCACTGGATGGAAATATTTCATGGACTGGTTTACCAAGGGGGGGGTGAAGAGTAAAGATCAATGGAGAAAGGTGAAGAAAAAATGTATAATGTGAAAAGAAAAGACATGAAATGGATTTGGAGCCATCCAGAGGGCATGTGAGGCTCACAATGTCATGACTTTGGAGCCTTATGATAATTCAAAGAAATGGGACCCTTCTTGGAAGCATTAGTGGAAGAAAAATCAGATGCATGATTTTGTAAGATTTTTTAAAAATACTTCCACTTCAATCCAAAAAAACTTTGCAACATGAAAGTTATAGCGCGTGAGTTGAAGTTTTGGCTGGTATTTTTTTTATAAATTTTTGGAGCTACGAGTCAAGAGATATGGCCAAAATGGAGGATGCCAACTTTTTCCAACTGCGGTGGAGACCACCTCCCAATTTTATACACACCCACCCTTAACACTTCCATAAAACATCATTTATAGACTCCCAACCCTTTTCCCTCTCTTCTCTTCTCTCTCAAGCTAATAAACCATTAGAATTCCCCTCCTAAATCACCCTCAAATCATCCTTAATTGTAGTAGTAATGTATGAATTCTCACTACTCTCTCTCCATTATTGCTAGATATGATCTTATTTTATGAAGATTCTCTATATTTTTTTATAGGAGAGCTCTTGGACTCAAGCTATGGGGGGGAGAATGGAGACAACTCACCTATGATGGAATTTGATTAAGTACAAAATTGGTCAACAAAATATCTAGATGGAGCTTCCACATTGGTGGAACCGCCTTAATGCAGCTTGGTGGTGTTAATCCCTATTCTATCTTAACCTCCTCCCTAATCATCCTCAAGGCCTATATAAAGAGGCCTTCTCCTTTGTAATTTGCAAGAGAGAGCCAAGAGGCCTTCTTCAACCCTATTGAGCCTTCCCTATTCTCTCTCATGAGCTCATGCAGTTCATTCCCTTACTATAGCTTATGCATGCTCTACAGTGTAATAAGCCCATGCTATTGGTGTCCTTCCCTATTCTCTCTCATGAGCTCATGCAGTTCATTCCATTAATATAGCTTATGCATGCTCTACAGTATAATAAGCCCATGCTATTGGTGTCGATATTGTGTATATTGGTTATGTCTTGAGGGTTCTCCATCTCTTGTGTCCTCTTAAGTTTTATTGATTCATCTATTTTTTGTAGTTCTCTCTCTCTCTCTCTCTCTCTCTCTCTCTCTCTCTCTCTCTCTCTTAGTTTTCCTCTCTTCTCCCTCACAATCTCCTCTCCCTCTTGCCTAGCGTCCTATGTTTTAGGTCATATAGGAAGAGCTTGCATATTTGATTGTTGAGGGTGCCATTGAGACACGGCCTATGGGCTTCATGTGAAGAACAAGATGTGCTGAGGGGGGGGGGGGGATTTTTGGATTGAACCCTCTTAACAACTACTAGGAGAGAAGAGTTCAAGGACAAAGCGAACGATATCAATAATTCAAATACACAAATTTGTGCAAGGAGAGAGTATAAGATATATACTTGTGAGCTCTTTGTGAGGGATGGAGTGAAGTCGACCTTGGCAGAAATCCAATTCTCTTTCTTCTTCTTCACTCCCCTCCATGACGATGTGTCCAATATGGTCTCTTCTTCTTCTCCTCCCTTGTTTTTAAAAGCTCTTGCACCACCCAAGCTCTTTTACAAAAGCAAACACAAAAAGCACAAACACTAACACCCAAAAGAATGTAAAAATTCATGAACTTGAAAATCCAATACTAGCTCTAGGAAAAACCAAGGAAAAAGTGGGAACCTTGCTTTTGGGCAACTCCTAGATCCCGTCAAGCCCCTTGCTGCATAGTCTGTGTTGATTGCCAAAAACTTAAAGTTTTATATTCTTTAAAGAATTTTCCAAGGTTTGAAACCTTATTCTATTGCTTCTACCTTCCTATAATTCTCATGAAAAATACGATATACACAACTACAACTAAAATACTAACATAAAGAATTCCCCTCCTAAATTGTAGTAGTAATGTATGAATTCTCTCTCAAATCATCCTTAATTGTAGTAGTAATGTATGAATTCTCTCTCCATTATTGCTAGATATGATCTTATTTTATGAAGATTATATTTTTTTATAGGAGAGCTCTTGGACTCAAGCTACGGGGGGGAGAATGGAGACAACTCACCTATGATGGAACTTGATTAAGTACAAAATTGGTCAACAAAACATCTAGATGGAGCTTCCACATTGTTGGAACCGCCTTAATGCAGCTTTGGTGGCGTTAATCCCTATTCTATCTTAACCTCCTCCCTAATCATCCTCGAGGCCTATATAAAGAGGCATTTGTTAATCCCTATTCTATCTTAACCTCCTTCCTAATCATCCTCAAGGCCTATATAAAGAGGCCTTCTCTTTTGTAATTTGCAAAAGAGAGCCAAGAGGCCTTCTTCAGCCCTATTGAGCCTTCCCTATTCTCTCTCATGAGCTCATGCAGTTTATTCCCTTACTATAGCTTATACATGCTCTACAGTATAATAAGCCCATGCTATTGGTGTCCATATTGTGTATATTGGTTATGTCTTGAGGGTTCTCCATCTCTTGTGCCCTCCTAAGTTTTATTGATTCATCTATTTTTTGTAGTTCTCTCTCTCTCTCTCTCTCTCTCTCTCTCTCTCTCTCTCAGTTTTCCTCTCTTCTCCCTCACAATCTCCTCTCCCTCTTGCATAGCGTCCTATGTTTTAGGTCAATAGGAAGAGCTTGCATATTTGATTGTTGAGGGTGCCATTGAGACACGGCCTATGGGCTTCATGCGAAGAACAAGACGTGCAGAGGGGAGGGGGGATTTTTGGATTGAACCCTCTTAACAACTACTAGGAGAGAAGAGTTCAAGGACAAAGCAAACGATATCAATAATTCAAATACACAAATTTGTGCAAGGAGAGAGTATAAGATATATACTTGTGAGCTCTTTGTGAGGGATGGAGTGAAGTCGACCTTGGCAGAAATCCAATTCTCTTTCTTCTTCTTCACTCCCCTCCATGACGATGTGTCCAATATGGTCTCTTCTTCTTCTCCTCCCTTGTTTTTAAAAGCTCTTGCACCACCCAAGCTCTTTTACAAAAGCAAACACAAAAAGCACAAACACTAACACCCAAAAGAATGTAAAAATTCATGAACTTGAAAATCCAATACTAGCTCTAGGAAAAACCAAGGAAAAAGTGGGAACCTTGCTTTTGGGCAACTCCTAGATCCCGTCAAGCCCCTTGCTGCATAGTCTGTGTTGATTGCCAAAAACTTAAAGTTTTATATTCTTTAAAGAATTTTCCAAGGTTTGAAACCTTATTCTATTGCTTCTACCTTCCTATAATTCTCATGAAAAATACGATATACACAACTACAACTAAAATACTAACATAAAGAATTCCCCTCCTAAATTGTAGTAGTAATGTATGAATTCTCTCTCAAATCATCCTTAATTGTAGTAGTAATGTATGAATTCTCTCTCCATTATTGCTAGATATGATCTTATTTTATGAAGATTCTCTATATTTTTTTATAGGAGAGCTCTTGGACTCAAGCTACGGGGGGGAGAATGGAGACAACTCACCTATGATGGAACTTGATTAAGTACAAAATTGGTCAACAAAACATCTAGATGGAGCTTCCACATTGTTGGAACCGCCTTAATGCAGCTTTGGTGGTGTTAATCCCTATTCTATCTTAACCTCCTCCCTAATCATCCTCGAGGCCTATATAAAGAGGCATTTGTTAATCCCTATTCTATCTTAACCTCCTTCCTAATCATCCTCAAGGCCTATATAAAGAGGCCTTCTCTTTTGTAATTTGCAAAAGAGAGCCAAGAGGCCTTCTTCAGCCCTATTGAGCCTTCCCTATTCTCTCTCATGAGCTCATGCAGTTTATTCCCTTACTATAGCTTATACATGCTCTACAGTATAATAAGCCCATGCTATTGGTGTCCATATTGTGTATATTGGTTATGTCTTGAGGGTTCTCCATCTCTTGTGCCCTCCTAAGTTTTATTGATTCATCTATTTTTTGTAGTTCTCTCTCTCTCTCTCTCTCTCTCTCTCTCTCTCTCTCTCAGTTTTCCTCTCTTCTCCCTCACAATCTCCTCTCCCTCTTGCATAGCGTCCTATGTTTTAGGTCAATAGGAAGAGCTTGCATATTTGATTGTTGAGGGTGCCATTGAGACACGGCCTATGGGCTTCATGCGAAGAACAAGACGTGCAGAGGGGAGGGGGGATTTTTGGATTGAACCCTCTTAACAACTACTAGGAGAGAAGAGTTCAAGGACAAAGCAAACGATATCAATAATTCAAATACACAAATTTGTGCAAGGAGAGAGTATAAGATATATACTTGTGAGCTCTTTGTGAGGGATGGAGTGAAGTCGACCTTGGCAGAAATCCAATTCTCTTTCTTCTTCTTCACTCCCCTCCATGACGATGTGTCCAATATGGTCTCTTCTTCTTCTCCTCCCTTGTTTTTAAAAGCTCTTGCACCACCCAAGCTCTTTTACAAAAGCAAACACAAAAAGCACAAACACTAACACCCAAAAGAATGTAAAAATTCATGAACTTGAAAATCCAATACTAGCTCTAGGAAAAACCAAGGAAAAAGTGGGAACCTTGCTTTTGGGCAACTCCTAGATCCCGTCAAGCCCCTTGCTGCATAGTCTGTGTTGATTGCCAAAAACTTAAAGTTTTATATTCTTTAAAGAATTTTCCAAGGTTTGAAACCTTATTCTATTGCTTCTACCTTCCTATAATTCTCATGAAAAATACGATATACACAACTACAACTAAAATACTAACATAAAGAATTCCCCTCCTAAATTGTAGTAGTAATGTATGAATTCTCTCTCAAATCATCCTTAATTGTAGTAGTAATGTATGAATTCTCTCTCCATTATTGCTAGATATGATCTTATTTTATGAAGATTCTCTATATTTTTTTATAGGAGAGCTCTTGGACTCAAGCTACGGGGGGGAGAATGGAGACAACTCACCTATGATGGAACTTGATTAAGTACAAAATTGGTCAACAAAACATCTAGATGGAGCTTCCACATTGTTGGAACCGCCTTAATGCAGCTTTGGTGGTGTTAATCCCTATTCTATCTTAACCTCCTCCCTAATCATCCTCGAGGCCTATATAAAGAGGCATTTGTTAATCCCTATTCTATCTTAACCTCCTTCCTAATCATCCTCAAGGCCTATATAAAGAGGCCTTCTCTTTTGTAATTTGCAAAAGAGAGCCAAGAGGCCTTCTTCAGCCCTATTGAGCCTTCCCTATTCTCTCTCATGAGCTCATGCAGTTTATTCCCTTACTATAGCTTATACATGCTCTACAGTATAATAAGCCCATGCTATTGGTGTCCATATTGTGTATATTGGTTATGTCTTGAGGGTTCTCCATCTCTTGTGCCCTCCTAAGTTTTATTGATTCATCTATTTTTTGTAGTTCTCTCTCTCTCTCTCTCTCTCTCTCTCTCTCTCTCTCTCTCAGTTTTCCTCTCTTCTCCCTCACAATCTCCTCTCCCTCTTGCATAGCGTCCTATGTTTTAGGTCAATAGGAAGAGCTTGCATATTTGATTGTTGAGGGTGCCATTGAGACACGGCCTATGGGCTTCATGCGAAGAACAAGACGTGCAGAGGGGAGGGGGGATTTTTGGATTGAACCCTCTTAACAACTACTAGGAGAGAAGAGTTCAAGGACAAAGCAAACGATATCAATAATTCAAATACACAAATTTGTGCAAGGAGAGAGTATAAGATATATACTTGTGAGCTCTTTGTGAGGGATGGAGTGAAGTCGACCTTGGCAGAAATCCAATTCTCTTTCTTCTTCTTCACTCCCCTCCATGACGATGTGTCCAATATGGTCTCTTCTTCTTCTCCTCCCTTGTTTTTAAAAGCTCTTGCACCACCCAAGCTCTTTTACAAAAGCAAACACAAAAAGCACAAACACTAACACCCAAAAGAATGTAAAAATTCATGAACTTGAAAATCCAATACTAGCTCTAGGAAAAACCAAGGAAAAAGTGGGAACCTTGCTTTTGGGCAACTCCTAGATCCCATCAAGCCCCTTGCTGCATAGTCTGTGTTGATTGCCAAAAACTTAAAGTTTTATATTCTTTAAAGAATTTTCCAAGGTTTGAAACCTTATTCTATTGCTTCTACCTTCCTATAATTCTCATGAAAAATACGATATACACAACTACAACTAAAATACTAACATACATGAACGAATCAATTGCCTCTTGATCCGTTCGTCCTATGCTAATCCATGAGGTGTTTGAGTACGAGCTCCTATTCCATTGCATGGCATAGAGAGTATGTGCCTAGTTGCTTGATTCCAAGTCTCGACAACAACGGAACCAAAAGGTCGTCACTCTCATGAGCTAGATCACCAAGCTTATGAACCACTTATTGTTTCAAGTGTTTCAAGCAATTGCCTCTTGATCCATCCATCCTATGCTAATCCATGCGGTGTTTTGGAGTACGAGCTCCTATTCCATTGCATGGCATAGAGAGTATGTGCCTAGTTGCTTGATTCCAAGTCTCGACAACAACGGAACCAAAAGGTCGTCGGTCTCATGAGCTAGACCACCGAGCTTATGGACCACTTATTGTTTCAAACATTTCAAGCAATGTGGCTATAACTATCTCTCATCTAACCATCACAACTCTCCAAACAAGTATAGCAAACTCACAGATTTACCTTCTCATATTGTAGTCTATCCGTGGAAGGCTCGTTGATGGCTCCGCAATCCTTGCAACGCGTCGCAAGCCAGCTCTACCTTCCTTGCTTCGATTGCCATACAAGCTTTGTTTTACCTGTTAATCAACTAGTTTGGCAGAGAGTAATTGCTACAATTTGCATGGGAGCGAGCTTGTCTTGTACAAAAATAATTCCAAATAGATAATTCTTGCACAGATAAGGTTTTAGAAAAAACTAGAGAATAAAATATGCAAAACAAAGTTAGATTATGTCATAACAAATGTCCTATTATAAAAGGAAGGCCTAAGTTTTGTCCAACACTTCAGTTACTTTAGTAATTTAAGGGAGAACCATAAAATGCACTTGAACCATCACAAAGCCCTTAGAGGTGCTACTATTAATAAAGGTATCAAATGATGGAGTAGTAGTTGTATGAGGTTGAAGATCAACAACAATCATGAGGCATTTAAGAGTTATACAATGTAATAGAAGGGTTTGTGCATAGGCAATACCCTCACTCGACCCATGCACGCCAAAAAATCGATGATGCCTTGGTATTTTCTTCAAGGGTGTCAAAACTGTAAATTTGTATGTACATGCATCCATTCGTGCGTGTATGATTTCCAGCTTTAAAATCCCACTAGCTTGCTAGCACTCATGTGGTTTATAAATATTGCTTGCCTTGATGTGCCTTGCTTTAATGGGCAATTACTTCACCACTGGAATTAGACAAAAGTCATTGATCCTTGCATATATTGCATGTGTGGAGCAAATGCAATGGAGTAGGGGTTTCCCAAAAAATTACCAAACTTTGTCAAGAATTGAAGGGTTATCGGTTTAGCCGGCATTGCCCTACCTAACATCTGGACCCAAAATTTTAACACCGAAATGACCATAATGCCCATTTTGAACATGTGTATTTTCATGTGTGTGTATGTGCGTGCGCGCGCACGTGCACACGCGGATACATCAACGCTCCAAAGCACTTTGATCGCTAATATTCAAGAAATGCAAAATCTACAATTGTACATATGATTTTTGCCATATGCTAGGACAAGGCTTGATTAGGAATAGGACTGCAGATTAATGCAGACAGGAAGAGCGACGTTGAAGGTCAGATGGTATGGAGGGATCCTCCTGCAGTGGTGGAGAACGCCATACAGAAGACTGCAGGATCATCACAGCAAGCGGTAGATCACATCTGACCGAAGCATGTCGGGACTCGGAAGAGCGCCTGGTTGCGGATTTGGGGGTAGAGAGCAACGTCATTCAGAACAGCCCTGCTTCCACAACTGGAGAGCCCGGACATCACAAAGAAATCAGCACACGGAGCTACATGGCACTGCCAAAGAGGATACAAGTGCAAAGGCACAAGCAAGCTGGATGAGGCTGCTGAATCGTACCTCTAGATCATCAGGAGCTCAGACTCTTTAAAAAGTTGAGGCGAAACCAGCACTCTCTCTGTGCAGTGGTAAATTTGAAGCAACAGACAATATAGGAGGACGCTGGCTGAAGGCTCGTGAAAGAGCTGCTTCACCTCCAGCAAGCTTCAAGAACAGACAGATCCCTTGCGAGCCCTTTTTTCCAATAGACCATGAAGCAGAAGAGTAAAATGTGCTCATGGGCATTAGAGCTAGAGCTGCAAGAATTGTATGACATGGATCATGAACAATGTGAGTAACTCGCATACAAGCAGCCAGGATGACAGAGGAGATCTCCAAATGGGTCTACAGCTGACTGAAGGTTTTGCAGCCGTACATGATGTTCACTACCATAGCCACGGTGCAGCAGTGCTCTCCTTTGCCTTCTTCTTGGTTTCTGTAATGACAGTAACTGCAAACAGGCTGATTGCAGGTTGTGAACGTGCATGTTAATGCTCAAACATGCCATCATGGAGTGGTGTTAATGTCTAAGTTGGGAATAATATGCTTTACTTATGTAGGCAAGTGTGGCCTTTGTAGACATGACATGTCACACACACACACACATGCAGAATTACATTCTGGGAGCACATTCCTGATACCTTAACCATAACTGTTTCAGATTCTGTAGGCTCTTCATTGAGGTGAAAAGTTCCTTTGTTTAAAAATCCGGACATGTGTATTATATCGATAAGAGTAAAAGTATTTGCAGCATCCATGGAGGATTTAGCATTTCGAAAGGCACGGGCAACATTCTTGAGGACATGATTGTGCCACTTACAAAACCCCACCATAGCCTTGACTTAACTAAAACAGAACTCCACAAGCATTGAAAAATGCCAGACGTCCCATATCTAGCTTTCTCTTGCTTCAGTCATCTTCCCTGTGTCACCAAGCAGAGCCTGCCTGTCTACATTTGACTGTTAAGAGGTTGACAGTCACAGCACACATCATTATTTATTCTAAAGGGAAATTATACTGTGGCAAGGCACCCTTGAGTGCAGGAGGAAGAGTCTGGTGGCCTGCCATGTTCGTCAACTTTATTGATACATGGACTCTCAACTGGATTGATGTACATACAAGCAAATTAGCAAAACATGTGGTTATTGCACCAAGTGATTGCTCGAGAAATTAATGGGGCGCAAGAGCCATCGGTCAGAGTAACGAAGCCTGCGTCTGAATCTCTTTGATACAGATGGGGGACTGCTAGTTACATTCATGTCCATGGTGATGAGCAGCTGTTGTAGCTGCCGCTTCTTGCTTAACTTTCTCCGGTGGCTGCTGCAGATGCTGGACCTAGGATTTGTTGAAATATCTGAGCCTGGAGGAGAAACACACATGCTGCTGGTGATGGGTGTCTCGTGAGGAGTATCAGGTTGATGGAGGGATGCCATGACACAGGGCATTGCCGATGGATTATCAAGTGATGTGGTAGCTGAAGAAGAGTCATTGTAACCAACAACATAATTAGCCAGTACGGTGAACGAATTATCAAGTGATGTGGTAGCGCCAGAGTCCTCATTGTAACCAATATAATGAGAAGCAGGGGGATATTGATGTTGGGACACGACAGGTGCTGGTGCAGCAGCAGAAATGCTCTCGACATTGGTGTTAAGCCCATTAAGCTTGATCTGCAGTCGATTGAGGACGGTGCGTGAGCGCTTCATGAGTATGGGAGAGAGCTTGTAGGAGGCTCTGCTCACCCTCATCAGAAGTGGACGTGGTACCTGGTCCTCCCGTGTAAGCTGCTTGAGCTTCCGAGACAGGATTCTCTTGAACATCATCCTGGCAGGAAGCACAGGCCCAAACTTGTCCCAGATGAACTTGGCGATGGCCTGCCGGCTGCACCCAGACCGTCTGCATCTACCCTGCTTCATCGCAGCAGCAACCGCAAGGGCAATCATCTGCAAGTATGCAAAATCTATTCACGAACAATGTAGAGAGTTGATCCCCAGATGACTGTCACGTGAATCTTCGGTTAAACAAACTGTGACAATAATTCGGGTGTTTCATTACTTAATTTTCCTACCTGGAAGTAGGTGGGGTGTCTGGTCTTCTTTTTGGTCATCATCGTCTTCTCGTCGGCGCAGTCTAGTACAGTTGCCATCAAGTGCTGTTGATCATCGCGGGCGCCGGCCATTGTCGTGAGAATTATTAGATGTCTCGCTAGCAGGAGGCGGGGAGGAGCCAATTTTATACTTGACAGTGTGGAAAGAAGCAATCGATGCTGCCAAGCTTCCATGGCTCCGCTGGCTTATATACATATACAGTGCGCGTCTTCCTCTAAACTTATTATGAGCTGTAGTTCGAGGAGTATGAGGGAAGCTGGATTTCTGCTTCGTCATTTCCAACAATTGTGAGAGTGTATTGGAGAAGCTTTTTCAGCAGTTGTTCGGTTGGAGTATCGAAGAAGGCTTTCCTCCTAGAATTTCAAAAGTTTCCTCTCGCAAGAGCAAAAAGCTCTTGACGAGTGGAGTAGGGTTGTGTCACCCGTGGTGCAACTGGTGTTATGGTATATCCCCCACCCACACGTGGTCACGCATGCGAGTTGGGGTGAGCCGTGTTAACCTTGAACCCCGCTGATGTTGTTAGAGCCTCCATAAAACGATTAGTGTCTAGATTCTAATGGGGTTATGCTGGTGGTGTAGTCGCTTTTCGTTTTTGCTAGCGACGACAGTTGGATAAGCCAACCACAAACCTTGATATGCCATGCAGCTGATATTTCTTTCTCCTTTCTTGCTTTAGGCCTCTTGGCATGATGATTGTACCAGCAATTCCTTTTTAACCCTATGTTACCCCCTAGTGCAACGAGGCTCAAAGAGAAACATGTTTTTGTGACTCCAAAGCGCTTTTATTTTTTCCCCGCTACGGAGATATTCGTAGTGAGTGCCTAAACATGCCAACTCAAGACTCCCGTGTACCCATATGGCCCTACCTATGTAAATCCAAAGGCACCGTATTTTTGTCAATCCCTCGCACCGATTCACTTGCTCTTTGTTAGCGTTGCATTCTTCATTCCTCCTTGTATATGAATAATAGCGACTCACATTGGGGTAACTCGTGCAATCATTTTCAATATTGAGCTATTTTACACTATTCTCATTGCTCTTGCTTATGTTTCACATTGTCTTATTACTAATTGCACGATCTTTCCATGTCATGAATACATACATGATCTTTCTCCTCGGCTCTCTTCAGCCCATCTCACTTCCAGCCCCCAGCATCATCTGAGCACTAAGTTATTGCTCTTGCCTTGGCGAGGTTGTTGAACTAAGGCGGTAGACATATTTCTCTCCGTCATTCTTCATGCAATTAAACACCTCTCCCTTTTGGTTTACATTTTTCAAGCATCTGCATTATTTGGTACTCTGTTGAGATTTGTCTTTTCCATTTGGATCGAAACCTCACTTATATTGTAATCATTAAGACTGAGTGACTAAGAACATGCTGTTGAGAGTTTGGCCACTGATTGCAGTTCTTTGTGCTAGTATGTGCTTTGTTTTCCATGGCATGAGTGGCATGGGAACACTCGCTCAAGGTGTTTGTGTGTTGGGTGGTTGCCAAGGGGGTGGCTGACATCTCACCTCCACCATTCTATGGCTCGTGAAGTGTTTTTGTCACAGCGTCGTTTGTTGGTGTAGATGGTCATGCTCTCACAAAGGCACTCATTGTTGATACACTCAACTTGTTTCTGTAGATTGATGGGAGTGCATATGCTTTTTCTCTAAAGATTTAGATGAATCTACCTTGAGCATGTGTTCAAACGGGGACTCCTCATCAAAGAGGGACTTTGCCAACATCAATCGGTGGATTCAATTATTCATGCATTCTCTTATGGTGAGAGGCCAATAGAATCTATTTTTACCAATATTGATTCCTCTTAGAATCATGAAGTCATTTTCATAATCAATAGATCAGGGACCATGGAAATTAACGTGTGAGTCTTGTGGATCTCGATGAGAGCCCAATGGTGGGAAATGGAAGGATACTCATGTCAATTAAGGAGCTGAATTGTAATATGGCTCAACTATCTCTCACTTAGTTGGCTTGTATTCTAGCTTCAAATCAACCAAGCCTCTCTCTCTCTCTCTCTCTAAAAGCAAAACATGGATGATTCTTGTAGTAGTGCACTTATCTACTTGTTTGTGCACTCCTCAAGCCATTGATCCAACTCCTTCACATTTATTTTGAGAAGGTTGACTCCTCTTAGAATCATGTAGGCAACTTCATAGTTGATAGATAGAGGATCATGGAAATTAGTGTGAGATCACCTATTTGTATCCAAGCATCGCATGTCAGGATGTTACAATCAACTCCCTCAATGAACTATCCAGAGTGTCTTCCCATGTTGCCCTTATCTTACCCTAAGATAGGCATATGACACTAATTTCTTGTATTCGGATTCAGATTGCTCCTTGAATGAGCAATATACTAGGCTCATTTGGCTTAGCAATGATATTGAGATTTAATGATTTTTCTCCAACAATTAAGGCTTTCTACTTGGGCTCATTATTATCAAGCTTGGCATTTGATTCTTTTGCAGTGGATGACTTCTTATTGATGTGTTGATTGTCCATTAGAGCTTCATCTTGTTTAGAAGGACATAGTTGCACCTAAGGTTTATATCATGCACTTTTGTCTACTTCCATTTGCATATTTGCAAGAGTTCTTCAAGGGGTTTCAAAGTTGTTGTAGGATTGTTTTTCAAGGATCCTCTAAGAAACCTGAGAGCTTTAATTAGCTCTAGCTTATAGATGAGCAATTAGAAACTCGTATTAGGGTATTATTCCATCATTTGCACTACCTGCTGTCATCCATAAGGGTACTTTGGGCAATATTTCTTTTGAGGCTCAATCCATAGTCACAACCTTTATTTCTCAACCATATTCTGTACTCTTCCTTGTCATTTGAGAGCGATAAGTCAATGGTTGCAAGAATATGCATCCAATTGCACTCGTCCTTTGGGCAAGGTATGTACTTTGTGAGGGGTTCAAAATTAGGCACCATGGCAAATCTCATTTGAGCATGGCAAAGATGGCATCTAGGTCAATGTTGAAGTCTTCATGTGTCCATTTCTATGTGGACTAATTTTATTCATTTTCCAAGAAATATTAGTCCATTATCCTAGTCTTTTTCTTTTGTAGGACCATAAGCACAAGAGTTTCTACTTGAGACTTAGAGGTTCACCTAACCATCTCTTACGATTGTCGAGTAGTCATCAGAGTATGAGAAAATCCAAACTCAATCCCTCACTTAGACACTTCAACCAAGCAATGGAGAGGAAGCTCTTGAGACTTCCTCAAGTCTAGGATTGACCACTCAACCCAACCAAGCAAAAACCTAGTCTTTACTATTTGGACTTAGCTCAAGAATGCAAAAATTGCACATTGAATAAAGTCTATGCTAGCCTTGAAGGACTCTCCTTGAGCAAGCCCTCAAGTAGACCTTCCACATAATGACTCCAAGAGTTTGGGTACCACTCAATTATAAAACTAACCCTCAAGTCTATTCACTTGATTTAGAAAAGAAAATTGAGCTCTCGAGTGAAGATCTAATCAAAGGCACCTAGAGACTTTAGTGTAGAATCACAAAGTAGGCATAGACCATGTAGTTAACTAGGAGGTTAGGAAGAGAGCAAGTCAAGGTTAATTAGGATTGTATGTGCACCTCACTTGTTTGCAGAAAGAGAATTTCCATTTGAAAACAAGATCACAAGCTACAAGTAGAAAATAAGTATATGTTTGAAGATCCCTACAATTATGGCAAACTAACATAATGAAACCTTATATATCTATAAAAGAAACCCATCACATGATCAAAATGTGAAAATCAATAAGGATTTTTCTCATAAAAGGAACCCATCACATGATGATCAAAATATGGAAACCAATAAGGATTTTCCTCATAAATTTAAAAAAAAAACCTCACACAAAATCATTAATAACTAACTAAGAAGTGTTGGATAGCTAATAACTAACTAACAAGTGCTGAATTAGGCCATTATGGGCCAGGTTGTGCATGTGCATGTGCAAATCCATCTTAGCTAGGGCCATGACTAGACCAATTGCCATCAAGCCACCATGATATAAGGAAATGAGGCATTTGTAATGGCAAAGAAATGAAAACTAAAGGATATGCCTAAGCGCCTAAGCATTACATTAGGTAATTTCCGAGAAGAATGTCAGTGAACTATTGGACATAGAAGAGCAGTACCACATACTTATATGATGGAGCAAGGCGATGTAGAGAAATTCATTGACTTAATCATATGAAATTCATGGACGAAGAGAGAGAGAGAGAGAGAGAGAGAGAGAGAGAGAGAGAGAGAGAGAGAGAGAGAGAGAGAGAGAGAGAGAGAACAACAAGAAAGCCAAATGATATTAAGAGAATGCTAGCCAATGCAAGGTAGGTTGAATTACTAAGTGAGGTTGACCTATTGAAAAGAAGGATGTTCGATAATTCTAATACCATCTAGGCTGGGACATATGCTTCCAACATGATGCTCATAGGGCTAGAAGTCATGCTTGGATCTAAGTACCAAGCTAACCTTCTGGTACTCACTAATCAAATCAAGAAATGTAGGGCATGGGATGACCCCTACAACTTCATGAATGAGTTTGAAAAACTTTGTGATGCCAATAGCCTCACTTTAGACACCAAGAAGGTGCAAGCCTTTAGGCAACAAGGGGAGAATGTGGATTATAGGCCTAGACATGATCAAGAAATCCCATTTCTAAGAACTCAAGGACCTATTTATTATGTGATTTATAGAAAGGAGGTATGGGGAAGACAACCTTATAGTACGACTCATAAACCTAGTGAAGCAAGAGGCTATGAGCATGATAGACTATGCCACTAAGGTCCAAAGATTGTACATGAAAATCTTAACCATATGACACCCCAATCCTAGGCTAGTTGCTAAAAGATATGTAACAAAACAATTTATGAGTCCTTGGCGAGCAACTCCATAACTTAAATGATGTCCTAGATGAGGCTATGTATGTTGAGAACTTGCATCGTACCCGAAACCATGACAAGAAAGATAAACTATGGAGAGATACTACATCTCCACATGGAGCAACATGAAGCTTCGTGTAACCTAGGACTTGCTTGCCACCTTCAAGAAACGATAGTTTAAGCCAAGCTCATCGAAGCCTTAAATAAGCTAAGGCTATATCACTAGAATGTGCAATGTGTACACTCTACAAGGGATCACTTACTTGCTGTCCAAGTGCTCTAGGCTCCCATGATTGTACGAAAATTGCGGATGGTTTGTGAATAAAGCTATTTATTGTAGAACCCCTAGGGAATTACCTTACCCAAATCAATATTTGATAAATATTATACCAATAGCTAGTTAGGGCATTGTACCACCCCAGGTCCCTGCTATTGGTCTTGCTAGCTCTGGTTGTGAGAAAAATACTTTATGCAAAAATCAATCCTTTGATCATCTCACGACCACCCTCTCCTATCATCACTCACCATCCAAGTTGTCAAGAATCGCATGGTGGTGGGCCTTGCTTGAGCTGCTACGCCAAACACACACCATACACACAAGAGGAAGCTCACTCAAGAACACAAGAAGAAATATGAAGGCCAAAACGTTTTCTTGCTGGTTTCTTCTTCTTTTTCCACAACTATACAATGTTCACAAAGTATAGATAAGATACAACATAAAGAAAAGTAGCCTACTAAGTCAACTAGTGCATAACTGACTATACTAATCGATTGGCGTTATAACTATGCTAGCTGTAGGTAGGTGCAACAAACTAAATATAATAAGTGATAAGTGAGTGGCCATGTGAGAATGATAATGACCACCCACATGTTAAGTGTAGATGTGTGGTAGACAATCCATCATCAATGTCTACACGTGTGTTGAGCTTGCCATCTCAACACTCCCCCTCAAGCTCAATTGTATCTTTGCAACTCCAAGCTTTGAAACTTGTCAAGCTTCTTTGCATCCAATGCCTTTGTGAAAATGTTAGCTATCTGATCCTATGTGCTAACATATACCAAGTCAATCTCTTCTACAAGTACCTTCTTTCTCACAAAGTGGTAGTGCACCTCAATGCGTTTTGTTCTAGCATGGAACACTGGGTTCCTAGCTAGGTGTATAATGCTCATGTTGTCACAGTGAATGAAAATTGGACCATCTCCCTAAAAATCCAAATCATCCAATAACTTTGTAGCCATACCACCTCACATGCTGCCATATCAGCACCCCTATACTCAACCTCTGTAGTAGTCGATAAAGCAACTGTAGGTTTCTTTTTTATGCTCCATGTAACTGTTGTTGCACTACCAAGGGAAAACATAAATCTACTAGTAGATCTTCTGTCTAACATTCTACCATCCCGATCTACACATCTATGTATCCAAACCTCTATATATTCTTACCTACCTCATAAAAAAGTCCATAATGTAAAGTGAACCTCACATATATCAATATACATCTAATTGCATCCAAATGAGGCATTTTAGGCATCTACATAAACTAATCAACAAGGCCAACAACATAGCTCAAGTCTAGCCTTGTGATAGTTATGTAAATTAGATTCCCTACTATCCTTTTGAATATAGTAGGGTCTTTTATCTCATCCCCAACATTAGCACTCAACTTCACATTTTGCTCCAATGGTACTAAAAGAGGCTTACATGTTGTCATACCATACTTGGATAACATATACAAGTCATACTGCCTTTGGGATAGCCATATATCATCATCACATCTAATCACCTCAATACCAAGAAAGTACATCAGCTCACCCAAATCCTTCAACTCAAACTTCTTCTTCAAAAAGTCCTTAACTTAAGAAATCCCACTGTAATTGTCACTTGTAATAATCAAGTCATCCACATAGATGACTATGATGACCCAGCTTGCATCTTCCTTTCTCACATAAAGTGAGGGATTAGTATAAAAAATATATAAGCCAAAGTGATGGAGGACAAAATGTTTTCTTGCTGGTTTCTTATTCTTCTTCAACAGCAATACAATGTACACAAAGTATAGATAAGATACAATATAAAGGAAAGTGGCCTACTAAGTCAACTAGTGCATAACTGACTATACTAATCAACTGGAGCTATAACTATGCTAGCTGCAGGTAGGTGCAACAAAATAAATATAATAAGTGATAAGTGAATGGCCATGTGAGGATCATAATGACCACCCACATGCGAAGTGTAGATGTGCGGCATGGTCCATCATCAATGTCCGCACATGTTGAGCATGCCATTTTAACACAAGTGATATAGTAATAGTCCATTATGTTGAAGAATTGGTAGAGGAGGAAGGGAACATAAACCCTTATGTCACATTTGATAAGGAGGGTAATGCTGTCCTCATGTACTAGTGACCCATCATGGCCATAATGCTAGGGGTAGGAGGGTTATGTAGTCATCATGGACTACCGATCCATCCCCATCTTTATACTAGAGTGAGGTGGAGAAATATATCTAGGACATCCTAAGGGCCCTATTGAATATTGGACATTGAGGTTGCTCAAATGGATGTAAAGATAGGTTTCTTGCACGAGAACTTGCATAACTAGATCTATATGCAATAGTTAGAGGGGTTGATTGGCTAGGGCAAGGAATGAATAGTATGTAACCTTCCCAAAAGTCTTTATAGTTTGAAGTAGGCTCCTAGGAGGTGGTACCATAAGATTGATACATTCATGTGGTCTCAGTGATAAACACAGACTAAGAAAGATTATTTTCTTTACATGAAGAAGGTTTTGGATGGTAATTTATGATTTTGATTCTTTACATGGATGACTTATGTTGGAAAATATATATTCAATATGTATGCCTTGAAGAAAAGTTTGCATGAATCCAAACATGAAAGATTCATATTCTTGGCATGAGAACCACACGGAATAGAGATAAGAAAGTTCTTTATTTGTCTCTAAAAGAGTACATATTGAAAGTATTTGAGTTTTTCAATATGGAAAGGGGAGGCCACAAGCATTCCATTGCTTTTACAAGTGAAACTTAGCTAGAAGGAAAGCCTTAAGTTGATTGAGTAGAGGGTAAAAATGGCAAAGATACTTTATGCATCCATGATTGGTAGCTTGTTGCATAGTATGGTAGCTACATATCTAAACATTTTTAAGATAGTGGGAGTGGTTAGCAAGTTTACAAAAAACCATAGCAAGAAGCATTGGGAGGCAAAGAAGAGTATCATGAGATACTTGAATGGTGTAAGGGATATATACATTGCCTTTTGTTACCAACCTTGCCTTATAATTTAGCAATGTATCTAGTGGTGACATTCTCAACTTCTACACACTTACATGATAATGCATGCTTACATTTAGGTAACCGAATTAACTCCCAATTTGTATTTGTTGAGATAGCAAGCTCATCATGTGCAAATATCAATGATGGAGTGATTGGTTAGATGGGTCTCCACATCTATATTAAGCACATAGATGGTCATTATGGACCTCACATGGCCACTATGATATCCTCTCCCTGCATATGAATGAGGGTTAAGGGGGAAATAAAATTTAGAAAAAAGAATCGAAACTCTATTTTTAAACTATCATCACTATTGGTAATCACTGCATCACTAGCAACTGGTACATTAATGCCATTTTTGGCATCTAGCATCACAAAATCACCTCCTTTCCACCATGTGATCACAAGCAAACAACCTCCACAATCACAAGAAAGAGAGGAGTTGATGAAGAGGGAGGGATCATTTGTGGACATAAATGATGAGAGAGAGGGAGGGAGCATTTGTGGATGGAAATGATGGGGGAGGGCACCCCCTATAATGGCTATATAAACCCTTAATATTCTAGGGTAGGGGATTTCCATTGTCTTTTTAAACAAGCTAAAAATTTGGGGGGGAGAGAGACGGGGGAGAGGGAATAAAGAGAGAGAGAGAGAGAGAGAGAGAGAGAGAGAGAGAGAGAGAGAGAGAGAGAGAGAGAGAGAGAGAGAGAGAGAGAGAGAGAGAGAGAGAGGGAGAAGAGAGAGAGAGAGAGGCAGAGAGAGGGACCGAAAGAAGATAGAGAGGAGAGATAGAGAAAGGTAGAAACTGCGAGGGAAGAAAGAAACTTATTTGACTCTCCAACAACTATTCTGACCTTCCCCAATACAATTGTTCTTTTATGGCCATTCTTGCAAAGCCACACTCTTAGCCATTATCAATCACCTCCCTGAAGCAAGCTCAAGAAAATTGTTGAAGATCTATTAGGTGAAGATCGAGAAGGGGATTCTATACATGAAATTTGACCTTCGAACAAGAGGTAACATGGCACTCAAGAAAAGCACTTCACTCTCAAACCACACGAATGTGACTACAACAACTATTCCACATGTATCGCAAACTATGTAGTTGCCTTTTATAAAGTTTGACTTCCTTTCACCTAAGCAAATTCTTAGAAGGATAAGTGATCTGGTAGTTGAAGATAAGCTACAATTTGGTAAAAGTAAATATTAGACTAGTATAATTAGTACCATGATTTACTTGATGATAAACTTTATACAATTGTACTCTAAGGAAAGATAAATTATGGATTATATCTTCTTTGCGAAGTATTCAAGGACACTATTTGGTTTCTTGAATTGGTCTTTTTAAAGACAAGGTTTATTGAGATGGATTTCCTAGCCGAATATAAATTTTTTTACTCTTATGGAATATTCAAAGTGATTGTTTGGTTGATATTATGGAAAAGGAATGTTTTTATAGTAGTTGACAATAATAGACTACATGTCTTGGTTGTGTATTTGTAAAAGGTTAAAATAAAGGATTGCACCACTAGACCTCCCTTAAGGCTACTTGTGAAACCCTACACCAAGGGGGCTAATTTTATCCCTTTGGAGAGCTCGAACTGGTCCCGATGGCAAGTGGTTGCTCTTTAAGAGGATGTTAGGTAAGTGATGGTAAGGGTGCTAGACGAGTTATGGATAATAAATTCCTTATGCACTTTAGGAACTATCTAACCCCTATGTGATCCAGGATGGTATTCCTAGAAAGCCTTGATATTAGTTTTTTTATTTCTGTGTATGGGTGGAAGGAAAATTTGTAATGCTTTTGTATGGATGGGAGAAAGAACTATCATGAGAAAATGAATAAAGAAATGGTTTGGAACTGCTTGACAAAGGACTATTTTATCCTATTTGAGTATTGTGATGTAAATTACATGAAAGAACTAAGTGAGCTAAAAGTTTAGTTAAGGAAGCTGCCTTTATGTATTGAAACATAGGCATGGTAGGTAATTAAACAACTAAAGCTTATCCAAAGAGGGAAGGGGGAAGGTGAGATCTCCAATGGGCCCCTCCTAAAGCAATGCGGTCTTGGTTAGTAAAGAGTTTTTCTCCAAGGTTCTAGAACTAGAAAAAGATTGAATGCTTAACTACCTAATGTGCCGTCTTAGATTGTGACCAATACCATTTTAGGGGACAAAAATCAAGACTTTACCCTATGAGTAAAGGGGTCAACGTGTATCGCTCCCACTTATTTCTCAATCACTATGAACCAAGTGCAGCATTGATCTACTTTAGTTTAGGCTAATGAAGACCAATGCTAAAGAATTAATAGGTAACCTTAGCCTACTCTAGAAACCTAGATTCAAGACAAAATCCTTATGGGTTATTGGCCAAAACCTTCCATTCCAAAGTGGACTCAAGAAAACCTAAGTGACAAATCCTGTGCTATTTCAAAAAGTATCAAGTAGTGTTACTTAGGATTGCATATGTATATATACACATACATACATATTGGGTAGCCAATTGAGTCAATAAATGACACAAAAAAACCAATCTAGCAAGATAACCTGCAAGCCAAGAAGTATCTCTATCTTGGAGAGTCCCTATGAGAAACTCGAGCCATATAAAATCTGAGTAGTTAAGGAATGACATGAGCTTTACGTGTAGCTAGATCAAGAATGGGTGAGCTTATTGGGAGTATGTACAAAAATCCACATAGTAGCACTTGGAAGTACACGTAAACCTAGAGGAAATAACCAAGGAATTAGAAGAAAATTCAACTAGTGGTTTTGCTCACACAAGCATGTCTTGGAGGTTTCTTTGCTACATTGATAGTAACTATGTATTTAATAAAGGATTTAATCATTGGCAAAATCTTGCCACTTGGTCATCAACATCCATGATAGGGGCATATTTCTTAAGTGTGACAAAGTAAGAGTATTATGATTTAAGGTAAAGGTTTTGCTACTTTGAGTTGAAAAATTTGTTCATCTTGATACACTTGTATGTAATTGTGGGAGCTTTCGCTCAACCGCCAAGACCCACGGACTGCTTATTGTTTCTGTCAAGATTTTGGGAGAGAAGGAAGGAGTCTCACTTGTAGCTTTCTTGCTTGCACAAATGGGGGAATACACACAAAGGTGGAGGCTGAAAGCAGTTTTCCTCTTCTTAGTTGTGTAAGCCAAAAGAACTCTCATACAAGGAAATAGAAGAACCCTATATATGGGTCTCAAACCAAACTCAAATAACTAAGGTGGCATACTAACTGAACCACAAACTAGAGTAGATAAGGATAGCTGTCATCTAGCTATTATTCATGGACGGTGTACCAACCGCATCTGCAACTAACAAGTCAGTGACATAAATGCACAACGGTCACCCTGGCATATCACGAGTGGAGCTCGATATCTCAACACTCCCCCTCGAGCTCAATCCCAATTCTTGCACACCAAGCAGGTCTCTGAACTTGCGCAGCTTCTCTACGCCCAATGCCTTGGTAAATATGTCAGCTACCTGATCCTCTGTGCTGACATAAACTAGATCAATAAGACCTAGTAAAACCCTCTCCCACACATAGTGATAATGCACCTCAATGTGCTTTGTTCTAGCATGATAGACTGGGTTATTTGCCAAGTGTATACTACTCATGTTGTCACAATAAATGACAACTGGCCCATCTGTATGCTGATGCATATCATAAAGTAGCTTATGCAACCAAGCTACCTCACATGCAGCCATTGCTGCACCCCTGTACTCAGCCTCTGTGCTCGACAAGGCAACTGTAGGCTGTTTCTTGCTGCTCCAAGTGACTGCAGCACTCCGAAAAGAGAACACATATCGACTGGTAGATCGTCTATCAAAAATACTACCAGCCCAATCAGCATCAGTGTATCCATGCAACTGTATCTGAACCCCAGTCTCATAAAATAGTCCATACTGCAATGTGGACTTCACATACCTGAGTATGCATCTAGCCGCATCTAAATGCGGTTTCCTTGGAGCTTGCATAAACTGACTTACCAATCCAACAACATAGCTCAAATTTGGCCTGGTAATAGTCATATAAATCAAACTTCCTACTATGTGCCTATACATAGTAGGGTTTACAGTTTTCAGACTGCATGTATGTACCCTGGCAGTGAGGTTACATAAGCTTAAGCTGAAGCAAACACATAGCTTATGTATTGACAGTTATATCTACAGTTGAGACCACTTGTTTGAGGGTTGTTTTGGGGTGTCAATGGGCTGAAATACCCTGGTTTTTTTTTTTTGCAATTTAGTGCAGAAAATTGTCATAAACTGTTACGGACTGAACTTAGTCACTCATACTTATTGGACTGCAGGGAGTCAGACACTTGATAGACAGTCTATTGCATCATGGCTAATGCACATGGGACTGACAATATTACTCAGATAGTTGGAGAGAAGTTGGATAATAAGAACTTTACATTATGGAAATTCAGAATGAAAAACGTTCTGGTTGGCAGAGGTTATTGGGATTTATGTACAGGAGATGAAGTTGCTCCTGAGTTGCCTGCACACAATCCAACAAATGAACAGAAAAGAGCCTATAGGCTATGGAATGAAAGAGCATGCAAGGTGCTCCATTGGTTTTCCTTATGTATATCTGATGCTATGGTAATTCAAATCACTGGATGTGAGACTCCGAAGGATGCTTGGGACATACTGATGAAAAATTATGGAACCATGACACATGCAAGAAAGATCCAGTTGAAACAGCAGTTCAACAACATGTCTAGGAATGGCAAGAGCATCCAGACGTATACCACGGAGATTAAGACCATAGCTAATCAACTTGCTACTATTGTCTCAAGTGTATCAGAAGATGATATGATTGCTGTTGCTTTGAATGGCTTAGGCAAAGAGTACAAAGCTTTTGACACTTCCATTTCTGTCAGGGAAGAGCCTCCTAGCTGGGAAGAGCTAGTTGCTTTGTTGCTGCATGAGGAAGTCAAACTTGGTTTGAATACAGGTTCTAGTGCATCTCAGAGTAGAGACACTGTGTTGTACTCTAGCCAGCGTGGCAGAGGATCTAGAGGTCGTGGTTCATTTCGAGGTCATGGTGACACTCGTAATACTTATGGACAGCAGCAGCAGCAGAGTAATTGACATGGTGCAAATACACAAGGCCAGCATGGATCTGGTGGGTTTAGAGGCAGGGGGAGATCACCCCGAGGTAGAGGTGGTTGTTCTGGTTCATGGCAGTCGTCTGATCAGTCCAACAAGGACAAGGACTGTCATTATTGTGGTAAGTATGGGCACATAGCGAAGGAATGTTACAAAAAGCAGAATGACATGAAGACTAAAGGGAAACAACATGGGCATTATGCATCCTCTAGTGGTGGTCAAGATGATCAGGTTGATAGACTCTTTTCCATGCAGCATGTGTCCAAGACTGTGTCAAGGCAGAATAGAGATGACAGATGGTACATTGACTCTAGAGCGTCAAACCACATGACCCCGCATGGAGAGTGGTTTGATGAGATGGTTGCAGGTACACATGGTCATGTATGTACTGGGGATGATACCCAACATGACATAAAGCATAAAGGGATTGTTCCATTGATGATGCCTGATGGCAAGAAGAAAGGCCTGCATGATGTCTTACATGTACCGACCATAACAAAGAATTTGTTGTCTGTGGGTCAAATGGCAGAATAGAATCTGCAAGTGAGGTTTAACAAGGATGGATGTTTCATTGAGGAGTATGGAAATGGCTGCAAGCTAATTGCCAAGGGAAGAAGGGATGGTAGGATGTTTACTTTAGAAGCGACCATTCCTTAACTTAAAGCAGCTATGTTTGCTCATGATGAGAGTGCCATCAGAGATGTAGAGATCTGGCACAAGAGAATCGGACATGTCAATGTACAAAAGCTGAAATCTATGCAGCAGAAAGAAGTAGTACTTGGATTACCTAAATTCAAGTATAATGATTTTGGTCATGTATGCCCTGCATGTCAGTTTGGGAAGCAGGCACGGTTTCCTTTCATGAGACATGTAAAAAACAGCACTAGGCCTTTACAGTTGGTACACTCTGATGTCTGGGGTCCTTCACATAATGCTTCCTTTGGCGGTGCACGATATTATGTCTCATTTATTGATGATTTCAGCAGGTACACTTGGCTTTATATCTTGAAACATAAGGATGATGTGTTTGATGCATTCAAAGGCTTCAAGAAACATGCTGAAAATGAATTGGGCTGTTACATATCATGTTTGAGATCAAATGGAGGAGGTGAATATGTCTCAAACTACTTTGACAGGTATCTTGCTAAACATGGGATCAGAAGACAGCTCACATGCAGTTATACACCGCAGCAAAACGGTGTTGCAGAGAGGAAAAACAGGGCTTTGATGGAGTCAGCTAGAGCTATGCTGAATGAAAAATGTCTGCCAAATGGTTATTGGGCTGAAGCAGTGGTGACTGCTGTATATGTGCTAAATCTAACCCCTACAGCAGGGATTCATGATGTCACTCCGTATGAACGGCTGTATGGTCATAAACCTGATATTTCACACTTGAAGGTATTTGGCAGCATTGCATATGTGCATATACCGGATGAGAAGAGGAAGAAATTGGATCCTAAGGCAGTGAAAAGTGTGTTTATTGGATATGCACAGGAACGGAAAGCTTATAAGTGTTATGTACCTTCTACGCATGAGACACTCATAAGCAGAGATGTGGTATTTGATGAGTTAGCATCTTGGTATGGGAATCCTGTTGCAGTGCCTACTGATGGCTCACCCAGTATGAGTCATGCTGAAAATACTCCTGCAGAGAGTACTTCCATGACTGGTCAGACAGGTGATGTATCATCTACAGTGAGTCCTTGGACAGGACGATTACGGAGTCGCACTACTACATCCACTGACACGGATATGTTAGTGAGGGGGAGAACAGATAAGGGAAAAGAAAAGGTTTTTGAAGATGTAACAGGTCCACTCACTGCAGGTTATGATTCATCTAGCAGTGACAGCTTAGATAGTGAATTGGGGATTCCGTCTGTTATGACGCCAAGTGCTAGACAGAGTCGTTATGTGCCGCCTCATGAGAGGCAAGCTCACAGTGAGCCACAGCTCAGGAGATCAGAGAGGGTCAGATGACTTGTTGACAGGTATACTTACACTGGATATTCAGCCCGTCATTATGCTTATATGACGAAAGTAATAGGTTTTAGAGAACCAAGTAAGTTTGATGAGGCAGTTTCAGATGAGAATTGGCGTGCTGCTATGGATGAGGAATATTCAGCCTTGGCTGAAAATGGTACATGGGATTTGGTACAGTTGCCTGAGGGCAAAACACCTATTGGATGCAAGTGGGTGTATAAGGTAAAATGTAAATCAGATGGATCATTGGAAAGATATAAGGCCAGGCTGGTTGCAAAAGGGTATGCACAGCAGTATGGTCTTGATTATGAGGAAACTTTCAGTCATGTAGCAAAGATGGCTATAGTTAGAACTGTGATTGCTTTGGCAGCAGCTACAGGCTGGAAACTATGGCAGATGGATGTAAAGAATGCATTTCTCAATGGAGAATTACAGGAAGAGGTTTACATGGAACAGCCTGAAGGCTATGTACATCCAGAATTTCCAGCACATGTATGTCGGTTGAAAAAGGCATTATATGGGCTGAAATAGGCACCCAGAGCATGGAATGCTCACATCAGCAGTTATTTACAGCACCATGGTTTCCGATTGGGAGATGCTGATCATAGTCTATTTGCGAAGAAGACAGATAGTGGCTATGTCTTTCTAGTTGTCTATGTTGATGACTTAATCATTACAAGAGATGATGAAAATGGGATTGCAGAAATAAAGACATGTTTACAGGCTAAGTTTAAGGTCAAGGATCTTGGAGAGCTTAAATATTTTTTGGGGATTGAGGTTGTCTCTACACCTCGAGGCATATGGCTGCTACAGAAGCAGTATGCTCATGACATGTTACATAAATATGGTATGGCTGATTGCAAGCCTATGGATATGCCTTTGGTGTAGAATGTCAAGCTGCAGATTGATGTTGGGACAGAGATTGAGAATGTTACTATGTACAGACAGATGGTAGGTAGCTTGATCTATCTCACGATCACTAGACCTAACTTGAGTTATGCTGTGGGGCTGATTAGTCAGTTCATACAGAAGCCTCGCAAACCACACTTGGATGCAGTTAGAAGAATTCTGAGATATGTAAAGAGTACCACAGATCATGGGCTGTTTTATGCATATGGAAAAACCCTTGACTTGATGGGGTACACTGATGCTGACTGGGCTGGTTGCACATATGACAGGAGGTCAACCAGTGGCTATGCATTTGGATAGGGTAGTAGCATGATCAGTTGGCAGAGTAAGAAACAGTCTATAGTTGCATTGTCTAGTACGGAAGCAGAGTATCGTGGTGCGGCCTTAGCGGCCTGTGAAGCTAGTGTTATGTTAGCAAGCAATCCTGCTTATCATGCAAGATCAAAACACATTGAGGTTCACTACCATTTCATCAGGGAAATGGTTTTAGCAGATCAGATTGACTTGGAGCATGTGAAGACTGAAGACCAGGTAGCAGACATCTTTACCAAATCACTTGGTAAAGATAAGTTCATTCACTTTAGACAGCTACTTGGAGTGATGCAGATGATTTGAGTTTTGTTTTTGAGCTTGAGGGGGAGTGTTAGAAATCAAGCTCACCGTCAGTGTGTCTTCATCTATGACCGACATCTATGACAGCTAGTGTGTATAGCTGTCTACATGTGACTACATTAAATAAGTCGGGTTAGTAGTCAGTCAGTGACCTGACTAGAGTTAGTCAGTCTAGTCTACATTTACACTAGGTCACTTTATCTTGTAGTGTGTGTGCTTTTCAGTTTAGTGTGTGGAAATGAAGGAATGAGCTTGAGAGCCTGAAGGCTCATGGATATGGAGTCTTTCCCTTTCTCTCTCTCTACTCTTTGAACAAATCCATCATATTTCAGCCTATCCACAGGATACCTAGCTCTGGTAGACCTGCGCAAAGTAGGTTCACTCCCAGGTGCTCTCAAAACATCCCTGGTCTTCCTTACTCCAGGTGTAACAATAGAAGGAATACCCAACTCATCCATCAATGCTCTGTTCTGAGCCACTGGATTCACCATCCACATAAGAGTGACATGCATTCACATCAAACATGGGCTGATCTACCTTCTCTTTTCCTTTTCGTGATACCTGCATACCATTATCTGCATTGCTTTGAGAAGATTCTCCTGATCTCAATCTGCCTGTCCATGGTGAAGAATGTGAACCACTACTAGAGGATGCTCCAGGTCCACTAATATCTTGTGATTGCTGCTGTGGATTCTATGCAGCATTACCATTTTGTGCATCTACATTATCAATCACATTTACTGGTTTATACCAGCTACTCATCTCATCAAAAATAACATCTCTACTCACTGTAAACTTACGAGTAGAAGGGTTATAACATCTATACCCTTTTTGCTGCAGAGAATAACCAATAAAGATGCACTTCTCAGCTTTTGGATCCAACTTGGATCTCAACTCATCTAGCACATGAACATAGGCAATGCAACCAAAAATTTTCAAATGAGAAATATCTGGTTTCCTACCAGTATACCTCTCCTCTGGAGTCATGCCATGTATTGCTGCAGTGGGAGTCCTGTTCATTATGTAGACTGCTGTAGCAACTGCTTCAGCCCAGTAAAAATCTGGCAAGTCTTTTTCATTGAGCATGGCACGAGATACCTCTCCAATATGCCTGTTTTTCCTTTCTGCAATTCCATTTTGTTATGGGGTATGACTGCATGAATATTGCTGCTTTATGCCATGCTCCTGCAGGAACCTTGCAAACTCATTTGAGAGGTACTCTCCCCCTCCATCTGACCTTAGGCATTTTATTTGCAGGCCTGTTTCTTTTTCAACCATAGATTTAAGAGATTTGAAATGCCCAAAAACTTCACTTTTCTTTTTCATAAAATACACCCAAACTTTTCTGCTATAGTCATCAATAAAAGTGACAAAATAATGACAGCCTCAAAGAGATGCAGCTTTAGTAGTCCACACATCAGAGTGGATTAATTCCAATGGCTTCTTACTCTCTTGAACATGTCTAGGAAATGGTTTCCTTGCCTGTTTTCCAAACTGACAGGCTTCACATACCTTATGCATTTCTGCAACCTTTGGATTCTAGTCCCAGCGCCTTTTCCACTAAGGCGGGGGTTAAGCGAACCAATACTACTTGCTTGGCATTTTGTCCCCTTCCCATTGTGACGGTGCCGCATTCTTTGTCAGGGTCGTAAGACCTGAGAAATTCCACGCACCTTGTGTGGTTGGGTTCTTGTGCGGTTCTTGTGCGAATCTTTCCAGGTACCTGGTGAAGTTGCAATTTTCAACGACTCTCTTGGCCACCTCTTCCTTGGCCACCAATCCTTCTATGTTGTAAATAGTTCGGAATTTTAGTTGGTTGTACACGCGGCTCTCCAGGGTGATGCTGTACTGCGCTCTCTCCACCTCCGTGAATGGAAGCCGATGGGCATGGTCTTGTTGCGACATTTTTTGTTCCTGTCATGAACCCCAGTTTCCAGTAGTTCTTCCAAATCGACAATACAAAAACATCCTAGACTGAAAAGGAAAGATTTACATGTTTATTGAATGGAAGCCTTAAAATCCTATTCAATGTGAAGCCCCCCTTTTCAGTTTTAACTTTTTGCCTTCTATATTAAAGTTCTCTTGTCATTTTTCTACTTTGCTTGTTGCCTA
This sequence comes from Lygodium microphyllum, assembly GCF_053477565.2. NCBI lineage: Eukaryota > Viridiplantae > Streptophyta > Polypodiopsida > Schizaeales > Lygodiaceae > Lygodium > Lygodium microphyllum. The sequence goes on from NW_028229517.1 coordinate 3,321,848, forward strand.
TGTGCTTAGCGTTTTGCTTGACTTCCGCGAATTTTAATTGATCTCTTGATGCTCCTTACTCCCCTTTCCCTCCCAGCTTGAGAAGAATCCTTACTAGGATTGACGGTGTGGGGGGTTGAGGACTTTGGAATGGGTCTTAGGAGTCATCAGTGTAGGAACCAAGTGTAAAAGTCGGGGTTGTACTCTAACTGAGCTGTGCGATCGAGATCAGCCGTGCGAGTGCCCACGTGCATTATGTAAGTGAGAACATCTGTTAGGAAGTCACCGGAGGCATTGCAGCTAGCAATGTGTAGTTCCTCCTCAGTCAGTAGGCAATCGAGGTAAGGATGTCCCTTGATGTGCTCCTCCAAGGGGCGATTGCGAAGAGTGGTCAACACTCTGTACGAGGTTGGCGCGATATAAGTGGGGTCGTACTCCGCTGTTTTGATTGCGCGGCACTGCTCCACGTTGGTCATAACTCGGCAGCCCTCTACTTCCCATTGCAACCTAAGAGTGTACCAATAAATGGAGATTCCGTCCTAGCAAGTTGGGATAATTCTGCGATTTCTTGGTCGGTGATGATGATCGAAGTAGTTCGCTGATCGTATGATGTTATGAGACGTTGTTTGAGTGCTTGCTCTTTGGAGACCTCACTGTCGAGTAATACAGTCGCGGAGTTTGCTGCCTTTGCAAAGGCAAGTTCAAACCTCTCCCAAGAACAAGGCATCGTGTGAATTTCCATTGCGAAAGGTTCGGGCAACAAGCCTAAGTCCAAGCAGTCATAGCTTACAGCCAGGTCTCTAAAGGTGGCATTGAGCCATCTAATGCAATCAACCACGTCATCCCCTGTATCTATGGCTAGATCTGAGGCCAGTGTCAAAAATGACTTTCGCTCGTAGGAGGGCTTAAGACCTGCCCGGTGATTGGGGTTTGATGGCCCAAGAGCCTTTGACAGCGGATAGTTGTGGTTGCGGGTGTGCCAGAGATTGCGGTTGGGTGTCTTGGCTTAGGGCTAGTGGAGTGGCAGCTACTTCGGATGGATTGCTGCCTTCAGCATGGAACATTGTCGTCGGATGGACTCTAGTGCGTGATGGGTTATGCGATGGTGTCTGTCGTTTGGGACGGTAGGCTTGTTCGAGTCTCTCGGGCATATGTGTAGATGGGCTTGCTGGACGTGGTCCTAGGGAGCATTGCGGCTCGTTGTGTTGAGGTTTGATGGGGCTGGGGGTGATCAAGCTCGGGGGTAGCATACAAATGGCAGTCTTGGCCAGGTGGGTTTTAGGGATATACAAACGGTTGTTTTCCTCATAGTAGCCTTGCGCGAGAGTAAGAGATCTTTGGGGACCCACCTGCGCCAAATCATGCCCTGATTTCTATAACTACGCCTTGGTGTCCTAGTTTTAGCACCATGGGTCTTATGCGATCGTGCGTGGTGACTCCTAGGCAGCAGTTGTGATTGCTTAGGTCTCCATTGGAAACTATGCTGTTGAGCTTTAGCTTTTTTCGCCATGAGTAGTGGTTCTTGAGTAGTGGTGGGGGCCGGTCACTACCCCTCTCCTTAGATTCGGATGCAAATAGTTTTACCGGTGGGGTCGTGTGGACTGTTCCATCGCGCCACCCTTGTTGAAAGGTGCATCAATACGGATGTTGCCTATGGTGAGGTGAAGGCATTGCAACTCATAATCGACGTGGCAACGAGTTTTCTTCTTGAAGGTTTGCCCTAGCAACGTCTCCGTGCCTGCATCCTTGGTGCTTGGCAGCACATAGAAGATCATTGGTACAGTTTCGGTCTCGATAGAGACGGCGGCCCTGCACTTACCGAGGAGTGCATAGGAGCGGTTTCCATATGGGTTCAACCTGGCGTTAGTGGGTTGTAGTGGTGGTTTGCCAAGTTGGGTCAAATGATCGTGAGTTAGGACATTGAAGTTCGCTCCCTCATCAATTAAGGCATTGAGGATGCATGTCCGCTTGGTAGTGACCGTGATGTACAGGTACGCAGGTTCTATGACTTCCTCCTCTGCGTCATCGATTTCGGTGATGGTGGCTACACGGACGTTGACTGGTGGTTCCAGCATTGGTGGTTCATGCAAAGGATGTGCGGGGGATAGTACTTCTTGACACGGCTACAATTGAAGAAGCCAATTCCATCTCACCGGCTAGAGTTTCGAGCTCGACGTTGCCTGTTCGGCTGATTGCACAGACCCTAAAAGGTCCAAGACCCCGAAACTTCATTTTTTGCTTGTGCCCCTTGACTGAGTATAGAAGCACTAGGTCGCCTTGTTCGAAGTCGTGTTGCTTGACATGTTTGTCAAACCAGATCTTGCGTCGTGCCTTCTCGCATCATATTAGTGCGTGAGTGGCTAGAAGGTGGGTCTCTGAGAGGCGTTCGAGTTCTACTAGTCGTTGCATCCATGCTTCCTTTCCTTCCCATCACTCCTGAAGTGCAATTCATAGGCTAAGCACGAAGAATTCTATGGGCAGAATTGCTTCGGTTCCATAGGTGAGCCTAAAGGGGGTCTGTCCGACGACTGTTTTGTAAGCTGTGTGGTAAGCCCACAAAGCCACCATTAGCTTGCTATCCCAGTCACTGTGTGAGGCTGAGACTACCTTCGTTAGGATGTTGATAAAAATCTTATTTGTGGGTTCTGCCTGGTCGTTTTCTTGAGGGTAGTATGGGGAGGATTTCTAATGGATAATCAGGAAGGTGGATAGGAGATAAGTTATCACTTCATTGATGAAGTGTGTCCCCTGGTCACTGATTAGTTCGATGGGGCATCCAAATCATGAGATCACCTACTCCCATAAGAACTTAGCAGTCATTCGAGCATCGTTCTTTCGGGTTGCTCTCACTTCTGCCCACTTTGTTAGGTAGTCTATGGCCACAATGATGTATTTGGCCTGAGAATACTGTGCACCAGGACTGATGGGTCCTATGAAGTCGATTCCCCATTTTTCGAAGGGTTGTCGTGCAATGACTCGGGTCAACTCCATCTGATCCTTGTGAATCGGGACCTTTGCCGCTGACATTCGTCACAATTCTTAACAAATCGCACGGCATCATGGAACAGCGTCGGCCACCATAGTTGAGATTGCAGCACCTTGCGGGCTGTTGTGTCTCCGCAAAAAGTGTCCTCCCGCAATCCCACTGTGTGCCTTTGAGAGGACGTTGTGCATCTCATGCTCACACACGCATCTACGCATCAATCCATCTTGCCCTAATAAGCGATACAGCTGGCCTGCTATCAGCTGTTAAAAAGTGAATGAAGAAACTCATTTGGAACAATGTAGGAGAAGGCAACTGCAGAGGACCAAAAGATGGATCCGTCTAAAACTATCTTCAATTTCAAAAGATGGATCTGTCTAAAACCATCTTCAATTTAAAAAATGGATCTGCCGATCAGCCTCTCTCCATGCAGGGATCCATCCAACACGATATTTAATTTCAAAGGACAAATCCCCTCAACAACAGCATTAAAGAAGGACCCACCCCAACTTCATCTCCAATTTCAAGGACCGGTCCACCCTCCCAAGGGCTTGTATACTAACTCAAAAAAAGCCACCCGCTTACACCTATCCCTCCTACCAACCACTCCACATCAGTGCCATGGGAGTGGCACTAAACTAGGAGGGGGATAATGTTAACCCCAGCTCGAGACGGAAGAAGCAAGTTGGAGAACAAGCAAAGGTGCAAGGACAGCCTCTAAAATTAAGCTAAAAGAAAAGGTGCATTTTTAAGTGAAAGGCACCTCAAAATTTTTGTAAAAGAGTAAAGGCTTGCTCTTGTGTAAATTATAAAAAAGAGTAGATGGGCATAGGCTAAAGAAATAGGCCAAGTAGAAGGGAATGGAAAAGAGGGCCATGCCACAATGGCTGGTCATGTAAAAAGGGGATGACCGTCCATGGGATTTTAGGGAATGTATATAAAGTTCAAAAAGTGAATGAAAGCTCATTCTTTGCTGTGTGGCAACAAGAAACGCTTCTATTCTCTTCTTCTCTCCTCTTTTTTTCTTGTGTGTGTTTGAGAGAGGGAGTGTGAGAGTTTGAGGGAGTGAGTGTGTGAGGATGAGGGATCGAGGAGGTGAAGCTCTCCACCATCTCCTCTCTTCTTCTTCTCTTCTCTTCTCTTCTCTTGTCTCGCGCCATGCAGCTATGGAGGATGGAGCTTGGATGTGGAGGCTTGAAGATGCTTGAGCTAGCATCAAGAATCATGGAGCTACCAATGTGCTTGGGGGAGGAGGCAACTCATTCAGGCATCGAGGTAAGCTCACTACACTCGTAGAGAGGGATAGCTCATTGGCTATGTGAGAGGTAGCCATTAGTGCTCGCTTGAAATGCTTAAACAATAGGCGGTCCATGGGTCTTGGGAGTTGAGTGTGAGCTCTCGTCTCTACAAAGTATGCATGGGAGATCTTGAAGGCATTTGGCATGACTGAGGGCAAGGAGATAGCTACACCTATGGAGGTGAATGCAAAGTTATCTGTTGAGGATACATGAGCACTAGTAGACATTGGGAGGTACAGGAGGTTGGTCGGCAGTTTGTGATCTACTTGTGTAATACTAGACCACATATATCAATTTTTTTGTTGGTGTTTTGAGCAGGTTCTCAAACAAACCTCATGAGGGTCATTGGAAAGGTGGGATGCGGGTGTTTAAATACTTGAAGGAAACTCTTAACTATGGTATCATATATAGTTTTGGAACTTCTCTTGTGGAGAACTGTGACTCAGATTGGGCAGGAGATAATGATTCCAGGAAGTTAATTTTTGGTTATTATTTTTCTTTGGGTTCAAGAAATTTCTATTGGATTAGTAAGAAGCAACCAACAGTGGCATTGTCTTCTACCGAAGCAGAGTACAAGGAAGCGTATTTTGGTGTATGTGAAGCAGTATGGTTGAGAAGGATCCTATGGCATATGGGAGTGCAGGATGAAGGACCGACTGTGCTGAGATGTGACAATCAGAGTTGCATTACCATTGCCCCCCTTCACAAATATCTATCATATATCTTTAACCCAGTCAGATTTGTTCCATCTAGCCTTAAGATCTTCACCTATCTTCTGTCTAGATTGCCATATAAGCTTCATAGTGGAAGCATATGGGTGAATAGAGCCATCTTTGTATCAGTTGTTTGGAGCTAAATAATTTTTTATTTTTCCTCTTATCTATTGTGTACTCTCTATCTCTTTCTCAGATTCTATTCGTTGCGCCCTGTAATTTTTACAAGCGGCAATTGGATGCTATTGATAAAGTGACAAGCTAGGTGAAAGAGGCTTAAGTGCACCTCTAGGGCATTGAGCCCATCTTGAACGAAGGGCACACAACATGTCGACAATGAGTCCACTCACTTCTCCTACCTATATAGGAGTAGAGGAAAACCGCAACCCCGATGCAACTCCTCCCATGCAAGGATCAAGGTTTAATGTAAATCGTAGAAGGACCACTAAAAGCAAGACATCAACAAATGTGCACATGAGAGATTAGATGCTAGCTTATTTGACATCAACAAACCACATATTCAAGAATTTGGAAACTTTCATAAATTTTGGGAATTCCTAATGTGATTATATTTGGACATATGGTCAAATATTATCCCTAGATACTACATAAGCAATCTCTCCAAGTCCCACTCTCAAATATGTGTTTAGGATGTAGCCACTTGGCCAAATCTTTATTCCTTATTTGAAAGTAGAACTTTCAAGTTTCCCAAATTGTCTAATATGGTATTAACACCAGTGTCCCTATAGTCAGGACGACTGATAATGAAGTAAAGCCCTTCACTTTGGAATGCATTAGAAAACTGGATCGATTGAACAAAGGAGTCAAAAACATCACTCACCCAAGGTAACATTGTTGGCATACACACACCTAATCTAACTCTAAATTCCACAATAGGAAACCTACAAGTAAATGCCTTCTAGGCAGAAATAGAGATGCAGATAGTACTTCCTATTATCACATGGGAGAATCTGCTAGAAAGGGAATTGTAGATGCATGAGTGGGAGTTGGCATCCTTAGCCATGCAGTACTGCAAGCTTGGGCACCCCACCTGTAATAACCACACGATTTGACATTACATACACCAATAGAATAAAGGTCAGGCCATTTGATATGTTGAAGGACTGGTCTATAAAAACTGCAGATGTCATATTTTTAGTAAAATTTATTGTTATGAAGGGAGTCCACCATGACATTCTATTGGGTTGGCCATGGATGAGAAGTGCTCGAGTGATTAAGGATTAGGAAAACAAGCTTATATTATTTGAAAATTGCACAAAAACTGTTAGGATTGAGATTTGGACACTTGGAAGACCTCATCTATTGACCTTAATGCCATCTTTGCCGCCTTGCTGAAGGGTGATACCAAATCCACACCAATGCTTAAGAAATACATCCCTTGTCCTGACAATGAGAGCATTGGATACATATCCTTGCAACAATTGATTTTGCCTTCTTGGATGATGAGGATGATTATAAGGAAATAGTTGATACAACTAGTAGTGTGGAGAAACAAGGAGAAATGAAGAATGACTTAGACCAAACACTACCTTAAGTTCTGATTTGCATTATGGCACCATATGCTAAGGTAGCCTCTGGCATGTCATCCTACAATGTGCCTACAAGGAAGTTGGTCTTGATGAAGATCCTAGACTTATTAAAGAGAAGTTGCATGAGGACCTTGGTGTTGGAAATGCAATCCACACTTGCTAAAGAAAACTAGCTCACTATTAGTACAATGACAATGTGTTGAGACTAGGTTTGAATCCTAGGTCAAATGGAGGAAGATTTTTATAATTGGATACCTGAGTGTTTAAGACAATTACCAATCCATCAAAATTTGGCGGACAAATACGAAGACACCTCCAAGCTAACTTCTCACTAGTCTTTTGAATCCTAGCACCAGCTGTTTGGTTGCACAGAATCTTGATCCTGGTGATGAATGATTCAGCTATCAGCTATCTCTCCTTTAGCAAACTTCTCTGCTACTAGTTTATTCTTTAAGTTCTAAATCCTTGTTTAATTTCATGTTTTGTACAAACTCCTTAGTACGTTCCAATCCTCTGATGCCTTGGTTATATGCTAAATCATAGTCAAAATGCTATTAGAATAGCTTGTAACTAAGGCACAGAGTGCATCTGTGTTCCTTTGTTTCCAAGCTAGCAGAAGATCTAAATTTGGAGGAATTATAATACTCAAATTTTATGGGTTGGGGGTGGGTTGTGGTTCTAGGTCAGTCCCTTGCACCATCTCTAGAAGCTCATAAGAATCAAGGATAGTTGTGATTTTAAACTTCCAGAAAGTATAGTTTGTATCATCTAACTTAACTTTGCTGAAGGTTGGTGGATGAATCCTTAGTGTTTAAATTGTTGGTACAACAACACCACTACCTAATGTGCCAACACCACTACTTGATGCGGCATACGATATGTCTTCTCTTCGCTATTGAATCCCTTTCCTCTCATGTAGACTTCACTCTTCAAAGCCCCTTGGGCTCTCATACCATGTAGAAATTATTGACAATGCTGGCAAAGTTGTTGAAACAGGAGAAAGGAGGAATAACTTGCATGAGCTAAGTGCTCTTACAACCATTGCTAGTCTGGGCACAAGTAAACATTGGCATGAATGATTTGGTCACATTGGTTTTACACTGTTAAAAGGAGATACATAAGTAGGGTATGGTTACGCACCTATCTACAATAATTGAAATGAAGGAACCATGTGAAGCTTGTATGATGGGCAAGTAACAAAGAAAGGCATTTCCATAAGAAAGCAAGAATAGAGTGAAGGCTCCTCTACAGTTGGTATATGTTGACTTGTGCAATAAAATGCCTACAAAAGCCTTGGGAGGATCTTCTTATTTTATTTTGATTGTCAACGACTATAGTAGGAAGATGTGGGCATACTTCCTTTGTGATAAGGCTCAAGATTTTGTTAAGTTTAAAGAATGGCTAAACTTGTTGAGAATGAAATAGAGTAAAGTGTGAAGAAGTTTATAACATATGGTGGTGGTGAGTTCAACTCAAAGGAGTTTGAAGACTTTTGCAAGAGCAAAGGGATTAAGCATCAATTGACAATGCCTTATACACCTTAGCAGAATGGCATTGTTGAACACCAAAATCACACCATTGTGGAAATGGAAAGGGGGTGCATGCTTAAGGGCAAGGGATTACCTAACCAATTTTGGGCAAAAGTTGTTAATACTACACTCTACTTTCTCAATCGAAGTTATACAAAGGCTCTTAAGAGCAAAACTCCTCATAAGGCCTATTCTAGTAAGAAACCATCTATCTCACATTTTAGAACTTTTGGATGTGAATGTTATGCACATGTTCCAAAGGATAAGAGAAATAAGTTAAATCCAAAAGGCACAAAATTCATGTTCTTGGGTTATAGTGATGAACAAAAGTCTTACAAATTGTATGACCAAGAGGCAAAGAAAGATCATAGTGAGGCATGATGTGGTGTTCAAGAAGTAGCGACATACAGTGGAGGAGAATATTATTTATTCCCCTTTATCATCCACTGAAGAAGTAGTCCACTATGAACCTATCCCAAGATTTATTCCTACTCTCAAGGAGGAGAAAGCATCTTGCTCGGATAACGAGGACAAAGTCCACCAACCTGCAATCATGCCACCGAAAAAGCTATTGCCACGATGGGTGGCGCAGGCCTATGATCATAGTAATCATGTGCCTATTATAGTTGAAGTAAAGGTAGATAGAACAAGGAGGTCTGTGAGAATAGAGGAGAAAAGAAAGACTTCTGCTCACCTAATCAATATGGCCGTGATGGCTAAGATTAGGAGAGAAGTAAAGGAGCCAGCAAACTTGGAAAAAGCACCTGCGGAATTCCATTATCTAAAGTGAACATGCGGCCAACTCTAATTCCTTTTATGAACAATCTACACTTATCATTAAATTCTTCTACAAAATAACCTTTTTCAATACATAATTAAACCTGTAACCCTTGCTCTACCATTTGGTCAATAGACACTAAATTTTTGGGATTGATAGTACATGTAATACATCTGATAGACTCTTTGTCTAGCCATCATGCAAGGATAAGGGAACCTTTCCAATGTGTGAAATTGGGTGGCATGAATTATCAACCATATGCACATAACCTAGATTTCGTAAATCCTATATCTCTCCAAACCATTCACTATGACTAGTCATATGATTAGATGCACTTGAATCAACATAATATACATCATCATGTGTCCCCTTTCCTATAACAGCACTCACATCATATGCTGCATAACAAACATAAACTCATTTTTCTCTTCATTCTATCGTGAAGACAATGCGTAGTTTCCTTGTTGCAATTTAGTATTATGCATATCATCCTTCTTAGCATAACAATGGGCTATAATATGACTTGTTTTGCCATAATAATGGCAAAAAATAGTAGAATTTCCAAAAGCAAGTTTTGCCATCATCCACCTCTTACTTTGGAGCTCTCCTAGCCTCTAAAGTTTCCACGGTCTCTTGAAACCTATATTTCACCGAATTGTTGATTTAACGTGTGTTACCAGTTATCACCAGTATGTCCCATACCACGGCCTTTTGAAAAGGATTTGCCACCTCCCCTTCTTGAACTTGATTAAAATTCTTGGACATGTTCACCATTTCTTTCAATGAGTCACCATGCATATTGATTTTTTTGGTAATCATGAGAAAGGCCAACTCATCAAAATCTGAAAATGGCTTCCGTACATATATAGAAGTGACAAATGATTTTTAAGCCTTCTCATTATTAAGGCCACCCAAAGTAGATGAAATGAAATCATCATCATCAAGATTCCATCAATCTCTTCCAAAGCATCTGCAATGCTCCTCACCTTCAAAACATACTCATTAACATACATTTTTCCTTTCTTTAAATTATTCAACTCTCACTCTAGTTGAATATTTCGTGCCTTTGTATTTACTGAAAACATGCTATCAAAAATTATCCAAGCTACATGTGAAGTTTCTACATTCCTAATATGCCCCAGCATAGTATTATTAATGACTTGGAGATAGCCAATACATCACTTTTTGTCCTTTGCATTTCATTCTTTCCACATCTTTAATTCATCTATAGTCTCGTAGGGTTACTCAGCTCTCTCGCTCCTTTTCTTCATGTGAAACGAACTAATACAGGCCTTTTCCAATAAGGAAGTTTGCCACACAAAATTTCCATGATGGATAGTTTTTGTCATCTAGCTTCTCAATGATGGGATTTCCATTGTTCTTTGCTATTATCACACAAAAATGATACAAAAAAGTAAACAAGTCTTCTACAACCTTTCACAACAAGTACACAACAATACACCCAGCAACCTTTTTCATTGACTGCTCAATAGTACATGTAATCTGTAACTTGTTTATAGATAAAACTTATGTTTTCTTCTTGAAAGCACCTCAAACTTATAGATTTAAAATTTGTAACATGTGCACCCACTTTTGGTCAACATAGTTGAAATTCTAGTATGTCCTGAAACTGTTATCCACAACCTTGAGTGTCTAAAATGAGGCCCGAAATGGCCTTAAATGGCTAAAAATATTGGAAAAGCCCTAAAGGGTTCATTTGTAAAATGTATAGTGCTCTGCTTGCACACCGAATCTCAAAGAAATTTGATACTTTTACTCTACCCTGCTTCTGGTGCCTTCACAGGCACTATCCAAGAGAAAGAGTGGAAGAATGGGAGAGCTTCTTACCTATTGCTTGCTTGTTTGACTCCTTTCTTCTTCTTCTTCACTTCAGCCTTCAAAACCAGCCTCTCTCAGTGACACCACTCTAATATGATCTCAAGAATTCACATGGTAGGGGGACTTACTTGGGTTGTTGTGCAAAACATACACCATACACAAAAGAGGGTGCTCACCCAAGAACACAAGAAGAGAGATAGAGAACAAAAATAATTTCTTGCTGGTTTCTTCTTCTTCTTCCACACACAATACAATGTACACAAAGTATATATAAGATCTAACATAAAGGAAAGTGGCCTACTAAGTCAACCAGTGCATAACTGACTATACTAATTAATTGGCGCTATAACTATGCTAGCTGTAGAGGTAGATGCAAAAAACTAAATATAATAAGTGATAAGTCAGTGGCCATGTGAGGATTATAATGACCACCAATGTTCTAAGTATAGACGTGCGGACCCATCTAGCTAGGTGGTTCATCATCAATGTCCACACGTGTTGAGCTTACCATCTCAATAGTCTTGTTTTTGTAAGTTTAATCTTATTTATTTCTTTCACTTGATAGTCATATTATGACAAGCTACAGGCCTCTTGCAAGGAAGGGTAGGTCCACATGGACTTTGTCTACTAGATGATGAAGAAGGGGAAGAGGTTCACCCTCTTCCTTGGGCCACATACTGTAGACACATAAGACCATCTATGTGTTTGACATTTGTGCTACATGTGAGGAGTCATTGGAAGTGGCACATGTCATGAGTAGCTTCATGCTCGAATGTCGACATTAATACCACCTCATTTGCTTCAGTGCAATTCTACATAGAGATGGGTTTTGTGTGAAAGAAGGGTGCAACGTTGAAGTACCTGTGATAGTAAAGGCATGGATCACTAGGCACTACAGTGTGAAGAGTAAGTTGGCACAGTTATCCATCATGGTTATTTTACATGTGGATTACAATGCTAATTTGGTATGTTTATGTGTTTGGGATTGCCTATGGTTACTACTATGTAGACAAGGAACATGTAGCTGAGGTCATCAAATTTGGAAAGATTATAGGTAATGTGAAATATGACAGGCTAGGGCCGGTAAAATCTGCTCCCAATCCCATATTTGTGGAGTCATACAGTACAGAGAAGGTGAGAGATGTTCCATGGAACCTTAACCCGAGTGTTAGTGCTGCTACTGAACCTAAGAACATTGAGGATGACATGCAAGATGTGGAGCACACTAGGGTCGAGAAAGACTCTTAGATTGATAAGGCAATGCCATATGTGTTTGGGGTCGATGGGGATCCGGATGCTATTGATACCAAAAGTGGGAAGGGGGCTGTTGATGGGCGGAAAAGGGGAAGTAGGGGGCTAACAAGAAGGCAAAATATGCTATGGAGGGCAGGGGTTTTGATAGCAGAAAGTTGGTGGACAAGACTGCAAAGTCAAAGGTCTGTGAATAGACTGCTAAGGGAGTAAGAACGAACATAGGGATAGCCAAGGATGTAGTTGATAGCCTAGATGGTGATACTGAAGGAGTTGCCAAGGTAGGCGCTAATCTAGATATGGCTTGTATAGTGGTAAAATAGCATTTGTACCTTGTTGAAGCTCTTTTCTGAGGTAGGGAGGAAACACCCTCATGGCCATTGTAACAAGTCCCATGCTTGCAAACTATAACTAGTGTAGCAATGCTATCATTGATATAATACATATGGGGTTTTTAAATCTCCTTTCATCACCTTATTTTTTTTTAACACCTAGACATTGGATCCTATTTTCCTTGTGCACTCTTCTTGATCTTGGAATAGATATTCAGTTTTCGAATATAGTACCAAAGCTATGCTGGGTTTTATAACAGAGGGCTATTGCCTAATACCAGGATGGAATATTGTTATAACCATACTAGGCATTCTATCATTCTCACACTAGCCACCCAGCATGGTCATAGCCAAGCGATAGGAGGGAACTCCACCACTGTGATGGGTCTCTCTCACCTGGTGGTGGCCCATGCAAGGTTCACACTAGCCACCCAGCAGGGTCATGGCCAAGCGATAGGAGGGAACTCCACCAATTGGATGGGGCTCTCTCACTTGGTGGTGGCCCATGCAAGGTTCACACCACATGCATGACACCACTAAGTAATAATGGGCCATAACTCCCCTAAAAGGTGCCTTCTTTGCATATAGTGGTGACCCATTCGGAGCCCTCCACACACCATGGTCACCTCCTTAACATAATTTTTCAAGAACCATAGTCAACATTGATATTTTTAAAATCCCATAGATCACTACCTATCACCACATGCAACATCATATCACACTTGGCACTTGCGGTTCTCACCCTCACCACCCATGAGGGTTACCACCAAGTGGTAGAAGGGAATTCCACTATTCTAATGGAGCTCTCTTGCTTAGCAGTGACCCGTGTGGGATTCATAGCATAGGAAGGTCACTAGTTAGAGATAATGGGTTATATCAACATGATGGTTACCTCCTCAACATAATTCCCCAAGATACTATAGTCATTATTGACATTTTTAAAGCCCTAGAGATCACCATGTATAGCCACCTGCAACATCACATCACACTTGACACTTGTGGTTCTTACCCTCACCACCCATGAGGGTCACCACCAAGTAGTAGGAGGGAACTCCACTACTAAGATGGAGCCCTCTCTCTTGCTAGTGACTCATGTGGGATTCATAGTGCACGCATGTCACCATCAAGCAATAACAAACCATATCAACATGTCATGTGCTTGCCAACAATTCCCTGACAGCATGTTTTAGTGGTTCATCGTGGAACTATCCCAGATGGCTTTTCCTAGCACTCGTGAGAATGCATGAGGTCTATGGTCTAGGTTTCCCAAAGTCCACCCGTAACGCAATATACCAGACATCCCCACAAGGATCAACCTAGAAGCTCCAGGTCCAAATTTGACAATGGACGTCTCTATATATCAACTAGCTCCATCGGAGAGGTGTCCCACAAGGGCTTCTTCTTGGGGAGGTTACTATATGTATATCCTCTACATCATGTGCGTTCAAGGCCTATTTATAAATATCCTCATTTGTGAATTTTTCCTGAATAAAACATAACCATTTTTTCTTCAATCTGTAAATAATCAATTTATATTACACCCTTCTATATGTAAAAAATGCATGAAAATGGTATTTTAAAAATACCTTATTTTGAACCCACATAATGCACACATATATTCATGAGTAACTTACCCGAGGGCTTCTCCTCCGACTGGAGCGATTGTAATAGTTACCCTTGGTTCATGGAGTGCAATGATTTTTTCCAATATAATTGGTTAGGATTTAGGGAACCTTAACAGTGTTGTGGCACAACCACCGCACCTTTACCCTAAGATGATTTCCGATCACGATTTTCAGACATGGCCCTAGGCAATTCAACACTTGGCTCTGCCTAATTTTTCCTAACTAACATTTCGTTCAATCTCTTGAGAGAAGCTCCCAGCTTACCGGGACCACCCATCCATAGGATGAATCTGTCAGGGATCTTGCCTACTCGCTTTCCACAAGTGGTTTTCTTTAGTTTTCTAATTACCTATCACATTAAGTTATGGCATATAAAAGCAACTTTGTTAATTAATTCGTTATCACATATTCCTTCATGTAATTTTACAGCACAATACAAAGACAGAGAAAATAGACTTTCGGAAAAATATATTTATTTATTATTTCACAAAGTTATTTACAATGAGTTCTCGCTTTTGCCTATGCAAAAGATAAACCTTCGTTCACTGGAAAATCCCTTCTGTTTGCATAAGAACAAAAGAAACCCTCCAAGATTTCCATCCCTTTACTAGTACTATTGAGGACTCCAAGATCCCATCATGATTCATGTGATGGTCAGGCAGTTCCTAGGAGCGATCGAGAGATTTATAACCAGAGCCCTCCTGGCACTCCTACCTCCTTGTGCCTAACGGATTCCTCCTGAGTGACCTCTCGCTATCGAGGCCGGTCCAAAGCTCCTCGTGGCACTACAAAATAATTCCCCTTGGAGCAGGGTTCCACGTCTAGCCGTGGGGGAGGCATAGCGCAATCTTTCCCATTATTATCCTGATTATATATTTACAATCAGATCTAACTCTTGGAAGCACAATCAATCTTTCCTATGTAACCATAAATGTGTGTACAAATAAAAAAGAAACAGAAGCAAGTGTTTATAGCATAGGAAGGAATCCCACCCAAATCTAGGGTTTCTCTTTTAAGGTCCCACCTTATTCTTAGGGTTTCGCTTCCTATTTGCAACTTTTTCTCAGGATCCGCAAGTTATTTTGCAAATCTAATTAATTATGAGAAGTCTATTTTATCCTTATGAAAAATTTGGTATTTCTACCCTAAAAGATAATATGGGCATTTATTCCTATGGTAGGCAATTCATGCATTGCCCTTGCTAACCCATGCTTAGCAAGATTTAAAATGCTATTCCAAGTCTCTTTAGATTTTAGAATTTATATCAACAAATTCTTATCAATGTCCAACAAGTCCTACAAACTTTTGATATTTATATAATTTTGTGATATTGATAGTTTCAGGGTTCTTGAGTATTTCATAGTTATTTTTGGTTCAACATTCTTGATATTTTAGGTTAGGTTTTCTCACTGATTCATACATGGGTCAACTCATGATATTGACGCTCTCGCTAATATAATCATTAATATTAACATTGAGTGTGTTTTCCGCAAGAAAATAGTTTTATTTTATTCTACTCATATTCTATGGTCTAATCGACGATGTCTGACCATTTTTTAAACTTTCAATGTTATCTAGAAATATCAATTTTCATTTATCTATGTCCTAAGTAAGATGCTAATTGTTTTTCTAAATATTTTATCCCAGGTAAGGCAAAAATCATACGTGCAATTTTTCTTTCATCTTTACACCTAATTTATGCGCATCTAGTATATATTTTTCTATACAATTTTTCATTGATTTAATGCATTGATTATTTTATGATATTATCTAAATGATTTTTCATAAATTATTATAAAATTCATATGCCTCTATTTATCAGTAGAAAATGAAATAGAGATAATTGCTTTTAGGAAAAAATTATAAAATATTTCCTTCCCTAACAACATCTACCATTTTTTTGTTATTATGATGAAATGCATCATTAATGAAATAACAATGAATATCATGAAATAAACCATAATTAATATATTTTCTTAACTATAAACATATAATTATTTTTCAAGTGAAAGAGTCTTTTCACTGAATAGTTAATTATTATATTAATTAGGTTATTTTTCCTAAGCGATAGTTCATATGTATTTTTATTAGAATGCGTTTATAATCGTTTAAAGCCAAATACAACAATAACCTTATAAAATATTATTTTTTTCCAAAACGATGAGATGTTACCTCTCTCAAGTTTGCTGTGACCGAGGGTCTCACAAATTCCCACCATGTCATTTTCTCCATCGGCCGTGTTCCTTGCTTCTCTTGCTTCAAATGTGCTTTTTGAATTTTTGTGACCTCGTGGAGCCATCGGATGTTAGGCAAAATTGACATGGTAGTTCAGAGAGAGTTGGTGGTCGTCGATAAAAATTTTGCCAGTATTTCCCTTAGCGATATGGTTGTATGAGATGAAGGCATAGTAGGGGGTAGATAAAATGAAAATGAGGTAGAAGTTTAGGAAGAGGGGATCAAAATGGCCTTTGCCCCTGATATTTGAGAAGGCCACACTCTCTCACTCTTCAATTTCCACAATATGATGGCCTATGTCTCTCTCTCTCTCTCTCTCTCTCTCTCTCTCTCTCTCTCTCTCTCTCTCTCTCTCTCTCTCTCTCTCTCTCTCTCTCTCTCTCTCTCTCTCTCTCTCTCTCTCTCTCTCTCTCTCTCTCTCGACATGAAGGGGGAGGGGGGGTATTTCTCTCTTTCAAGTCTCAAAGCTTGATAGGACCTAAAATGGGCCAGCACTGGCTATGGCACTAGTCGAATCTCATGCACACAACAGAAAACCCCACCACACGGCCTCGCAGCTAGGAGCGTCTAAGACTCACTCTACACTAAATTCTAATGTCGATTCTGTGTTTGTATTAGGTCATAGTCCAATATTTCATTAGGAGAAATATGGACTCTCTTTTTTGCCCCTTAAGGAGTGAATAAACAAATATAGGCCTAACCAATGAGAGAGCTGGGATTCCAGATTCATGTAACATGAATCTTCTAGCCATATTTTGGACCAAATCTTCCCTTAGCAATAAAATAAGGAAAAATGTGAGGACTACAATGCTGTCACTTCTTGGAAGTTTGTGCCTCGAATTTTCATTTTCTTATTTTTTATGTTTGACTTTTCTTTTCTCCCCTTTTCAGTTTCCCCCTCTTTCTTAGGCGGAACTCAAATTTCTCATATCTCTTTCCCCGCTTCTTCTTTCTTGACGAAATTTTACAGCCTCACTGTTGCTTGCCCTGTCTGTAACCCTGTAAAATTTCATTTGCTTTGCACAAGCACAGAGAGAGTTTCATGTGTTTTATGAGAGCAGAGCTTGTTTTACCAAAGCCCTAAGATTCTCTTCACAAAACTCTACAGGTATATTTTTCTCTTCCATAGATGTTCTATGGTAAAGTTTTATCTCGTTTGGAGAAAACCTGTGCAAGTTATGTGCATTCTCTGACGTGTAATTTCTTTTGTTTTGATGCTCTAGGAGTCTCTTACAGTCAAGAATAGTGATATTTTGAACACTCAACTTCTTCTTCGACATCTTAGGGTTTCTTTGTAAACAAAGTTACAGGTATATTGTCTTGTTTTTTTGTTGCTCCACTGTTAAATTTTATCTCGTTTAGACAAAATGTATACAAGTTACATGCATACTGAGCTTTCCTTTGTTTTTTTACTCCAAGAATCTCTGAGGGTGAAGAACAATGATTTATTAAGAACTCAACTTCTACAACATCTTTGGGATTTTGAACACTCAACTTCTTCTTCAACATCTTAGGGTTTCTCTGTAAACAAAGTTACAGGTATATTGTCTTGTTTTTTTGTTGCTCCACTGTTAAATTTTATCTCGTTTAGACAAAATGTATACAAGTTACATGCATACTGAGCTTTCCTTTGTTTTTTTACTCCAAGAATCTCCGAGGGTGAAGAACAATGATTTATTAAGAACTCAACTTCTACAACATCTTTGGGATTTTTTGCAGAGAAAGCCACAGGTATATTGCCATTTTTTACTGCTGTTCCATGGTTAAATTTCAATGCATTTGGACAAAGCCTATATAAGTTATATGTATGCGTTGACCCAAGATTTCTTTTGTTTTTGTATTGCAGGAATCTGTCAGTGAAGGAACAATGGTCTTGCTATAAGTCAACTTCTTGTTCAACATATCTAGGGATCTTTGTGAAAGAAATTACAGGTACAATGTTTCTTTTTTAAATTGATCCATTTAAATTTCATTTCATTTGGAGAGAAAATTTGCAAATTATACACATGTTGATAGGTAACTTTTGTATTTAGTTGTTACAGATGTCTTCACGGAGGAAAAATATTAGTAGCATACTTGTAGTGGAGGTCTTCAACAGGAAAGATAATGGCGGTAATTGGATTTGTGATAAGTATTATAAGTTGGATTGGATTTTGATGCACCCAAGTACTCGACGGAGTTTCAAGGTCAAGCGCAAGGATGTTGCAAACCCTAGCAAACATTAGAAAGGTAGAATTCTAGAGTTTAGAAAAGTGTTTAATGGCATAAGTGCAGTAACAGAAGTGTTGATTCAACATGTTTATACGCATAAACAAATCTCTGTACACGACGAGAACAACATTGTAAATTATAAACAAAACAGTAAGTTGTTAAATTTTATCAGTGATTATTCTTTTGTATCAGAGTTGTTTTTAAAAGTCTTTGCAGTATTCTAATTCAGTCTTGTTTGATTGACAGCTCTATATCCATCGACTTTGCATGAATGGCAGAATGTGGAATGTTTAAGCGGCAAGATACATGTTTGGCATGAAGAGATAGGTTCTTTGATCTATGATAATACCTCTGTAAGTCAACTTGCCACTCAAAATATCTTTTTTTATAATTCATTGTATGTGGTAGAAAGCCAGAGATTGCAGCATGTCCCATTGCCGCCAATGTCTAGTGGTGAATGGTTCATTGGTAGCTTGGAGTTGTTAGGAGCTTGCAAGTCGAAGATAAAATCTGACATCAATAGTCTTATGAAACCCCCACAGGCTCCAAAGATGTGCATCTTAGTTGGTTTATTCCATTCTCATTGTTTGCACATTTGTTTGGTTCATGTGATGTTTTGAAGAAAACAAAGATTACTTATCAATGCAAGTGTCCATTCGAGGAATGGATGAGTCAGCTATTGGGTGAGTCTTGGCAAGTCAAAAGAACACATTTTGATGAGACGATTGAGTGCAGGGTCAACCAATCTGATATTACATTCAGGTAAAACTTTTTTACTACTTTGCATACCTTGGTTTAATTGACATAGGTCTCACTTAGATGAATTGTTATGTTAGTCGCATTGATCACTTACCATTATTTTTGTTTTTATTACAGGTATTTCATTGCTAGACAAACTCTGTGCGTTCTCTTTCGATATAGAAGATGGCGACTTTTGCGAGGGGAGTGGATCAGCTTGGATCAAGATATCCGAGATGACACACATACAGCGCTCGTAGATGTGGTAATCTTGTGGAGTGGTCATAATCCTTTCGTACTCAGCGCAGAGAGTCATTGGCCCATTTATTTTCTGAGACAAGAAATCCAATTAATGTCCAGTGAGCCCCTCTACAACTTCTATTTCAAGTTAGATAATAGAAAAGTCAGGACTCGTAGTGAGCAATCCATGACATGTAAACAATGTGCTTCTCCACATATCCTTGAGATAGTGGAATCCTTGTAAAAAAACTTTATAAAGAGCGAATACATACCTTTTTTGAACTTCTGAGTACTTTAAATTTTAGTTTACTGTGATCCAAGTGTGCGATAATACATATTGTAATTACTCAATTGTGTAGTTAAAAATCATAATTAAATTGCAGGTTAGAGGTCTATAATCTAGAGAATATTGTCTTTGCACAATGATATATTGTAGCGCATCTCTGCTGCTCGTTTCTTAAATTTTAATATTAAATTGGATCCAAAGGGAATTTCAAGGCCTTTTAGATTTATTTTCTTTAAAAAATTATATATTTTCTCTCGTTAGACTTGAATATACTCAGCGACCCAAACATATTCGAGGATATAATAATGTAGAACGAAGCGTTTGTCTGTATGAGTAATTTTAACAGTGACTTTAAAGTACTGAAATAAAGAAACTAAGGTAAGAGTTTTAATTTGAAACTTTAGAGTTAATAACTTTATAAAGAACCTTTATTTAAAACCCTAGATACATAAAAGCTATAACTCCAAACTCATTTTCACTTTCATTCTCCACTTCCCTACACTTGTGCTCTCCTTCCTTCTCTCTTTGTGTGCCATGGCTACCACTCCCGCCTTCGCCGCATGGATCAGCTCCACATGCTACGCGCACATAGGGGACCAGATATACCCTAGGTTTTGCGTGATCTTGAGTCTAGAGAGCTCGCTTTCCGCTGTAGACCCTGACTCTAGTATACTAGCATCGTTTTGTGATGCAGTGAACCCTCTCACTTGCTCTATTCCCAACTCCACTCTCAGGTGGGTTCCCATGGATTTTTTGTATAGTTTGTGTGCCGGATCCAGCCATGCAAAGGTGATAAGTCGAGCCCTGGTGCATGTGGGGCAACATCTCCGTGCTAGAGCAGTGCCCACCTCGTCATAGGACCACGTCACGATGGATCTCATTGAGAGGGATGCCGCCTTTGCCATATATGTTATGTGCACTGAGGTGCAAGAGGACAGTGACGAGGACATCGACGCACCCTCTCGGCCACTACTAGAGTACTTTGAGAGGGAGCCTAAGGAGATCACTCTCGATCTGAGTGTTGAGGCAGCACAGAGCTTGGCCATTGTGCACCCACCTCCCTGCCCTGATGAGATGCCCACGAGTGAAGAGCCACCCCTCTCTTCTCTCCATGCTATCACCATCAAGGGGGTGGAATATCTACTCATGCAGGATGTGCTAGAGTTGTTGGAGCTTAGGGAAGAAGAACTATACTGTATCATGGTGCGTGATGCACCTAGTGATTTCATAGATTTTGATTTACAGGATGCCCCACCACATGTTGATCAAGTGGCTCGTTATGATGGCACAAGCATCGATGACATCTCTACCATTGTGAGCATCCAGGAGCAGATTGAGGATGCGGCGCCACAGTATCAGATCTCTGATGAGGAGTTCAAGCGGTTGCAGGAAAGCCTTTTTGGTCCTCGACCCGACTATGCAGTGCCTACCCAGGAGAGAGACGAGGGCGGCCCAGTGGCAGGAGCAGACTTGGATGCTCCATTACAGCGGCAGATAGATGATGCAGAGAAGGTAATGTTCTCGATTTCATATGAAACTTAACCAGTAGGGCCTCTAGGGCATCGGGAGTGCACACATGTGTTTTTGTCGGGATCGGGCCCCCAGATGTGCCCTGGCCGAAGGCTCGCGTCTGGGGGCCTGAATCTCGACAAAAACACATATGTGCGCTCCCGATGCCCTAGCCCGATCCCGACAAAAACACATGTGTGCACTCCCGATGCCCTAGAGGCCCTACTGGTTAAGTTTCATATGAATATGATTTATATATCTTCAGCACACTCCATGCATAGTGAGCCTGATACTGAACTTGTGTGTTGCAGGAGATTGTCTATATAGATGAGTTTTCATCTAGGCAGGGTGGCCGATCTGGTAGCCAAGGAAGGGTGCAAGACTCGGCATTGAAGGAGTACGTTGGGCAGCTTGTCAATGACATTATTGTATTTCATAAGACATGCTCCCCTGCTTTTGCCTAGAACTTCTTGAAGTTGAGGGCACTAACAAAGGCTGGGCCCTTCAAGACCATCCCGACCAACTCTAGCTTGGAGAAAGTAGTGTTGCTTCAACGTTCGAAGCTACTCTACTTATTCATGAGTACTAGGTCTGGCCCACTTTTCTCCATGGTGGCCCGTGGCATGGTTGCCAGTGTTGAAGACCCCACTGTCATTAGACAGGATCTATTGGGGCAAAATGTATTGTTGCCTATGATCAAGAATAGCTCTGACCATGGGGAGCCTAGCTCGAAGAAGCCTAGGAGAGAATAGATGTACTTATTGCCTACTGATATCGCATCACTGATGTACTGCACTTTGTAATCTTCTCTTCAAGTAATGAAAACTGATGTTTGTTGGATTCGCGTGCAATGTAGTTTGTGATACGTGTCATTTACTGTTGTTTTTTACTTGAATGTTACGTTTATTTGTCGAATTTATACGTAACATGATTCGTACCCTAAATTTAATACACAGTGCTTTATCGAATTCGTGCGCAACATGTATTTGTTCGAACGCATGTAGCGATAACTCAACAACGTAAATAAAATAAATATCAAGCGACTAAACAAAAATAAGACGCGCCAAAAACTTTGTATTTGTATTAATAACAATTTTACATGGGGTCCATTACAACCAAGGCTTTACAAAATGTCTTCAGAAGCTACATTCCATGTGATTTTGAGTTGTACACCTCTATCCTTGCTGACCTCCGCGAGGACTATCTTTCCATCGCCGAAAGAACCTGACTATCCGCAGATCCCTGTCGGTGACGGTGACCCTCCTTGCATGCACCGCTGCATAGACTGAGTCTCCAAATAAGTCGATGAGGTAGGCTTCAGCAGCTTCTTGTAGTGTGAGGAGGGCCTGGGCAGTCTAGCGATCCGGTTGTTTCGCGCGTGATGTATCTGGAAACTGGGTCCTGTTGTTCCTGATCAGTATGCCCTCCATGATCTCCCGTACCAACTTCTGGAATGGAGCCTTCGGTATCAGGAGGTGAGTGGTCTTCTAGTAGTGGCGGATCTCGCGAAGAGCCACTGTGCCTGGCTTCCATCGACGCTTGCGATGCTGGCGTCGTGGTGGTGGTGGTGGAGCTGGAGGACCTGGCTGTGTATGGAATTTCCAGGGGGTATCTCCGGGCCGCTTGCTTGGTGCATACCATGTCTTCTAGGAGAGAGAACTCAAAACTCAAAAGTGAAATGTGTAAAATGAGGTGAAACTTTAAACTTATAGCCAAACTTTTCAAAAAACCTAAAATTTTAATTAATGAATCCACGCTTTGGAAAAATATCACCAGTGCTCCGATTCACATAAAATTTTATCTGTAGGCTCCTCAAGGACACATCAACTCCGGACAGGTGACCCAGAGGCTTCTGATGGGGCCAAATTTTTAATATAAATGAGTTTTTCTAATGCCCAGCATGAGGGTGAAGTTTCACCAGATTCCGATTTATAAATTTGACGGTTCAATCTTTTTTTGAAATTGCGTTAACTGCATTATACTACACTGATAATGTATTGTCAACCTCGCAACTATAGATTAAATGTACTGATAATGAGTGTGCGCAACTGCAGATTAAATGTATTGTCAACCTCGCAATGCGAAACATTGGAAACTTAAAAATTGACAAAAAATAAATCATGGGTAAAATGGAAAATCGCATATCGGATATATTGTTGCCAAACCACTAAATATAGTAAGGATATAGTGCATCGGCCCATGTACAACCGATCACCGACGTGTACGTGGTTGCACATTGAATTTATCCTCAACAAAACTACTTACAAAATTGGAAACTTGAAAATTCACACAATGCGAAACATGGTCAAAATAGAATATCACATATTGGATTTAGCATTGTGAAACTATGAAATACACGGTAGATAGTGCATCGCACCAAGTACAACTAGAGCTAGGGAAAATTTAGCTCCATTTTGCAGGCCACTACTATCAAATACTTGAAGGTCTACTGGAAAGATAACCCAAAACTAAGCTCCTTACAATCTACAACCAAACCTGAGCTAAAAACATAGATCCAATTACAAGGTAGCTTCTCAAAGCATATTGTTGACATTAAGATTAAATGCATCCTTGTTATTGCGGATCCTGCGAACAAGAACCAGATCTATGGGCTTAATAGTGATACGTCGGGCATGAATGGCTAAAAGTTGACCATCACTCATTAGATCAATCAAGTAGCTTTCAGCTGCTTCTTGGAGAGCAAGCAAGGCTTGGCTTGACCATCGCCCCACATTCCTTGCCTGGTTCCTCGAAAAGAACTTGTGATGATGCCCTGACTGTAGATCTTGCAGTATTTCTCACACCAACCTGGAGAATGGTGCCTTAGGAATAATCAAGTCGGCACTCTTCTGGAATTTCCTTATCTCGCGTAGCGTAGCTGTGCCTGGTCTCCATCTTCGCTTTTTATGTGTTGGAGGGTGTGTATTACGAGCTGGAGCAGTAGTGGGAGGTGGAGCAGCTGGAGCATGTGGACCACCATTTCTGGACAATGGCGAACCATCATTATCGACCACACTAGGGCCACCATTGTTGGCCACAGTAGCGCCACCATTATTGGCTGCAGTAGGGCCACCATTATTGGTCACCAGGGGATCTTTGTCACTCACAGTACGCTCACTAGATTCGGAAGAGTGTTGAGCTCTTGCTCTCGCAGGCGCCTTTTTTATAGGAAGCTTGGAACGTGCCATGGCTGTGATGATGAAGGATAGAAAGGTGAAGGGTAGAGTGGAGAGCAATGGGAAAAAATGAAAGGAGAGACGACTTAAATACGAAACTTTCAAACTTACTGTGGTGTAAATGAATTTTAAATTTATCATTTCATTTCATTTCTCCACCCCATCCCTACCTCTCTCTATCTCCTGACACCCCCCTCATGCCCCCCCTCTCTCTCTAGGCCAGTGAATGTTCCAATGTTTGGAATTTTCATATCTTTGTCTTAGGATTTCAAAATCGACTTTTCATAATTAAAAAACAAAGTTCGAAATCGACTTTGAAAAACATAGTGACAAACCTTTGAAATTTTAAAGAAAATTTATAAGACATCTCATGTTAGAGATATGAGTATTGATGTGTCATATCCTTGGGACTTGTGCTCTCTTGTGGACTCTAAATGCATCAAAATTATTATCTTTATCTAGGTCTCCATTTTTTGCCATCTCTCTCTTGGGTTGCCAACCATTCTGCGTGCTGTTGTCTAGCTGTGCTGTTTTCATATCTTGCTTTTCTCACTTCATATATTGCCCTACTTATAGATTCTGCTTGAGATGTTTTGGACTTCTTTTCTTTTTCCTCGTATCGTATCTCTAGTCTCCTATACCACCATTGGAATAATTGCCTCATAGAATTGGAATCATTGATGCCACCTCCATGATCAGTTGCCTTTTGAAAAGCACAGCGAGCTTGCCAGTGAGATCTTTCCATGCCTTCAATTGACCATATTGCCAAACTTCCTTGATCTGCAAAGTATGGACCATGTGCTTCAAGTATATGCTGCACAAGAAAAGAGATTAGAAACACAAGGTAATTCGAAATGATAAATTTTTTTTGCAATGGTGATAATACTGACCATGTAGTGCGTTATGCTATTTGTAGTCCATGCCTCCACCATGGACTTATGAAATTTAGCAGCTGCCTCTTTAAATGCATTGGCATCACCATCCATAAACCTCAACTTCTGTAAGAGAGCTGCTAATCTATCTAGGTGTATCCACACTTCTGCCTTCACAATCCTCATTCATCCCCCATTGCTCCAATCTGAAACAGCAAGGTGCAACTTTTTCCATGCTTCGTACTTCTCTGGTTGTTTTACTAGTATATTGCCTTCCTCATCTCGAGGTGGAGATAAAAACTTCCTAGCCTTGGGTCCGCCAAAGCATGGTTTACAAGGAACATTTCCACTCTTCCCCGATTTTTTCTCGTCCTTTTTTATTTCTACTTGGCCTCCGTGCAATCCAACTTCAGAGAGGACTTGTTCTACCTTCTTGCATGTAGCATCAGATTCTGACACGGGCTGCATCTTGTATGCAAAGCATATATATTCATATAGTAGCTTCTCAATTATTCTAACCAAACAATGCAATGTGCAAAAGTGAACCCTTGTTAGTGGTATTTCCAAAATAGGGCACCAGTTTGGATCCACTAGAATTAGCATTCCATTTCTCACGACTTTCTGATCACGTGTCGGAGCACCCTGTTGTCCTGCCTTGGCAAGCCATTCTTTCTTTCCATCTTTCCCTTTCTTCCTAGTTTGCATGCAGTATATGCACGGAAATTTTGCATTTGCTGCATTTGATAAACCAAACATACACTTCAATGTTTTTAAATCACCTGCAAGATGCCATTCAACTTGATAGTCCCCAAACCCCTCAACATGTAAAACTGCTCCATTATTTTGCTGTTGAATAACACTGGGTATATTAATAAGGTTAAAAAAACTTTAAGTACTTCATGGTCCTCCTTTGGTACTTCAAATGCTGCAAGCCACCATATTTCATTCTCCGATTGTACACTGAAGTATAAAGGATGTTTTTCATCGATGTTGGGATCCAATGCTCGATTCATAAGTGTTATACTCACACGCTCAAGTTTTTGTCCCTTGATAATCTCACTCTCATCAAGTTTGAGGACAAACTTAAGCTTGCCTCTACATTCTTCCATAGACATATTGTAGAACTTGACCATAGCAATCTGAACCCTACATATATCCAATACAAAGTTGTTGGATGCATTCAATACAAAGGCAACTTCTTTGGAACCATACTTCAATATGTGTGTGTGTTCCAGATGCGTAGGCTCACCAATTAGTTCTAAAACTTTCTCATTTAGTTGTTTTCGAGCCTTCTTCACGTGAAATGGTTTTGGCAGAGGCATTACTAAGGACTTTACGATTTACGATTTTCCAATGCATTTTTGACCATATCCTTGCTAAGGACTTTGGCAATAGTATCATTCTCTGCATGAGGAAACATATTTCTCATTGTAGTAGATTGAGCAAATATCCGTCTATGATATTGTCCACTTCCTTTGGCTAATTGGCCAATTGGTTTAACGGATCGGATGCGCTGACGTGCCTCTTTGGTTTTTAAAGTGGGCCCAATCTCCAAAGTTTTTGTGAGCTTCCTCTCTATGTTTCGATTCTCCTTCTCCAAGTCATTGACTTTAGACTGTAACTCCATATTCTGCACGTGTGTAGCATGCATAGCATCTTCAATGACAGACATTGCTTGTTGTAGGTTCTGGTTCTCTCTATCCTTCTCAGCCAATAATCTATCCTTTTCCATCAAAGACTGCATATTCCCTTGTAATCTTGTCTGCATATTTGTCAAGGTTTGATGAGCCCTTGCTAATCCTTGTGTGACAAGTCTGCATGTGTATCCATACAATCCTTCATTGCCTTCACAAGCAAACTTTACAAATGATGTAAGCCCTTCAAATTGTGGTGGCCTTCGAGTGAGTGGATCGGGTGGATAAATGCACCCATCAACCCAAAGGTCCACATTTTTTTTCCTTGCATTTCTTTCTTGTTGCATCCTGCATCTTATTGCATCATCTCTTTCCACAGTTCTTTTGAACATTGGTGCATATTCATCCTCCAATTGAAAGTGAATATCTCTCTTTCTCTTGGTACATCCTGCACCTGCATTCTGCAAAAAAAAAGTATGCAAATGTTAACTTGGATTAACATTCAAATCGCAGAACTACACCCCTTTGATTCACTATATCTGTGTTTTTTTTTAAACCCAATTGGTTCTTGTCTCTTTCTCTTGCTTTCAGTCTTGATAGACCCTAATCAACCCCTAATCAGCCTGTAATCTTGGCTTTTAATATTCTAATTAGCATCAAATCTTATCTTCTATTCTATCCAAAATATTCTCTCTCTCTCTCTCTCTCTCTCTCTCTCTCTCTCTCTCTCTCTCTCTCTCTCTCTCTCTCTCTCTACAAAAATTCATCAGGAAACCCTAAACACATTCATACTGAAACTTGGCTAGTGGAAAACAATAACATCATCTTATCTTCTGCCCTAATTTACTATCTGTCACTCTATCACTTATTTTCTTTGTTCATCTCACACAGTCCTCTCTGTCCCCCCCTTCTCCCCTCCTCTCTCTGTCTCTCTCTCCCCCCTCTCTCTCTCTATGAATTGATGCTTAAGGACTGAACAACAACTGTGAAGAATAATAACATCACAAAGATTAAAAAATTAAAGATACCTCCATTATCACTGGATTGCTTGTAGTATAGACTGTTGAAGAACGGAGATTTCTTACTGCATATTTCTGAAGAGGAAGATGGCTTGTAGCAGGGGTAGAGTGTGTTGTAGATAGAGATTATTTGATTTCAACAAATGGTATCAAAACTACCCCTCAATGCTACTTCAGAAGGACTCGTATGCAAGAAACCATATTCTGGAGGGAAAGAGAAGAATGCACAAAATTTGGGACAAAACTAGAGCTTTCTGAGGGAATGAAAAAATGCCCAGAAATAGGTATATACTTGTCCAAAAAAGATGAAAATTTACAAGGAAACTCTCGAGTCAAAAAGGTGTCTCTGGGTAAAAAATAATCTTAAAATATGATGTGTACGTCATTTTATATCATTTTTTAACTTCCGCCCTTTTAAGAAGCGAGAATGAGAATGATTGAAAAGTCATGAGGGCATTAAAGAGTCATGAGGGCATTAAAGAATGATTGGCTGCATTTTTAGAAAAAATAGAATTGTATTTTTTTAGTTATGAGGATTTTGAGAAAAAGTGACCTTATCCTGTAGTTTGGGAATAAAATAATAGGTGAAATCTATTGAAAACACAAAAACGAGATTTGCTTGATTGTAGAAGATATCTTTTTATAATATTATTTTGGAATCTCTTTTTAGAGAGAGAGAGGTGAGAGAAACCCCTTAAGGGGAAAAAAAGAGAGTCCATATTTCTCCTAATGACCATCCCTTATCCTCACAAAGAGATCCCATAATATATAGGCATAATACCTCGTAGCACGGACATAGGGAAGCACCTCTCGACTGTCTGCCACGGCTCCACTACGACTCTCTTACACCTTGGGGATTGGCCCCAAGATGCATCGCTTCAACATAAAGTACACACGAGATAAGCTCCACTCTTTAATTTTGAACATATTCCAGGAGATACCATATGTCCTTACCAAAAAATTTCCAAAAACCAATCGACTAGACTATAGATTAGGTTGTCTCACACACTTATGTGTAGGTCATCATAACGGAAAATAGGTGGTATGCATCTAGTTCTTCATATTCCGATACCATGGTTAATATGCACATGTAAAAGTGGATGATCCTAAAGTGCTAAAACATAATTTTCAATCAGAAACGTGTCATGCACAACCAGGCTTTCCAATGCTCATTCCCCGGGGAGATCGGTCATAAATGTATGTATGTATCACATGAGTTCAACATAAGGGATTTTTAAAATACAATTTTTACACATTTGTTACATACAAAAGGGTCCCACAGAAAGGGGTTACTTACAGATTGAATGGAAAAGGGTTATTTTTTATTAAGAAAAAAATTCACAGATAAGGATATTTATAAATAGGCCTTGAACGCACGTGATATAGAGGGTATACATATAGTGAACTACTCGGGCTCATTCACTAACTTGTTGTGGCGATGTAAGGATAACACCGAGACAATGCTCATGCTACTATCCTCTTAATTAAAATACTACAAACTCTATATCATGATATGCATCAGAAAAATTAGCACTAAGCGGTACCAAATCGCATCATTCAAACATCCCACCACCTACTTTTAGGTAGTGCTTCTGTTGCATAGGTGTAGGGGTTCATTTTGTCATGTTTTGATGTATGAAAAGTGATAAATCATAAACTTTGACAAAGAGATAGAGCAAACTGAGGCTAAACCTCATGGTCCGCTACTACCATACATTCACAAACACTCATTATATATTTTTTAATTTTTATGAAGCGTATTTCTATTTTTTTCCTATTTTTTCTTATTTTTTAGCATTTATTTGACAATAATCACTATTATTTTCTAATTTTCCTTATACTAATCATTTCAACATACTGAAATTCAATTTTATGCTCCATTTTTCCCTATAGGAACACATTTCACCCATCCGAAATGACAAAACTATCATTTTACCCTTAAAAACCGCATTTCGGATTTTGCGGTATTTAAATAGCGCATGTAAATGATTATAAAATCAGAACTTTTTGATAGAAAGCAGTTATACATGATGCAACCAACACTCAAGCAAATTTTCATCGCATAAGAACATTGTTTCCATCATAAAATATCAAAAAAACTTCATTTCCTTCATAAAAAATAGTCATACCGTGTTTCTACGAAACCCGAGATGCATTGAATGACTGCATGACCAACGGACGGAGTCTCCATTGCTCTCAATTCCATGCTGCACATCAAGCTTCAGCATCTCCATTAATCTTCATCATCATTTGCTTTAATCTCCTTCCTGATTCTTCCTTCAAGATAATGCGCATGAACAACCCATAGAGGGGGGAGAGAGGGAGAAGAAAGAAGACAAAATCAGAAATTTAAATTTTCCATTAAAATGGGCAAGCTTGCAACCATCTCATTCCTCTCTCTGCCCTGATCGAGAATCTTCTTCTCTCTCTCCAAACGAATTTGAATCAGAGAGGCATTGAGCAAAAATGAGGAGGCGCATTGATGCTTCCCTTTGTTCGATAATTTTTGCATTAGTTCAAGGCTTTTATTAAGCCTAAGATTTAAAACATTAAAATAACTGGTTCATCTTTTTGTGTTCACACTGTCCCACAAGTGGATTTTTCAATTTTGAAGGCCCAAACGAACTCCAATTTGCAATCCGACTGGACAGGCGACTTCGTGGTATCGAACTCCATTAGCCTAGCCTCCCCCATGCACTTTACAGCTTCCCGATCCAATAGCTACTTTATAATACCGAACCTTGCGGGGATTAAATGGGGGGTCAAACGACCTCCGATTGACAAACTAAAACTTGCGTAGGATTCCTAATGTCGAAATGCATCTAGATAAACTCTAGCTCATCCATATGCCTCCATTTGATTTTTCATGAAAAATTGGTTCATTGACTTGTCCTGGCCATGTTTCTGTTGTAAAACGAGCCCGAACCGCTTCTAGATCTGATTAAAGTCGGTTGCTAAAATGCAGGTCTCAAAGTTTCAATGGATAAGAGAAGTAAAGAAAATTCTCCATCATCAGGAGGTCTTCATTCTTGCTTTTTTTGGTGAAAGAGAGGGGGTGTATTTATAGGCATGAGAGGGATATACAGTCGACTGATTCATTTGATTACTTGTCAAGAGCCAATTGAGCTTTATTAAATATTCATTTTGATTACTCACTTGTTGGATGGTGGCATGGGGATTATTATTTAATCCTTTCTCTCTCTCCAGGCATCAAAAACGTCAAAAACATCGTTTTGTTTTCAAAACGACTTCTTCTGGTGGTTTTTGGCCTAGTTACTTCATGACTTATCTAGTATATAAATTCATGTCATACTCTTTGATACTTAACTTACTCAATATTGTGCTCATTCTTCGTCTATCGATGGAGGCTTTTGCGAATTGTCTTGTGGTGGCGGTTACGAAATCAATGCAATCCTCGATGCATTAAATGGAATCGGAAATGCCAAATCAAATATAATGCGGAAAAATTTATATGATCAAGATGTCGTAAGATTATTTAGAAGGCATCTTTGCTTTTTGTTGGCTGGGAACATTAAGGCATCTTCTCATGTCAAATTGATTTAACGTGAGACTTGATATCAAGAAAATTACATGTGGTCACTTATGTGACAACTCGACGAGTAATTTTTAAAATGCCTCAAGCCCAAATTCGTTTCTTGATATGAAGCACAGTGGATGGAATATTACATCCTCTCCTCCTTAGAGGAATCGAGATGTCCTCATCTCGAAAAGAACTCGGGAAACTTTTTTTCTAGAGTTGTCTCTTCTATCCAGGTGGCATCCTCCTTAGGATAGTCTTTCCACTAGATAAGATACTCTCTAATGGTTCTATTTCTTAGAGGTTTCTCTTTTATATCTAGAATCTTATCAGGTTGGAGTTCAAGGGCTCCTTGACTATGCATTACAATTTGTTGGTCATCAAGAATATGATCTTGATTTGCTACATAAGCTTTCAAAAGACTAACGTGAAATACATTGTGGACTTTCACGTGATCAAGAAGTTGCAGTTTGTACGCATTAGCTCCTAGGCATTTGAGAACCTTGTATGGTCCATAATACCTTGGACTCAAATTTTTGAACTTTCCTAATGACAAATAACTCTTCTTTGGGTGTACACAAATGAAAACCATGTCTTCCTCTTGGAAGATACGCTCTTGCCGTCCTAGATCAAGATAAGCTTTCTGGCGGTCTTTGGCAGTTGGATGCCTTGTTTGATCGTTTTGACCTGATCGTCCATTTCTTCTAGCATTTTCTTAGAAGCCTCAACATTTAGGGTTGGATCAAATAAATTCAATGGCGCCAAATAATATTGCCCATACAATGCTTGAAATGGAGTCATTTGAATACTTTGGTGATATGAGGCTTTGTAGGAAAATTCTACTAAGGGCAAATACTATATCCACCTTGTTGGCTCTCTAGAACAGTAAGCTCTCAGTATATCTTCAATGACCTGATTAACCCACTCTATTTGACCATTAGTTTGGGGATGGTAAGTTGTTCTAAAGCAAAGCTGGGTTCCAATTACTTCAAATAGGCTTCTCTAGAAATGTGATGTAAATAGAGAGTCGTGATCACTAACGGTCTGTTTAGGCAATCCATGAAGCCTAAAGATTTCTTTTCATAAATAGTTGTGCAATATCTGAAGCTTTGTAGTTGGTCTTGATTAGGATAAGATGAGTTACCTTTGTTAGCATATCCATAATCACTATGATTGAATTATACCTGCTTGAATAGAAGATAAGCCAACTACGAAATCTATACTGATGAACTCACATTTCATCTACGGAATGTCAAGTGGCTGGAGCTAGGTGAGGCTTCATAGGCTTCTACATGAATTGGCTAATTAGTCCAATTGAATAGTTAAGGTCTGGTCTAGTAATTGTAAGGTAAATCAGGCTACCCACCATTTGTCTATACATAGTGACATTCTCAATCTCATGTCCAACATCTGCAAGTAGCTTAACATTTTGCTCCAATGGAATGCTCAAAGACTTGCAATCCAACATACCATACTTGGTTAACATGTCTTGTGCATACTGCTTTTGCAACAACCAAGTACCATGAGGTGTAGAGACAACCTCAATCCCAAGGAAATACTTCAGTTCACCCAAATGTTTGACATGAAATTCAGCATGTAACATTTCCTTGATCTCTCCAATTCTCGTGACATCATCACCTGTAATGATCAACTCATCCATATAGATGACTAATATCACACATAACCTGATGCCAGGAGGCATATTCCACGGTGGATTCCGTGAGGTTTTACGGTGGATTCCGTAAACTTAGATGACCGGGGCTCATACACAAAGAGGATTCTTTGTGCGAGAAGTTGATGGGGACGCCTGTCCTTTTCGGGCGTTTCATTAATTCAGTGTGTACATGGGTGATTCCATAGCGGGTGATTCCGCAAAATGCATATTAAATTAATAAACGTTTATGAGTTTAGAGTGCGCACTTGTAATAAATTAAGGTTAGGATTTATTTCTAACCAGTTGATTTATTTATGTAGCTGAAGACTGCTAGGTATTCACTTTTGTCGGTTTAATTGTATTATTTTACTAACAATTGTGAATGCTTCAGTTGATGTGTAGAGATAGCAGCAGTGGCGGAGGAAAGCATTGGAGTTTAGCGAGTATTCGACCTTTGGACTATATTTTGATAGGCGCCACGCCTATATTTTGTTATGTCTATTGAGACATCAATTATTGATTATTATTTTGTATGCGCCTATGGGCACGGATATGTTATTTCTATTTGGACATTGAGATTGGGCGTGCCAGACTCTATGGGCACCGTCCATTAGCTTTACTTTCCTATTTTTGTAGAAAGCAAACTCAAAAGCTAAAAGCTTGTCATATTTTTGTAATTGGGCTATTATTGAGCATGAAGATTGGAAATATACATAAAATACATGCTTTGTGAAGCGCTCACACAAGGCATGGGGGAGATTGAACCCAATTTGTCTCTTGCCTCTTGTCGTGCATGCTTTTACATAGTTTTTTGTGCAAAAAGGTAGAGTTCATTGTTCTTGGGGACCTTCTGGGATTCACCACGTGAGCATTCTGCGACCGATCTGCGCACCAGTGGTATCAAAGCGGAGCAGAGATCAAGAGCTTCCAATCGCTACCAATCTCGGGCGAAGGCGGAGCTCCAGGAACAAATGGGCTCTACAGTCAATCTCATCGCGAATCGTCGATACAGGCAGACTTCTGGCGATCAAGAACCCCTGTTTCCACTATCAGATCGTGAAGGACCAGGCTCTGCAGGCGAAGGACCACGCATACATCTCCATCATCAAGTCGTGGAGTTACAGAGATAAGCTTCATTAATTTTATCATAATTTCTTTCAATAAGCTTAAAGAAAGCTTAAGAAGCTTATTAAGCTTCAAAACTTCACGTCGAGCTGCAAGAAGAGGGCTCCGAATTTTT